>NC_064578.1:4886048-5190645 GCF_937001465.1 Orcinus orca
AGGCAGGGCCAAGGAATTGTAGACGGATTTTTTTTTGTTTTCTTTGGCTGCGCCACGTGGTACAGAGGATCTTAGTTCCCCAACCAGGGATCAAACCCGTGCCCCCTGCAATGGAAGCACAGAGTCGTAACCACTGGACCACCAGGGAATTCCTGTAGATGGATCTTTAAAATCCGAATTTTCACTATCTTTGTATAATCAGTAGTAATAATCATAAGGAAAGGCAATTTGAGACAAGGATTTTCTGTTTCATTTTGTTCACTGATGTATGCCTTATGCAGGGCCTGGGACAGACACAGTAGCAGCTCAATAAATACGAAATGAATGAGTGAATGAATCTTGTTGCTTTCACACTTTGCTGACAGATTCTTAAAAGATTTTGAGCACGAATGGCCCCCCTTGGCTTTATATCACGTGCATATAGATTGGTGTGCCTTCTGCATATTTCAATCTTTGATGACAACTTTGCAGGGGCTTGAAGACAGAGCCCTGTGGTACGCCACTAGAGACCCTCCCACTAGTGGACACAGCTCTATCTTTGGCAGAGGGGTGAGTGAAAAGGGTCCTGTCTGTGGAGTCAGAAGCTCTGGGTTGCCCCTCTGGAACTTATTAGCTGTGTGTCCTTGGGCAAGTTACTTCACTTCTCTGAGCCTCCATCTCCTCGTCTATAAAATAGGGACACCTGTCCCTCAGGGTAGCTTGCTGCTTGGCACGTTGTGGGTTCTCAGCAAACTGTGGATACCGCCACCTGTGCTTCCCACCATCCAGACATTTTCACTCTGGGCAGAGAGTCATTTTCCAATCATCCAGCCCACATTTCCACCCCTCCCCCACAAAGATCCTCTAGCGCAGTGGTTCTCAAAGTGTGGTTCCCCGGACCAGCAGCTTCAGCAGCACCGGGGAACTTACTAGAAATGCAGATTCTCAGGCCCCACCCTAGATTCACTAGATCAGAAATTCTGGGATGAGCCCCGCTGTCTGCATTGTCCCCAGTCTCCTGCGTGACCCTGAGAGCCACTGCCGTCCACGCCATCCTCCGGACACGTCTGCAGGCCCCACAAGACAAAGGAATGACCGTCATCTGACTCGACTGCTCCTGGAGAACCCGTGCTGAGTCCTTGGGCCGCTGCTTCCTTCTCCCTCCGGCTGGTAATCCAGAAGCAATCTGTGATCTGGGGCTGGAGAGTGAGCACGTGCCCCCTCGTCCCTCAGAAACCCGGGGCCCATCTGCTTGTCCCTGACCTGGAGGGGCCTGCCGGTGTCCTGTGAGTCCTCTTAGGGCATGTCCCAGGTCCCTCAGCACGCGGAGCAGTGGTATTGCCGAGGGCTGTGACCTGCCCTGACCTGCCCCTCCTCCAAGCTTCCGGGCCCTCCTAGCAGGTATGTGGTTCCTTCTAGTCCAAGTTCATTGTCCGGGCGGATAAGCACTCCTGGGGAAGTCCACTGCTGTTGTCCATTGGCCCAGGGTAGCAGCGGCATCCCTTTCCTTTTTTCTTTTGCCCCACATGCTGCTAAAAAAAGCCCTGTTTGCTGTCCTTATTGGATTTCACATACCCTTCAGGCCTTGCCTTCCTGGGCGGTGGTGAGGTCAAGGCCTCAGTGACCTCATTCACCGTCCTTCGTCCTGCGTCCTGCGAGCTAGACCTTTCCCCAGGGACTGGACGGGCTGGGAGAATAGCCCCAGGGGCATTTCACATGTTGCTCTGCAGAGAGCACCTGTGAATTCCCGGGAAGACAGCTGCGGGGCTTCGGGGTCTCGTGGTTGCCGGAAGCAGGGTTCCAGACTCCTGTCCCTCCTTACTGAGGCCCCATAAGAGACACCTCCAGAGTCTCTTATAAACTGCAAATTAGACCCTGTACCTCCTCTGCTGTGCCACCTGCAGGGGCTCCTGGCTGTCCTCGGACCTGCCTGGCCTCAGGCCCAGCAGACAGGCCCGGCAGGAATGGACCTGGAGGGGGCCCCACCTGCCCCGGCTCTCAGGGTTCCCCCGGCACCCAGCGCCCATGCTGTCTCCCGCCGGCTGCCCTGCTCTGCCCGCGATGCCCTGCCTCACTTTCCTCTGGTTCCGGGCAACCTCTCTGGACCCAGCGCTCTGCTGCTCATGTGAAGCAGGGATAACCGGAGCTTGCATTTCCTGAGCCCTACAGTGCGCTGGACTTATATACCAAGAGCTCATAACCCAGGAGGCTCGGGCCTTGCCAACCAGACCAGAGCCAACAAGCGCTTCATGCCCAAGTGTCCCGCGTCCGAGAGAAGACGGTACGGGGGAGCTTTGGAGGAATGGGGGTGAGGGCGGTGAGGGTGACGGGGAGCCCCTTGGCAGTGGGAGCACTTCCGCTGAGGTGGCCTGGTCACCCAGGGAGTTGGTGGGGGAGGCCGAGGGAAGGCAGGACAGAGACACTCCCAAGCAGAAGCCCCCCAGATCATCAACTGGACTGCTTTGTTTGAAGAACTGAAGGAAGTTAGAAGGGTGCAGGTGAGCCCGAGGGGCTGGCCAAGGACAGGCCGTGCAGAGAAACAACCTGGACATTACCTGGGCTGCAGTGGGAGCCCCTGCCCGGCCAGCGAAGCCCCAGAGCAGTGGGCAGGCTGTGGTGGCTACTTGGCGAGAAATGGCAGTGCCCTGGGCCACGAGGCTGGCGGTTTAGGCCGGGAATAGATGGGTGCTCGGTCCCTCCTGGAGCCAGCGTCAGCACGACTCGATGACAGGTTATACTTGGGGAGCGAGCGGTGCTGTCCTGCTAAATGTGGAACCGCTGACTGACTCCCTCCAAAGGAAAAGCCAGGATCGCCGTACCTGCCGATTCCTACGGCCTAAAAACTCCCACCACGGCTGATCTGAAGCTACCAACTCGATGTGCGGAGTTGGGAGGAGACAAGCGTAGTCCCGTGAGAGCCGACCCCAGGGGTCAAGAATACCAGCCATTCTCCGGGTTTGAGCAAGGCGACGGGTGCATCTTCACAGGGCCACGGACTCTGGGGGCTTCACTGGTGGCGCAGTGGTTAAGCATCTGCCTGCCGATGCAGGGGACACGGGTTCGAGCCCTGGTCCGGGAAGATCCCACATGCCGCAGAGCAACTAAGCCTGTGCTCCACAACTACTGAGCCCGTGTGCCTAGAGCCCGTGCTCCGCAACAAGAGAAGCCACCGCAATGAGAAGCCCCGCTCGCCGCAACGAGAGAAAGCCCGCGCGCGGCAACGAAGACCTAATGCAGCCAAAAATAAATAAATTTATAAAAGAAAAAAAGCGAATACCAGCCATTCTCCCGGTTTGAGCAATGCAACGGGTGCATCTTTGCAGGGCCGCTGACTCTGGGGCCCCCTGGACCACAGGCAGACCCCGTGAGGATCTTGCAAAGAAGCTTAGAGGCCCCACTGGCTCAGCTGAGGTGGCGGCGTGGCCCAGGGGAGGGAGGGAAAAGTGGCTTCAGCAGGAGAGCGGGCCAACCGGAGAGAACAGAGAGACTGGGATAAAAACGATAACGATAAAAGCTACGATCTATTACATCCTAACCAGACGCCAGGCTGGTGCTCAGTGCTCTGTGTACCATCAGTGTGCACGTCATTCTCCGAGGCAGGTCCCATCATCAGCCAGGTTTACAGAGGAGCAAATCAAGGGACAGTGAGGGGCCGAGCCAGGCAGCCTGATGGCGGCAACACCCCCTGCTGCCTACCTTCCCAACTGAGCCCAATTCCCCCTCCAAACACAGAGCCTTCCTTGGGAGTGGTTTTGTTTTCTGAAGAAACGAGGCCTGCTTGGTCTCCTTTGATACTATCCTGAGCTGAGACCAAAATGAACCACAGCTGGTTTCTGGTTCCTCATGCTCATGATCTTCATCCTTATCCCCATTGTCTGTCACCTTCGTCACCATCACCATCTTCATCTTCATCTCTATCACCATCATCTTCATCTTCATCATCTCCATCATCTTCATCCCTATCACCATCATCTTCATCTTCATCATCTCCATCATCTTCACCTTCATCACCTCCATCATCTTCACCATCTCCATCATCTTCATCTCTATCACCATCATCACCATCTTCATCATCACCACCACCATCATCTTCATCATCTCCATTACCACCAACATCACCACCATCTTCATCACCATCTTCATCTTCATCATCATCTTCACCAGAAGCATCACTGGGTAGTGGGATAATGGGATAATAGGACTGTTCCTTACATGTAGGTCCACGTTATCTGCCATGGCCGAGTACTGCTTGTACATTTTAAAGGGGGGCAATCCCATGATGGCACTGAGGTACTGTGATTGGAGCTGGGTAAGAAGATGCCCGGGACAAGGGGGTGCCTGTCTGAATAGACGAGAGCCCCACCTTGCTCACAGGGCTGCATCCAGCAGGACCTGACAGGCCCTGGGCTCTTTGGACTGATGGGGGAGCCAGCATGCTGGGCAGCCTGCCATCTGACCTCCACTGCTGCCTGCCCTCTGCAGCGCTGGGGTGCCGCCCCCGGGCACAGTCAAGTCCGGGCCGGGCCTTGGGGGCTCTGCACGTTTGGTGCATGGTTGGGGGTAGAGGAACAGCCTGGCTGTGCGGGCTCGGGGAGGAGGGGCGCCGAGGTGTCCGCTGCATGAGCAGGGTGCCCCAGACACCCTTGTCACGGGACGATTTCTGCACTACAGGTGATGACGCTTTGACAGTGGAATCGGAGGCATGGGGGCTAAATCATCATCGGGCTGGGCCTGGCTCTGTTCTCTTCACAAGTCTGGGCAAGGATGGGCTTGTCCACCTCTGGCCGTCAAGGACCCTGGACCTGACTCCAGGCCGCTGTAGCCTTCTCCCTCCTTCTGGGATTCGGACTCCATCCTCTATTTGATGAGCATGGCAGATGCTGTCTCCCCAGCCAGGGGGCAGGCGCAGATCATCCTCTGCTCTTGTGCCCTACTCCCCTGGGAACCCTGGGCCCCCTGAGAGCTGAGGCGCAGGGTCCCGGCTACCAGGACATCGACACTCAGAGGGAGCTGCCCCATGAGCCCAACGCCTCGCTTCCCAGGTGGAGAAGCTGAGGTCCAGGAGGGGAAGAGGTGCCTCTAGGGCCACCATGCTGCTTCCCCCTAAAAAGGCCAGGACTCTGGGGAGGGGGCTCCATGCTCCCCGCCCTTCAGGGACTCAGTTAGCAGGCGTCTATGCACCAGTGCTGTGCTAGGAGATGGGCGCACGACGCTGGAGGAAGATGCAGATCTCGCCCCCAAGGAGATGACGACCCAGTGGGAAGATGAGCAGATGAGCATGTGAATGAATGTCCTGTCACCAGTCTGGTCATGTCAGGAAAGGCCCCCAAGAGACAACTGGGCCGGGAGCAGAGGGTGGGAAGGATCCACTGGGCTAGAAAAGGTCTTCCAGGTGGAGGAAGTGGCAGGTGCAAAGGCCCTGAGGTTGGAAGGAGTCTTCTGAGAAACCAAAAGGGGGCGTGTGTCTGAGTGAGGGTATCAGCTGAGGCTGCAGGGGCTGACAACAGCCAGGTCACGCACAGCCTGGTGGTCTTTGTCCCAGGAGCAAAGGGAAGACCCCAGATGAGGGTCATGGGATCAGACTCACATTTTGAAAAGATCGTGGGGAGGGTGAAGGTGAGTGTGGATTGGGGGCTGTGGCGTCTGTCCCAAGAAAGCATCAAGGTCACGGCCACTTTCTGTCCCCAGGAAGAAGCTCCACCTGGGTCGGGCCATATTCCAGACACTGTGTGCGTGTGTGCGTGTGCATGTGTGCTGTAGGGTATGAGACGCAGAGAGGAGAGGTGGAAATGCCAGTGGGTGGAACTTGCTGAGGGGTTAAAGGTCACAGGGCATGCGGGCATGGTCTGTCCTCCTTCCCGAGGGTCCAGAGCCGCCCAGTAGGCTCTCCTCTCCCTGAGCCTGTGTGGTCTGTCCTGGGCAGGGGCAGCCACCACCCTGGATGCCCTCTTCCTTCTCCTGGGACTGCCCTGCATGGCTGCTGCTTCCACGTGTGCAGGGCGGGTTGGGTCTCTGGCCGGGGCCTGGGGCTGTGGAGAAACAGGTCGGGCTCTTGAAACCCAGCCCCGCAGACCACTCCGCAGGAAGCTTTGGGCCCACGGTGCCCACTGATGTCAGTGGGCACCCCCTGTGCTGGTGCCTCTCCCAGGGACCTCATGGGGAGGACAGGAGCCCGGGTCCCAGCAGGATCTGGGTCCTGTGAGTCTCCTGCCCTAATACCACCATGATTACACCCTGAATCTCCCCTCCTCCCTGGCAACCGTGGGATTGCATGTGTGTCTGGGAGCCCCCAACCCCCCAGACAGCTGTCCTGGTTCAGTCTTAGCACCCTCTACCCTACCCCAAGATGCCCAGAGACCCCTCTCCCAGGGCCAAAACCAAGACAGATTACAGAATATGCAGGCCTGGAGCAAAATGATAACGCAGGGCCCCTCGTTCAACAGTTAGTAAGAATATCAAGATGATAGGGAACCCTCCTGCACTGCTGGTGGGAATGTAAATTGATACAGCCACTATGGAGAACAGCGTGGAGGTTCCTTAAAAAGCTAAAAATAGAATTACCATATGACCCAGCCATCCCACTCCCAGGCATATATCCAGAAAGGACAAAAACTCTAATTTGAAAATATACATGCACCCCTGTGCTCACTGCAGAATTATTTACAATAGCCAAGACATGAAAGCAACCTAAGTGTCCATTGACAGATGAATGGATAAAGATGTGGTACATACACAATGGAATTTCACTCAGCCATAAGGAGAATAAAATAATGCCCTTTGCAGCAACATGGATGGACCTAGAGATTGTCATACTTAGTGAAGTAAGTCAGACAGAGAAAGACCAATATCATACGATATCACTTATACGTGGAATCTAAGAAATGATACAACTGAACTTATTTACAAAACAGAAACAGATTCACAGGCATAGAAAACAAACTTACGGTTACCAATGGGGAAAGGGGGGGAGGGATAAATTAGGAGTTTGGGATTAACAGATACACACCACTATATATAAAATAAACAATTAAGACCTACTGTAGAGCACAGGGAACTATACTCAATATCTTATAATAACGTATAACAGAAAGGAATCCGAAAAAGAGAGAACCACTTTGCTGTACACCCGAAACTAGCACAACACTGGAAATCAACCATACTTCAGTGAAAAAAAAAAAGAAGATCAAGATGGTGAAAGCAGAGCTTAAACCCAGCGAGGGCCCTTCTGAGCCCCGAACGCCTGTGAAGCGGCCCTGGTCCCATTTAGAGGTGCAGGAGTGGGGGCCTGCCAGCCAGTCGTTTTCAGGGTAAGAGATGCCTCACAGCAAAAGAATTTACCAGCAGTCTGGCCCTGAGCTCCTTCTCGCATCCATTCACGCCATGATCAGGTTCTGAGCTCCCGCCAGACACCAAGCGCCGCAGAGGCCCCGAGACTGGAGGCTGGTTCTGACTCTGGCCTTGGACGGGCCCCCCGCACCCAAGGTCTCCATGGGCCCTCCTCACCAGGCCTCCCAACGCTCACCAGCCTGGAGCTCCTGGCGGGCTTCTCCCTGGCACACTCAGGTGCCTGGGACTGGATGGCTGAACGCATTGATCCCCAGGAGGGGGTCCCCAGAGCAAGGGGGCATGACATCCTGTCACTTCCCCACCATGCACAGCCCCCCATCTGTCCATTGCCGAGGGCCTCCCCATCTCTCGCCTGCATTGTCCTGCAATGCAGTAACCTGCATTGTCCCCGTGAGTTCTATGCAGCGGGTGTAACTTCTAACTTACACACAGTGCAGTGCACGCTTAAGTTTGCAGATGTGCACGCCCACGTGGCCACCATGCAGGCCACCATGCAGGCCATGCGCGGCCCCCTAGAATGCCCCCTCCTCTGACTCCGGTCCCCACGCATTAGTGTTGTTGGCTCTCCATCTTGCCACCAACGGCATCGCACGGAATGTCCTCTCATGTCTGGATCTCTGGCCCCGGGTCCACTCACGCCGGTGCGTGGGTCGTGCTCACACCGGTGCGTGGGTCGTGGGTCCCTGCGTTTAACCGCTGGGCAGAGCCTCACCATCTGCATCCTCCACAGCTTGTGTGCCTGTTTCCTGGACATTTGGTTGTTCCTAGCTTTTGCTCTGATGGTTCCAGAGCGAGCCTTTGCGGGGACACTGGCTTTCGTTTATTGGGGTGAATGCATGGAAGCGGAAACGCCGGGTCACAGGGAAGGCGAGTGTGTGAGGTTACCAGACACTGCACGTGGCTCTCCAGAGGGACGCACCACCTTGGCCGGGTCCCTGCGGCCGCCGCCCGGCTGGCCCCCGCCCCCCCGACACCAGCCAGCTTCCTGCACGGGAAGCTTGCTTTGCAGCCAGCCCCTGCCTTGGTGCGGTGGCGGGGCGGGGGGGGTGCTGGGCAGGGGTGGAGAAGTTCCAACTCGGCGGCATCGCCCGGCCCTCCACCACCGGCCCTCCACCACCGGCCCTGTTTATCTCCCCAGCCGAATATCTCTGGCTCTGTCCCACCTTGAACCTCACATTCCAGCCGTATCGAAGGCCCACAGTTCCCTGCACACACGTCATTTCTGTCCTTCTGCGTGGACTGTCTTTTCCGCTGGGAGCACACGTCCCTCCGTCGCCCTCCTGCAGGCGGCCGCCTCGTCTTCTCAGATCTAACCAGAGCATCGTGGCGACCTGCCGACGTCTCCCGGGCCCTGACCCGCATCCTTCGGCCCACTTCCACCTGCCCGCTCGAAGCCACCTTGGCCGGGGCTCTTCTGAGCACACCGGGTTTGCACCGCGGGAGGGATGCCACACAGTCAGGGCAGCCCCTTCCTCCCAGCTACGTCCTCAGAGCCCAGCAGGACGCCCGGCACACAGGAGGCCTTGGTAAATGTGCAGTAAATGCTCAGCTCCGTACAGTAAAGCCCACACTGTACTTTAAGTACAGTACTCCGTACAGTAAAGTCCAAAGTGTGCACCCCCGTGTGACCCCCACTCAGGGGAAGACATGGAACACGCCCAGCTCTCTGTCCGACTTTTGGCCCCTGAGGTTAGTGGTGCCTGTTCTTGAACTTCACATCAAAGGAACCACACAGAATGTTCTTTCTCGCGTTTGCCGTCCTTTGCTCGCTCCGGACTCTGGACTGAGAGGCACATTCCTTGGCCCTGAATCCTGCTGCCTCGGTGGCCGGCGACCTTGGCAGCCCCTGCCTGATTGATTTCCTCCCTCTTCCAAGATTTCTCTTCCCCTTCCGTCCTCAGCCCGGGTCGGGGCTTTGTCAGCAAGTCCCTGCTTCCTAAGCGGGAGAGGCGTTTTCTTCCTGTTATCAGCAAGTTATCTTTGAAATTCAGGGACCCAAGCTGTGCCACTGCCCTGGTCCTACGCGCATGGGTTTCCTGGGCAACCGTCCCTGTTTCCTGTGCCTCAGTGCATCCCCTCTTGCAATGAGCTGGTGGTTTAATCACTGTAAGCTCTGGCCCGTGCACATCACCTTGGTCCACCTGGCCACACTTCGGAGCTGAATTCTCCAAGTGGGGTCCCAGAGCAGGAAATGCTCAGCTTCGTACAGTAAAGCCCACATCAGCACCAACCACCTGCGAACTCAGAGATGCAAGTTCTCAGGCTCCACTGCAGACTCACTCTCTGGGACAAACTCACTGCTTCTTTCCTTTACTCTCATATTCACAGCACCTCTGGCCCCAGATGTGTGGGTGTCTGCCCTCAGCGACTGAGTCTCAGACCCCAGCTGGGTGTCCTACAATTCAATTCTGCCACCAACCAGAGATGGAACAGACCCAAGTTAGGGGCGCAGTCCCTGCTGCC
Organism: Orcinus orca; assembly: GCF_937001465.1. NCBI lineage: Eukaryota > Metazoa > Chordata > Mammalia > Artiodactyla > Delphinidae > Orcinus > Orcinus orca. The sequence goes on from NC_064578.1 coordinate 4,895,838, forward strand.
CCACTTAGACGCCAGGCACAAGCCGTGGGTCCCCAGGCCACCCACACTTCTGTCCGCCTTGGCCACAAATCAGAGGTTCCCACGACGCCCTCCCTGGTTTCACTAATTTGCTAGAGGGAACCCGGGAAGACAGTTTACTTACTATTGTTGATTTATTACAAAGGATATTTGAACGGATACACATGAACAGGCAGATGAAGAGACAGACGGGGGAAGTCTGGAAGGATCCCGAGCACAGGAGTTCCTGTCCCCTGTGGAGCTGGCGTGCGTCACCCTCCCGGCATGGGGACACGTTCACTGACCTGGCAGCTCTCCAAACCCCATACTTTAGGGATTGTTATGGAGGCTTCATCGCGGAGGCACGATCGATTGTTAACTGAGTCCCCGGCCCCTCTCCCCTCCCTGGACGATGACGGTGGGGCTGAAAGCTCCAAGCTTCCCATCGTGGTCCTGGTGACCAGCCCCCTCCTGAAGCCGTCCCCGAGGCCACCCAGGGTCACGTCATTAGAACAAAAGATGCTCCCCTCACCCAGGAAATTCCAAGGGATTTGGAAGTTCTGAGTCCAGAAGTGGGGGTCAGAGATCAACCGTTAGTATAAAACATGCTCCTAGCATTTCATCATGTAGGAAATGACAAAGGTTTTAGGAGCTCTGGCCGGGAAGCAGGGATGTCTTATTATATCACAATATCGCGCTCACTGAATCAGAACCTTGCGGGTGAGGCTTGGCAGCTGTGTTCCCACAAACCCTCTGGGGGTTCTGATGCAGCTCAAGTGTGAGAACCCCTGACTCCTGGCTTGTGAACACGTTGGTGATGAATCAATCAAAATGGGAACACAAATTCCCTGCATTAGAAGCATGTTATCATGACTCTAGAAACTGCAAAGGGGTTGGAGCTCAGGGCTGACGTGGTCTGCTCCGTCGTCAGAGCACCAGCCCGAGCCTCCTTGGTCACAGACGCCTGCCCCACACGGAGGGTGATGCGGACCACAAGGTGTCTTTTGTCTCCCCGGGAGCAGGGGCCTGGTGTGCCAATTATCTTCCACTGGCTTCTCCCAGGTCCATGCTCTCCCTTCTCTGTCCTGCTGTGAGCCCCGGGAGCTAGCCAGCTGCTTCTGGTTGGATTTGATCAAAGGGAGAGGCAGGCAGGAGGCAGGAGGTCAGAGGGCAGGAGGAGGGAGCATTCAGGGCAGACGTTGCACAACCAGCTACAGGGGGTGAACCGGCCCCAACTGGCAGTGTCTGCCAACTTCTGTGGTGTAAAGGCTCCCACCACGGTCAATTTCAAGCTACCCCCATGGCAGGTCTGCCCGCAGAGCTGGGGAGAGATGTGCAGGAGTATTTCCAGATGCGTCCCTGTAGGGAACCTCACGACCACAGCTCGCAGCGAAATGGAGCAAAGTCATTAGGGAGGGATGAATTTTGAGTAGGTGTTATCTTTGCTTTGAGTATAATGTATTAATTGTAAGTTCATATAATTTAATTCTCAGTAACGGGAGTGCTTAACAACTGGTTCCCAGAATTTCTGAAGGCTTGACAGTCAGCCTGGCGGGCAGGCCACTGGGCCGGGAGACACTTCCTCAGCCGGCCTGTCTGGAGCGCCCTCTGTGGCCTGGCTCCAGCCCTGTGATCCCTCCTCGTGGTCTGGCTCTCTCCCGGCTCCAGAGATGCTCTCTCCCCCTGCCTCTTTAGCCCGGGGAGAACTCAGTGTCTCTCCTTGTGCCCTGGCTGGGTGGCCCAGAGGTGGGGTCCTGGGGGTGGGAGACAATGAAGCAGAAGCCCATCCCTGCCTAGACCCCGGCTCACTTCCATTTCTGTCAGTTATCAACGTTCTGCATAGGATGTCAGTGGAAGAAATGATTCTGAGACCAGAGGCCAGAAACCCGGGGTGAGGGTGGTCGGGGGGCGGGGGGTCCGGTGAGCTTCTGGAGGACAGAAAGGCACTCAGCAGAAGTGCTCGCATCCCTCGGGCATCGCGGGTGGGCGCGGCGGCGGGAACCCTCTCGGGAGGTGCTGTGGCCGCATCTGTCATGATGACAGCGCACATGGCCTTGACCTGGCAATGCCTCGGGAGGTATTTGTCTTAGAGGCAGCCTCGCACCTGTGTGAAATGATGTTTGCCTTGAGTTATCCACTACAGCATTGTTTAGAAGAAAACGGGACACGGCCCAAGTGCCGATGGTCAAGAGACTCGTTAAATAGGTTCTGGCACATTCTTACAGTAGATTATGTTGCAGCCATTCTTTTGGGGATGACACAAAAGGTTCTCCATGACTGCAAGTGAAAACAGGACATCAGGGTGGTGGGTAGACTTTGCCTCCATTTGTGCAGGAAAAGGCGGCAGGCAGGGAGGGGGATGGGAGGAGGGACGGGGATGGGAGGAGGGAAGGGGATGGGAGGAGGGAAGGGGATGGGAGGGGGAGGGGATGGGAGGGGAGGGGATGGGAGGGGGAGGGGGAGGGGAGGAGGGGGAGGGGAGGGGAGGGGAGGGGAGGGGGAGGGGGTGGGAGGAGGGAGGGGAGGGGATGGGAGGGGGATGGGAGGGGGATGGGAGGGGAGGGGAGGGGAGGGGAGGGGGAGGGGAGGGGAGGGGGAGGGGAGGGGAGGGGAGGGGGAGGGGAGGGGAGGGGAGGGGGAGGGGAGGGGGAGGGGAGGGGAGGGGGAGGGGAGGGGAGGGGAGGGGAGGGGGAGGGGAGGGGAGGGGAGGGGAGGGGGAGGGGAGGGGAGGGGAGGGGAGGGGGAGGGGAGGGGAGGGGAGGGGAGGGGAGGGGGAGGGGAGGGGAGGGGAGGGGATGGGGGAGGGGGATGGGAGGAGGGAGTGGTAAGAGGGGAAGGACGGGTCTGCTGCCTGGGGGGACACGCCAGCACCTGCAGCAGGCGTGTGAGTGGGGACCTGCCTGGCTGGGGACTGATTTCTCACCATAAACCCACTGGTACTTGCTGGATGCCGAGCCAGTTTCCTGTACTATCTGGTCAATAAATAGATACAATTCAAACAGGACTGAATACGGGCTCCCGAAACTTAACAGATGCCTCTTCCTGTTCGTTCTCAACTCGGCCTCACCACCCTGCACCCCTGAACTCGAGTTAGGCCGGCCCCCCGACCCCCTGCTGGCTGAGCAGGGTGGGGGCACCCAGCCGAGGCCCTCCAGGAGCCCCGGCTTGGCAGGAGGGACCCTGCGGCGGTGACTTCTCTCTCCTGCAAGGGCTTCATGTCCACCCTGCCCTAACCCTCCACTCAGCTCCGTGGGCGGAGCGTGGCTGCGCCCGCCTGAGAAGAGGGACGCGAGAGCTGGGTACAGAGTGATGCGCCCACAGCCATGCCCAGGATTCGGGCGGGGAGGGGTGGGGACCATATCTGCCTCGTACACCCTGCAGCATCTGCGCCTGGCTCAGGGTAGGCTGGCAACGTCTCTGATTGACTGACCGCTGGACAAGGACCCAGCTGCTCTCGGCTGAAGCGGTCCTTCCAGTGAAGGCAGGCTGATTCAGGCGTTTTGGCCTTCCTTTCTTGGAGGGAGGGTGGTTTCCACCCGGACGCATCTGATGCCCAGGTGTAGGGGCATGGCTTTACAGCAGCATTTCCCACACTCACTGGCCACGCACCCTTTCTTCAAGGTGCGTTTTGCAGAACTAGTGTTCCCTGGAACACACTTTGGGAACCCTGGGTTAGACGGTTATATAAATAACCACTGTCACCCTTAGAGGCCTGGGCGCTGGGGTTTTAAAAGATTCCCCAGGTGATTCTCACGTGCAGCCAGGGTTGAGAATCACCGCTCCAGAGCTAAGTTCAGTGGGTGGGGCCAGAGGATGGTCCTTTGTACTGCGATCCCGGGTCACATCAATAAGGGCATCACCTACAGAACGTGGGAGGTGGCGGTCCTGCTTGATTCAGCACTGATCAGTAATCAACGGGAAGGGAAAGGCTCTCTGAGGAAGTGATGTTTCCACTAAGACCGGAAGGATAGGTGAGGAGCCTCCAGGCAGAGGGGACAGCACTGATGGACACCCTGGGGCTGGGACGGCCTGGTGAGCGTGAGGGTGACAGTGGGACCAAGGGTGCCGAGTGCTGGGGGGGAAAAGAGGGGGTGTTGGGGAGGAGGGTGGAGGCCCAACCACACAGAGCTCTGAGAGGCAGTGTGCTGAGGAACTTGCCTCAGGGGTGCTTCCGAGCTGTGTGGCCTGCGCCAAGTGACTCAACCACTCTGGACCTCAGTTTCCCCACAGGTAACAGGAGGATAAAAACAGCAACCCCTGCACAGGTTTGGGAATAGCCGTGAACCCTGAGTACTGCTCCCGGCTCACGGGGAGCCCTGCAGAAAGGCTGGCCTCCGCCACCGCCAGCATCATCACATCATCATTATTCATGGAGGCGCCCAGGAGGCAGAGCCAGCTTAGAAACAAGGCCACGGTGTGGGGGGGGGGGGGTCTGGGGTTCCGGCTCTTCTCCATCCCGACTGCCCCCTCCCGCCTCTCCCTGCGTACACACCCCCATGTGGAAGTGTCTGCGCTGGCAGGGGCTCGGGGGTCTGGATCCCTTCCAGGCCCCCCACGGGGAGCTTCTGTGTCTCTAATGCTGTGACCACATTCCTGGAGAGGAGGATCGGCACCCCGCCCACCCCTGCAGGCAGGGAAGCGGCTCCCAGGCGGTTGGGGACAAGGCATCCCTTCGTGGGATCCTCCTGGCTCTGGCCGGGACTGGGTGGGGCAGGGCCCTGGGCGGGGGCCTGACTCCGTGCCCCAGCCCTCCGGCCCCCGGCAGGCAGCGACTGGAAGAGGGAAGATGCAGCCAGGTGGAGAAGGGGGGACTCAAGAGGCAGGACCTGCCTGGCCACCTCGGCTCCCTGCACTGGGAAGCCCGCCCTGCCCGGGTGCCAGAGCCGGTTCCCCCTCTTCCCCGCCGACCCCCTCCCCCTCCCCCCCTCCCCGGAGCTGCTCTTCCTTCCTTCCAGCTGCTCAGAGGCAACCTTTACACCCCGACTCAATCAGCAGATCCCACCCACTGTACCTGCAAATGTATTTGGACTTTGACCACTTGACACCACCCCAGCTGCTGCCACATCTCTGCCCTGTGTTGCTGCAGAGCCTTCTAACTAAACCGGCCCAGCTTCCACGCAGCAGCTAGGAGGACAGTCGCATCAAACAAAGCTGGGGCGGGGGGAGGGGGGAGGGGAGGGGGGAGAGGGAGCGGGGAGAGGGAGGGGGCCCTAGCCTTGCAACGACTTCCCTCTCACCTGGGGTGTAAACCAGTCCTTTGCGACCTGGCATCACCCGTCTGATCTCCTCTCCCGCCTCTCTGCCTTCCTGGGCCTCCCCCAGGCTTGCTCCCACCACGGGGCCTTTGCACTTGCTGTGCCCTGGGCCTACGATGCTCTTTCCTCGGACATGCACGTGCCTTGTTCCTCCAGTCCATGTGGGTCTCTGCTCATATGTCTTCTCAGTGGCCAGAGCACTCTGTGTAAAACAGCAGCTCCTGGGACTTCCCTGGAGGTCCAGTGGTAAAGAATCTTCCCTACAATGCAGGGGACTCGGGTTCGATCCCTGGTCAGGGAACGAAGACCCCACATGCTGCGGGGCAACTAAGCCGGCGCGCCACAACTACTGAGCCTGCGTGCCTCAACTAGAGAGCCTGCGTGCCGCAAACCACAGAGCCCACAAGCCCTGGAGCCCGCGCGCCACAACAAGAGACGAGAAAACCGGCATGCCACAGCTAGAGAGAAGCCCGCGCACCACAATGAAAGATCCCACGTGCCGCAGCTAAGACCCGATGCAGCCAAAAATAAATAAATAAATCTTAAAATTAAAAAAGAAGCAGCTCCTACCCTCCTCACGCAGCTGTCTCTCGCCACACAGCCCTCGCCAGCACTGACACACTACACACTTACTTGCCCGTTTGCTTGTCTGGATCCCCACACTGGGATGCCAGTTCCCAGAGGGCAGGGTGTTTTCTGTTCTGCTCCCTGGTGGATCACAAATGCCTAGGATAGGCCCTGGCACGTAGGTGTTCCACAAATACCACTGCATGAATTGGGCCTAAGAGTACTCCTTAAGCGAGGGACAGTTAAGACCAGAGGCTCCTGGGTTCCTTCCTCTGGGGCTGACCTTTCTGTTCCTGGAGACATAACATCAGAGGCGTCAGCTCTTCCAGGGCACCTTCAAACCCCTGGCTCCCTGGGAGTGTCGACTGGCCTTCAGGTTTCTCATCTGTAAATGAGGGGGTCGGCCTGGGCTCCTCCCCTGGGACTTGCCATCTCAGACATTCTGGACCTGCCCTTCCCATCCCCCCATCCATTCTAATATCCAGGGGCTTGGGAGTGTGCAACAGGAATTGGCGGTCAAGATGTAAGCTGAGCCACGTGAACTGCTACCAGGCAAACCCCATGTGTCTCCACATCTTTGTTTAGACGTCATCACATCTCGGGGAGAGGAAACTGGAGGAGTGGGTGGAATGGTGGCCTCCCAAAAGATACGTCCAAGTCCTATAACCCCAGAAACTTACGAATGCGGCCAATTGAGAAAAAAGGGTCTCTGCAGATCCGAGTTAATCACGGTAAGGATGTTGAGATGAGATCGTTTGGATTGAGCGTGGCCCTAAATCCAATGACAACTGTCCCTGTCACAGAGAGGGGGCTCCGACAGGGGAGGCCACGTGACCGCGGAGGCAGGGCCTAGAGCGATGCAGTCACGAGCCAACGGAGGGCGCGGCAGAGCCCGCGGGTGTGCCCTGCCCACGCCCTGATCGGGGCTCTGGCCCCGGGAATGTGAGAGAACACATTTCTGTTGTGTTAAGACGCCCAGTTTGTGGTCCTTTGCTACGGCTGTCCCAGAAAGCTCCCACAGGAGGGATTGCAGGGGATTAAAGCCTGCGGGGAGGGGCCTGTCGAGGATTACCTTTCCCACCAAGTTTCAGCTCTGGGCTTTCAGCCTGGTCCCACCCGACTGCCCGGCTGCTCCCGGCACTGGGATTGGGGTGGGGTGCGTTGGGCAGGGAGCTTTCCGGGTACAGGACCACCTCCCCTGGGCAACGCCCCGGCAACGCCTGGGCAACGCCTGCGCATGGTGTTTGCCCGAGGTGGAGCCCAGCGAGGCGGGGCACACAGGGCAGCACGTGGGGTGCGGCCTCGCTCTGCCTGAGCTCGGCTGCCGGTGGCTGCGGCCCGGAAGCCCCAGGAGCTCTGCTGTCAGCCTTGGAGGCCAGCCATTTAAACCAGAACAGATCGTGGGAGTGGAGTTCTACCAGCCACCCGGAGGCGGGGCTCTACCCAGGAGGATGGGGTCGGGGGGCACCATTTACAGACCACTCACCCCGCCTCAGCTGCATCACATCACGGGGCATCTCAGCTTCCCCACCGGGAAGCTGCGGTTACAGGCATTTCACAGACGAGGAAACGGACGCTGCGCAACCTTCCCAAAGCGACCCCCGCAGAAAGTGGCAGGGCTGGGGCCAGGAACCAGTGGGGCCGCAGCATCCCCTGTCCGGGGGGCGGGGGGAGGACTGGCTGGGGCCTTGGGCATCCCTGGGGGCTGCGGTTCCTCTGCAGGACTCGAGGCGGGCCCGCGCCGTGAAGCACGCGGTCTCCTGGGGGAGCTGCTTCGCCAGAGACTGAGTCAGAGCGCCCGGGCCTGTCTCCACCAGCCGGACACAGGGCCAAGGTGGGCGCCAGAGGCCTAGGAGGACAGAGGCAGGGAGGGAGGCCTGGCCACCCTCTCCCTCGGCCCCGGAGTGGCAGGGGCGTGGGCACACTGGCGAGGGCTCCTTCTTGTGGAGGGTCCACAGGCGTCTGTGAGCAGCTGGCGCTCTGACGAGAGCCCCGGCTCCGGGCTGAGATGGGAGTGATGGTGGCCACTTACGTGGGCTGATGACAAGGGACGATGACGGGTCCTGGCACCTTCTGAACGGGGGGGTGGGGTGGGGGGAGTGTGCTAGGGCCTCCAGAGGGAGCTCCCGTCACCCTCGCAGGGGAGGGACCAGAGTTAGCCCACTTTACTGCTGGGAATACTGAGGCTCAGGGGTCACAGCACTCTCCCCAGATCGCGTGACGGCAAGTACAGCCCGGGGGCTCCCGCCCAGGCCCCCTGACTCCACAGCCCACGGGCTTAACCCTCCTCGCTCCGGGCCCACGGGGCTACGGGGTCTGGCCGCCACGTCCCTGGAGCTCCCCCTCCTCTCTGGCCCCTTCTCGCCACAGCCCGCTTTCCCTACCTGGTGACAAGTAAGGCTGGGTTTGCAGGGCTGACAGGTGACCAGCGCTGGCTGGGAAGGAGTGGGCACAGTGGAGCTGGCCCTCCCCTGGGGGCACTCCGCCAACCTGGATGTGGCATCAGGGGAGCAGGGGGACAGGAGGCCAGGCTGGCCTGTTTGTCGTATCGCAAAGTCCTACCCTGGGCGGGTGGGGGTCTGTGGTGGGGGGAAGCCTGGACAGCCTCTGCCCCAGGGTCCTGCCTGGGCCCCGCTCCTTCCCTCGCAGCACCTCCACCAGAGCATCCTCGGCCTCAAGGTGGGCACCCTGAAAATGGGCACCTCTTGCCAAGGTGAGCCCGACGCAAGGGGAGGTGGGCAAGAGGCCCCACAGCTGGACGGTTCAGACCTCTGGTCTTGGGGGCAGACATCGCCATGGCCAGCCCACCGCCACCACCTGCTTGCAGCGTGGCCTGCAGGACCTGTCTCCTCACTTGTAGCGTGGGCGTGCACCGGGCACCCTCCAGACCTGGGATGGGGCAGACGTCCCTCTATTTACTGGAGGTTTCTGGATGGAGCTGCTAAAGGAAAAGCGAGATCGCTGCTCATTCCCAAAGGAGGCTGCCAGAGCCAGGAGAACCCGGGGCATCGCCGCCATGCAGGCTGCTGCCCCAAGGGCAGAGGTGAGGACGGACCAGGCGGAGGAAGGAGGCTGCTCAGACTCCAGGGGCCCCACTGCCACTCAGAAAGGCCTGCAAACCATCTCGTCCAACGTTCCCGAACTTCCCCCACATGCAGACTCAGAGAATGTTAACAAACCAAAAAGTCTCACTTGGAACGCCAGTAGGAAAAATTCTAAATTAAAGAAACGTATTTTCTACAGATGGCCAATCGGCACATGAAAGACGCTCAACATCACTAATCATTAGAGAAATGCAAATCAGAACTACAGTGTGGTGTCACCTCACAGCGGTCAGAATGGCCATCACCAAAAAGCCTACACGTGGAGGAGCTTCAAGATGGCGGAAGAGTAAGACGCGGAGATCACCTTCCTCTCCACAGGTACATCAGAAATACGTCTGCACGTGGAACAACTCCTACAGAACACCTACTGAACGCTGGCAGAAGACCTCAGACCTCCCAAAAAGCAAGAAACTCCCCACGTACCTGGGTAGGGCAAAAGAAAAAAGAATAAACAGAGACAAAAGGAAAGGGACGGGCCCTGCACCAGTGGGAGGGAGCTGTGAAGGAGGAAAGGTGTCCACACACTAGAAGCCCCTTCGCGGGCGGAGACTGCGGGTGGCGGAGAGGGAAAGCTTCGGAGCCACGGAGGAGAGCGCAGCCACAGGTGTGCGGAGGGAAAAGCAGAGAGATTCCCGCACAGAGGATCGGTGCCGACCAGCACTCACGAGCGTGAGACGTTGTCTGCTCCCCCGCCGGGGCGGGCAGGGCTAGGAACTGAGGCTCGGACTTCGGTCGGAGCGCCGGGAGAGGACTGGGGTTGGCGGCGTGAACACAGCCTGAAGGGGTTAGTGAGCCACGGCTATACGGGAGGGAGTCCGGGGAAAAGTCTGGAGCCGCCGAAGAGGCAAGGGACTTTTTCTTCCCTCTTTGTTTCCTGGTGCGCGAGGAGAGGGGAAGAGCGCCGCTTACAGGAGCTCCAGAGACGGGCGCGAGCCGCGGCTAAAAGCGCGGAGCCCAGAGACGGGCAGGAGACGCTAAGGCTGCTGCTGCCGCCACCAAGCAGCCTGTATGCGAGCACAGGTCACTCGCCACACCCCGCTTCCGGGGAGCCTGTGCAGCCCGCCACTGCCAGGGTTCCGTGATCCAGGGACAACTTCCCCGGGGGGACGCACGGCGCGCCTCAGGCTGCTGCAACGTCCGCAGGCCCGCCCCGCACTACGTGCCCCTCCCTCCCCCCCAGCCTGAGTGAGCCAGAGCCCCCGAATCAGCGGCTCCTTTAACCCCGTCCTGTCTGAGCCAAGAACAGACGCCCTCCGGCGACCTACAGGCAGAGGCGGGGCCAAATCCAAAGCTGAGCCCCTGGGAGCTGTGAGAACAAAGAAGAGAAAGGGAAATCTCTCCCAGCAGCCTCAGAAGCAGCGGATTAAATCTCCACAATCAACTTGATGTACCTGCATCTGTGGAATACCTGAATGGACAACGAGTCATCCCAAATTGAGGAGGTGGACTTTGGGAGCAACGATATATATATTTTTTTCCCCTTTTTGTCTTTTAGTGAGTGTGCATGTGTATGCTTCTGTGTGAGATTTTGTCTGTATAGCTTTGCTTGTATCATTTGTCCTAGGGTTCTGTCTGTGCATTTTTTTTTTACTTAAAATTTTTTTTTCTTAATAATTATTTTTTATTTAATAACTTTATTTTATTTTATCTTCTTTCTTTCTTTCTATTTTTTCTCCCTTTTATTCTGAGCCGTGTGGATGAAAGGCTCTTTGTGCTCCAGCCTGGGGTCAGGGCTGTGCCTCTGAGGTGGGAGAGCCAAGTTCAGAACCCTGGTCCACAAGATACCTCCCAGCTCCACGTAATATCAAACGGCGAAAATCTCCCAGAGCTCTCCATCTCAACGCCAAGACCCAGCTCCACTCAACGACCAGCAAGCTACAGTGCAGGACACCCTATGCCAAACAACTAGCAAGACAGGAACACAACCCCACCCATTAGCACAGAGGCTGCCTAAAATCATAATAAGGACACAGACACCCCAAAACACACCACCAGACGTGGACCTGCCCACCAGAAAGACAAGATCCAGCCTCATCCACCAGAACACAGGCACTAGTCCCCTCCACCAGGAAGCCTACACAACCCACTAAACAAACTTTAGCCACTGGGGACAGACACCAAAAACAACGGGAACTACGAACCTGCAGCCTGCAAAAAGGAGACCCCAAACACAGTAAGTTAAGCAAAATGAGAAGACAGAGAAACACATAGCAGATGAAGGAGCAAGGTAAAAACCCACTAAACCAAACAAATGAAGAGGAAATAGGCAGTCTACCTGAAAAAGAATTCAGAGTAATGATAGTGAAGATGATCCAAACTCTTGGAAACAGAATAGAGAAAATAAAAGAAATGTGTAACAAGGACCTAGAAGAACTAAAGAGCAAACAAACAATGATGAAAAACACAATAAATGAAATTAAAAATTCTCTAGAATGGATGAATAGCAGAATAACTGAGGCAGAAGAACGGATAAGTGACCTGGAAGATAAAATAGTGGAAATAACTACTGCAGAGCAGAATAAAGAAAAAAGAATGAAAAGAATTGAGGACAGTCTCAGAGACCTCGGGGACAATATTAAACGCACCAACATTCGAATTATAGGGAACCAGAGGAAGAAGAGGAAAAGAAAGGAACTGAGAAAATATTTCAAGAGATTATAGTTGAAAAATTCCCTAATATGGAAAAGGAAATAGTTTATCAAGTCCAAGAAGCACAGAGAGTCCCATACAGGATAAATCCAAGGAGAAATACGCCAAGACACATATTAATCAAACTATCAAAAATAAAATGCAAAGAAAAAATATTAAAAGCAGCAAGGGAAACACAACAAATAACACACAAGGGAGTCCCCATAAGGTTAACAGCTGATGTTTCAGCAGAAACTCTGCAAGCCAGAAGGGAGTGGCAGGACATATTTAAAGTGATAAAGGAGAAAAACCTACAACCAAGATTACTCTACCCAGCAAGGATCTCATTCAGATTTGATGGAGAAATTAAAGCCTTTACAGACAAGCAAAAGCTAAGAGAATTCAGCACCACCAAACCAGCTTTGCCACAAATGCTAAAGGAACTCCTCTAGGCAGGAAACACAAGAGAAGGAAAAGACCTACAATAACAAACCCAAAACAATTAAGAAAATGGTAATAGGAACATACATATTGATAAATACCTTAAATGTAAATGTATTAAATGCTCCAACCAAAAGACATAGATTGGCTGAATGGATACAAAAACAAAACGCATATATATGCTGTCTATAACAGACCCACTTCAGACCTAGGGACACATACAGACTGAAAGTGAGGGGATGGAAAAACATATTCCATGCAAATGGAAATCAAAAGAAAGCTGAAGTAGCAATTCTCATATCAGACAAAATAGACTTTAAAATAAAGACTATTACAAGAGACAAGGAAGGACACTACATAATGATCAAGGGATCGATCCAAGAAGAAGATATAACAATTGTAAATATTTATGCACCCAACCTAGGAGCACCTCAATACATAAGGCAAATGCTAACAGCCATAAAAGGGGAAATCGACAGTAACACAATCATTAGGAGGGGACTTTAACACCCCACTTTCACCAATGGATAGATCATCCAAACAGAAAATTAATAAGGAAACACAAGCTTTAAATGATACATTAAACAAGATGGACTTAATTGATATTTATAGGATATTCCATCCAAAAACAACATAATACACATTCTTCTCAAGTGCTCATGGAACATTCTCCAGGATAAATCATATCTTGGGTCACAAATCAAGCCCTGGTAAATTTAAGAAAATTGAAATCGTATCAAGTATCTTTTCTGACCACAACGCTATGAGACTAGATATCAATTACTGGAAAAAGTCTGTAAAAAATCCAAACACATGGAGGCTAAACAATACACTACTTAATAACCAAGAGATCACTGAAGAAATCAAAGAGGAAATCAAAAAACACCTAGAAACAAATGACAATGAAAACATGATGACCAAAACCTATGGGATGCAGCAAAAGCAGTTCTAAGAGGGAAGTTTATAGCAATACAATCCTACCTTAAGAAACAGGAAACATCTCAAATAAACAACCTAACCTTACACCTAAAGCAATTAGAGAAAAAAGAACAAAAAAACCCCAAAGTTAGCAGAAGGAAAGAAATCATAAAGATCAGATCAGAAATAAATGAAACAGAAATGATGGAAACTATAGCAAAGATCAATAAAACTAAAAGCTGGTTCTTTGAGAAGAGAAACAAAATTGATAAACCATTAGCCAGACTCATCAAGAAAAAAAGGGAGAAGATGCAAATCAACAGAATTAGAAATTAAAATGGAGAAGTAACAACTGACACTGCAGAAATACAAAGGATCATGAGAGATTACTACAAGCAACTCTATGTCAATAAAATGAACAACCTGGAAGAAATGGACAAATTCTTAGAAATGCACAACCTTCCGAGACTGAACCAGGAAGAAATAGAAAATATGAACAGACCAATCACAAGCACTGAACTTGAAACTGTGATTAAAAATCTTCCAACAAACAAAAGCCCAGGACCAGATGGCTTCACAGACGAATTCTATCAAACATTTAGAGAAGAGCTAACACCTTTCCTTCTCAAACTCTTCCAAAATATAGCAGAGGGAGGAACACTCCCAAAGTCATTCTACGAGGCCACCATCACCCTGATACCAAAACCAGACAAAGATGTCACAAAGAAGGAAAACTACAGGCCAATATCACTGATGAACATAGATGCAAAAATCCTCAACAAAATACTAGAAAACAGAAACCAACAGCACATTAAACGGATCATACACCATGATCAAGTGGGGTTTATCCCAGGAATGCAAGAATTCTTCAATATATGCAAATCAATCAATGTGATACACCATATTAACAAATTGAAGGAGAAAAACCATATGATCATCTCAATAGATGCAGAGAAAGCTTCTGACAAAATTCAACACCCATTTATGATAAAAACCCTCCAGAAAGTAGGCAGAGAGGGAACTTTCCTCAACATAATAAAAGCCATATATGACAAACCCATAGCCAACATCGTCCTCAATGGTGAAAAACTGAAACCATTTCCACTAAGATGAGGAACAAGACAAGGCTGCCCACTCTCACCACTCTTACTCAACATAGTTTTGGAAGTTTTAGCCACAGCAATCAGAGAAGAAAAAGAAATAAAAGGAATACAAATTGGAAAAGAAGAAGTAAAACTGTCACTCTTTGCAGATGACATGATACCATACATAGAGAGTCCTAAAGATGCTACCAGAAAACTACTAGAGCTAATCAATGAATTTGGTAAAGTAGCAGGATACAAAATTAATGCACAGAAATCTCTTGCATTCCTATACACTAATGATGAAAAATCTGAAAGTGAAATTAAGAAAACACTCCCATTAACCATTGCAACAAAAAGAATAAAATAACTAGGAATAAACCTACCTAAGGAGACAAAAGACGTGTATGCAGAAAACTATTAAGACACTGATGAAAGAAATTAAAGATGATACCAACCGATGGAGAGATATACCATGTTCTTGGATTGGAAGAATCAATATTGTGAAAATGACTATACTACCCAAAGCAATCTACAGATTCAATGCAATCCCTATCAAATTACCAATGGCATATTTTACAGAACTAGAACAAAAAATCTTAAAATTTGTATGGAAACACAAAAGACCCTGAATAGCCAAAGCAGTCTTGAGGGAAAAAAGCGGAGCTGGAGGAATCGGGCTCCCTGACTTCAGACTATACTACAAACCTACAGTAATCAAGACAATATGGTACTGGCACAAAAACAGAAATATAGATCAATGGAACAGGATAGAAAGCCCAGAGATAAACCCATGCACATATGGTCACCTTATCTTTTTTTTTTTTTTTAAGGGCTTCAAATGCTTGGCTTATTTATTTATTTATTTATTTATTTATTTATTGGCTGTGTTGGGTCTTCATTTCTGTGCGAAGGCTTTCTCCAGTTGTGGCAAGCGGGGGCCACTCTTCATCGCGGTGCGCGGGCCTCTCACTATCGCGGCCTCTCTTGTTGCGGAGCACAGGCTCCAGACGCGCAGGCTCAGTAGTTGTGGCTCACGGGCCTAGTTGCTCCGTGGCATGTGGGATCTTCCCAGACCAGGGCTCAAACCCGTGTCCCCTGCATTAGCAGGCAGATTCTCAACCACTGAGCCACCAGGGAAGCCCTGGTCACCTTATCTTTGACAAAGGAGGCAAGAATATACAGTGGAGAAAAGACAGCCTCTTCAAAAAGTGGTGCTGGGAAAACTGGACAGGTACATGTATAAGTATGAAATTAGAACACTCCCTAACACCATACACAAAAATAAACTCAAAATGGATTAAAGACCTAAATGTAAGGCCAGACACTATCAAACTCTTAGAGAAAAACATAGGCAGAACACTCTGACATAAATGACAGCAAGATCCTTTTTGACCCACCTCCTAGAGAAATGGAAATAAAAACAAAAATAAACAAATGGGACCTAATGAAACTTCAAAGCTTTTGCACAGCAGAGGAAACCATAAACAAGACAAAAAGACAACCCTCAGAATGGGAGAAAATATTTACAAATGAAGCAACTGACAAAGGATTAATCTCCAAAATTTACAAGCAGCTCATGCAGCTCAATATCAAAAAAAACAAACAACCCAATCCAAAAATGGGCAGAAGACCTAAATAGACATTTCTCCAAAGAAGATATACAGGTTGCCAACAAACACATGAAAGAATGCTCAACATCATTAATCATTAGAGAAATGCAAATCAAAACTACAGTGAGATATCATCTCACACCGGTCAGAATGGCCATCATCAAAAAAGTCTACAAACAATAAATACTGGAGAGGGTGTGGAGAAAAGGGAACCCTCTTGCACTGTTGGTGGGAATGTAAATTGATACAGCCACCATGGAGAACAGTACGGAGGTTCCTCAAAAAACTAAAAATAGAACTACCATACGACCCAGCAATCCCACTACTGGGCATATACCCTGAGAAAACCATAATTCAAAAAGAGACAGGTACCAAAATGTTCATTGCAGCTCTATTTACAATAGCCAGGACATGGAAGCAACCTAAGTGTCCATCAACAGATGAATGGATAAAGAAGATGTGGCACATATATACAATGGAATATTACTCAGCCATAAAAAGAAATGAAATTGAGTTATTTGTAGTGAGGTGGATGGACCTAGAGTCTGTTATACAGAGTGAAGTAAGTCAGAAAGAGGAAAACAAATACCGTATGCTAACACATATATAGAATCTACGAAAAAAAAAAAAAAAAGGTCCTGAAGAACCTTAGGGACAAGACGGGAATAAAGACACAGACCTACCAGAGAATGGACTTGACTATATGGGAAGGGGGAAGGGTAAGCTGTGACAAAGTGAGAGAGTGGCATGGACATATATACACTACCAGACGTAAAATAGCTAGCTAGTGGGAAGCAGCCGCATAGCACAGGGAGATCAGCTCGCGTGCTTTGTGACCGCCTGGAGGGGTGGGATAGGGAGGGTGGGAGGGAGGGAGACGCAAGAGGGAAGAGATATGGGAACATATGTATATGTACAACTGAGTCACTTTGTTATAAAGCAGAAACTAACACACCCTTGTAACCCACACCCTTGTAACCTAACACCCAATAAAGATGTTAAAAAAAAAAAAAGTCTACACGTAACAAATGCTGGAGAGGGTGTGGAGAAAAGGGAACCCTCCTACACTGTTGGTGGGAATGTAAATTGGTACAGCCACTATGGAGAACAGTATGGACGTTCCTTAAAAAAACTAAAAGTAAAGCTACAATGAGATCCAGCAATCCCACTCCTGGGCATATGTCCAGACAAAACTGTAATTCAAAAAGATACATGCACCCCTATGTTCACAGCAGCACTATTCACAATAGCCAAGGTTTTTTTGGTTTTGTTTAGTTTTGTTTTGCGGTACGCGGGCCTCTCACTGTTGTGGCCTCTCCCGTTGCGGAGCACAGGCTCCGGACGCGCAGGCTCAGCGGCCATGGCTCACGGGCCCAGCCGCTCCGCGGCATGTGGGATCTTCTCTATGAAACAGAAATAGACTCATGGACATGGAGGACAGATTTGTGGTTGCCAAGTGGGAGGGGGAACGGGGGAGGGATGGATTGAGAGTTTGGGATTAGCAGATGCAAACTATTATATAGAGAACGGATAAACAACAATGTCCTACCCCATAGCACAGGGAATTATATTCAATATCCTGTGATAAACCATAAAGGAAAAGAATGTATATACATGTATAACTAAAGACTTTGCTGTACAGCAGAAATTAACACAACATTGTAAGTCAACTATACTTCAATAAAAAAAACAAATTAATTAAAAAAAACAAGCCCTCGTCAGGGGCCAAGGAAAAAATTTTTACTGGCTTACATCTGTTTTTTTTTTTTTTTTCTTTTCAGTACGCGGGCCTCTCACTGTTGTGGCCTCTCCCGTTGCGGAGCACAGGCTCCGGACGCGCAGGCTCAGCGGCCATGGCTCACGCGCCCAGTTGCTCCGCGGCATGTGGGATCTTCCCGGACCGGGGCACGAACCCGCGTCCCCTGCCTCGGCAGGCGGAATCTCAACCACTGCGCCACCAGGGAAGCCCTACATCTGTTTTATAAACTAAAATGGTGACATTTACTTGTTGTAAATTCAGTAATGGCCCCATAGCTCATAAGTGATGACACCAGCGTTAGAACCCGTATCTGGGTTCAAATAAATTAGGTCCTAACCTCTACTGTCACAGGTAGTCTTTGTGATGACAAAATTGAAGGGAAAAAAGTACTGTAAAGCTACAGTTTTTATGTGTCTGAAGGTCATCCATATAACAATCATGACAGTACAGTTATGTCTGGGGGTTCCATGGATGGGGCCGTGGGTTGGGATGGTCAGAAAGTACAGGCGTGTCTAACTCATGAACCGTCCTGGCCTTCTGGGCGGCTACACTTGGGCCTGCCAAAATCCCTTGGATTTCTGCCATCGGAAAGGAAGGGCCTGACAGTTGCATGATGTGTCTTCCTTGTCACCTACGCTCTTCTGCCGCTCCAGTCCCCCCTCTGCTCTGAAGCGGCGCTGTGTCTGCGGGTGACAGCACAGCCTGCCAACCACCGGTGCTGGGCACAGCGGCCTTTTGATTCAAGGACATAAAACAAGGGACACGGAGAGTGTTCCTCTGGGCTCGACTGGTGTCACTGCAGGAGTGGAGGTTAAGCTTGGAGGGACGGAGGTGTCACGTGTTTGTTAATAAATTTCTCTCGTGTGTGACGTGTAAGACCCTCAAAAGCCCATGCCCCTGGCAGGCCCCCTGCTGCCTGGCTTCAGGCCAGGACTGATGAGTCCCATGGTTGTTTCAACACATGACCTTCCTCTTCAGAAGGTCAGCTATCAGCTGCTGCTTTGGAGGGTGGCGGCCTCGTGATCCTGAGGTCTTGGGTAAAAAAGCTTTCAGCGACAAGGCTGTTCTGAGAATTGCAGAAATTGGAACCGAGGGGTTTGGGATGTCCAGTGCTTATTTCAACAAGCTGACCCGTCTCTGTGGTTGCACAGAACCCAGAGAGAGCGCTGAGTCGTGCAGACAAAAAGATGCAAATGTTCAGAGTTTAAGGCAGTTGTCGGCGTGGGCTTCCACTGAACACACCTGGGGGCAAGCCTGGGTATTCGGAGGGCCTGATGAAGCTGAGATTACCTGGTGCCCCAAGCCCCCCGTATGCTCGCGTTTGAGGCGCCACATTTATGGATGGGCTGCTTCTGCTGCACATCTGAGGGCATCTCGCTGCCCGGCAGACACCATGCTGGCCTTATCTTGTCAAATATCCCACAGCCGCAGCATGGCCGCTAACACCAGCGTCCGTGCAGGGAGGTGACGTGCAGACCCGTGTGCGAGATTTTTAAGCGAAAGCTTAATCCAGCGTTTGCAGAGCTCCGGAAGGCCCACAGAGCCTGGACAGTCCCCCAGCATCAGGGCGCCAGCCGCTGGCCACGTGGGGCTGGGGAGCCGCCCATCTCCTGGCCCCCGAGGGCAGCTCCTCGCCGGGCTCTGAGTTCTGCCTGCACGTGGCTTTCCTTCCGGTCCTCGTACTGACCGCTGGCCCCTCGAGAGCACATCTGCAGCAACTGACGTCGATAAGCCCAAGGGAAGAGCGCACTGTGTGTGTCCAGAGACAGGGTCCCCCAGAAGTTTCCCGAAGTGTGAGGTGCGCTTATCTGGAGGCTCTTGGACAAAGCCAGCATCTCATTCAATCTTTTTCCGATTCTCATTCTTCCAAAAGTCTTCTGAGGACTTTCTGGATCCTCAAGGGGAACGTCTGTAAGTCTGTCTGGTGCTTTGTCCATCTTTCCCACTCCCTAACGTGCATCTCAGAAGCAACCAAACTGATCTAGAATGTTGTAATACTGCTTTGTTTTTAACGTATTATTTTTACTCTTAACTTCTATTTATTGACAGGAAACACTGAGTGTTTCTTTATGGCAGTGATATAAAACTCGCCCTGGTGGTTACCAAATGTCTGAAGTTTGAGGCCACGGCCTCTACATTTAGCGGGAGGGATTTGTGATCTGGGCTCCGTGCCGGAACCAGAAAGCCGTGTCTTGAGTCAGCCTGCACGGTGACCCATCTGAGGGCCTGGGGAGGGGGTGCCCTGGGACATCTGCGAACATGCCCACTCTTGCTCCACTGGAGATGACGACCAGCTCCGGCTGGGGGGCCCCCAAGAGCCTGTGGAGAAACTTGGTGAAAGCCAGCGGAGCAGCAGGCTTGGACAGCTCAGGTCACTGCAGCGGTTCTGAGCGCTGTCAGCTCCTGTGAGAGGATGGGAAGCCTGCTGTGCGGAATCTGGGTGCAGGTTTCACACCCGCCTGGGGGCTGGGGGTGGCAGGTGGGTTTGTTATTTGCTAAGTTGTGATTAAAGTCCCCAAGTTCAGGCTTCCCTGGTGGCGCAGTGGTTAAAAATCCGCCTGCCAATGCAGGGGACATGGGTTCGAGCCCTGGTCCGGAAAGATCCCACATGCCACGGAGCAACTAAGCCCTGCGCCACAACTACTGAGCTCATGTGCCACAACTACTGAAGCCCACGCACCTAGAGCCTGTGCTCCGCAACGAGAAGCCACCACAGTGAGAAGTCCGCGCACCACAACAGAGTAGACGCCGCTCACCTCAACTAGAGAAAGCCCGCGCACAGCAACGAAGACCCAACGCAGCCAAGAATAAATAAATAAATTTATATATATATAAAAAAAGGCCCCAAGTTCAGGAAAGGGAAAGGCAACACCGCCATCTTGTGGCCAATAGTATGCACAGCACCCGCGATGCCTGATGATGGGGATCCAGGCTCAGAACCATTTTTAGCATCAGACAGGTTTCTGACCCTGCTGACAGTGGCAAAGGGGGATTTGTGGCCTCCTCGCCTCTCCAGCCACGGCAGGTGACCACCCACGGAGCCACCACACCTAAGAGCCTGCGTGCCGCAGACACCGTGCTGGGTTCCAGACCTACCTGTCCCCTCAAATCCCCCCTCACAGCCCCAGGACTGGGCACTAATACCAGCATTCCCTGCAGACCTGCCTTCACTGCCAGGCAGGGGGCCTGGGGACACTGTGTAGCTCGGGAGAGGTGGAAGTGGGACTGCGGAGAGAAGCATGTCTTTTAACTTCCCTTTTCTGTGTTTAGAGGGAACTTGCCCTGTAGGTCTCAGGTCACACAGCAGGGCTGTAAGAGCAGCTCCCAGGCCCATCCCTCTGGGCCTGTGTCTTCAGCTGTCAGTGGGGACAATGGCGCTCCTGTAACAGGCCCCCTCGGGGTCTTCAGACTGAATGCAAGTCATCACCCAGAACATGCCTGCACCCAACAGTCCTCCATCAAGGCAGTTGGGATTGTGCTTCCTGGGCAGGAACTGGATTTGCAGGAAGTGAGGTCTTGTGGGTTCCTGGGATGGGTGGGTGGGGACTGTGTCCTATTCCCACACAGCAGCCCCAGGGGGCAGGACTCTGTGGGGAGAGCCAGGGCAGGGGGCCAAGCCTGGTCAGAAAGACCCTGCCCGTAAGGGGCCGTGATGCGGGGCACCCAGGGTGATGGTCGCTGTCAAAGCCAGGGGACCCTTTGCAGGTGGCTGAGTTGCGTTGTCGATACCCACGTGCGCGTCCTCGGTGGGCAGACCATAGCACTGTTGGTCCAAACTGGGACACTTCCGAGAGGGAAGGGACGCTCTCGTAACAACTATGCCAAGACAGGGGCACCTCGGACGGGCGTTGCCCCAGGCAAGCAAGGACGACGGTCACTCTTGTCATCAGGTGTGCAGGTGGCAAGTGAAGACGTGGATGGAGATGAGATTCTCGAGGGGAAAGAAGGGACTCCTGGGATCAGGCCTTGAGGGACCATCTGCCAAGACTTGAGGGTAGTGGGAAGGAGGCAGCGGGACGGCCAGTAGCGACGGGGGAAGAGCACGTTCCCCGGGCCTGACTGCTGCCCAGAGGGCACCTGCTGGGATTACCCCTTCGGGGTGGCTGGGAGTATCGCAGAGCCGGTGAGAGGTGGACCCCAGAGCAGGGCGAGGGGAAGGAGCAAGTGCCCGTGGCAGTCCTCTCTGGAGCAGCGTGGAAAAGAGCCACACCTCTCTCCCAGGAAAACAGCGTTTGCAATAGCTAAGGCAGCTCTCTGGTCTCCCTCCTTCCCTGCCAGAGTTATCAAGGAGGGACTAAATTTTGCTCAGGAAGCGCTGTCTAGTGCACAGGAATGAGGGCTGCGTTTCTCCAGTGGATGGAAAATACGTACTGAGCCTCTGCTACGAGCCAGGTGTGGTGGGAAGATTCACAGCAACGTACTTGAAACGGACAAGCCTGGGGGGGGGGCGGTTCCAGCCTTTGTCACCCATCCACACCAGGCTCTGTGGTAGATGGGCTACGGCCCGCCCCTGCCCCTAGGAACCGTCCCCCACCTCCGACACTTGTCACCTCCCACCACCATGGGAACAGTGGACGCCAACCGCTCCACTCGACTGGTCCAGAGACAGAGTCGCCTTCCAGCTGGACCCCTCGCGGGGCCCGTCTCCCCGTCTCCAGACTGGGCCGATCATTCCTCCGCCCTGCCCACGGCTGAGGCCGGGTAACTAGCGGCGGGGCGACCCAGAGAGATGGTCTCTACAGCGGTGGGACTGTGGGCAGACCCCTGGGCTGAAGCGGGTCTCCAGAAAGTGGCGAGGCCTTGGAGGAGAGCGGAGAGGGCAGCGGAGAAGATGGGGGGGACCCTGGGCAGGCAGCAGGCCTGCTCTGCTCTCCCAAGGCTCGCGGGGCCCTGCTGTCTCCGCCCACGTGCGCTCACTGGCTCTGCCCTCGTCCGGTGGATTTTACGAGCTGAGGTTCTCTGCCCTGAACTGGTTGGAGCGGGGCGTCCGTCCCTGAACCACTGGCAAATACCGACTGCTCAGATTTTAGAGAAGACACTGGATTTAAACCTTCCCAGCAGCCTCCCCCTTGCTGGAGTTTTAGTGTCACAACATCTCCATCCCTGGCCGTCTTGTCCGGCCGGGCTGCCCTCCCAACTCCATCCCCCTCACTCCTGCCACAGTGCCGCTGGCCTCCTGCCCTGGGGCTTTGCTTGCGCTGTGAGGTTGGAAGTCAGGGCAGCGTGGACAGCGCTGGGCAGGCCTGGGCTCGGGCCCCAGCTCCAGCCTCAGCAGCTGCTCTCAGCATTCCCAGAGCCTCAGTTTCCTCATCTGTAAATGGGAATCACTCCCTCAGGCTTCGGGGCTGGGAGGTGCGGAGAACATCCGGCCCAGAGCAGAGATAAATGCTGTTTCTTCCTCCTTTCCTCGAAGACTAAGAATTAGCTAGTCGAGAAGTAAGTCATAAAGAGAAAAACAAATACCGTATGCTAACACATATATATGCAATCTAAAAAAAAAATGGTCCTGAAGAAGCTAGGGGCAGGACAGGAATAAAGACGCAGACGTAGAGAATGGACTTGAGGACACGGGGAGGGGGAAGGGTAAGCTGGGACGAAGTGAGACAGTGGCATGGACATACATACGCTACCAAATGTAAAACAGGTAGCTAGTGGGAAGCAGCCGCATAGCACAGGGAGATCCGCTCGGTGCTTTGTGACCACCTAGAGGGGTGGGGTAGGGAGGGTGGGAGGGAGGGAGACGCAAGAGGGAAGAGATATGGGAACATATGTATATGTATATGTATAACTGATTCACTTTGTTATACAGCAGAAACTAACACACCATTGTAAAGCAATTATACTCCAATAAAGATGTTAAAAAAAATTAGCTAGTCGAGAAATGCAAATGCAATCGGAAAAGAAAAAAAGGAAAAAAAAAACCCAAAGACGAGAAAGAGACCTGGGGTCACTCTACCGATTTTGCTAAACTGCAAATAATGCAGCAGCTTTCTGTGGTGGACAGGAATCACGGAGTAGCTTTTGTTTCTATCCAAGAAGAGATCAAAATGGACTTTATATTCCAACAAATATAAAGCCACAAACAGAACATGGCCCTCTTGCAGAAATGTTATGCCCCTAGATGACCGACAGAGGGCAGGGCTGTGCAACCCTCAGCTGCCCTAGATCCGGAGGGCAGAGAAGGTCCAGCCCTCTGAGATGGAAGATGGGGTGGGTGGTGCAGAGGAGCAATGCGGGGGCAGGCATCGGAGTGCCTCAAGCCAGCATGGGAGAGCCGGCTCAGGGCTTTCTGGACAAGGTACCAGCCGGGAGAGCTCAGCTTGGGCCAAGCCACTGAACCTGGGGATCCTCGTCTGAAAGTGAGGTGCTGCTTAGCTGCCATGGGGCGATGAGGACACCTCAGTGCACAGAAGTTCCTGGAAATGAATTAGTGCACTTAGTCACCGTATAGAACAGAAGCCAGAAAACCATCACAACTCTAACTTCCAAAGAGGGGGACGACAGATTCCGGAACCTACATCTGCCTGAGTGTGACGGTGGTCCCAGAGTCCAGATGTATAAACATCTGTAATAGAGACAACAGCTGGTGCCTTTTCAAAGCTTTATGCACGTCATCTCCTTGGAGGCTCTCAGCAGCCCCCGAGGTAGGTGCTGTGGTTACCCCCATTTAAAGATGGGAAAATGGGCAAGACGAGGGTAGGTGGTTTGCTCCAGGTCACCCAGCTGGGAAGTGGTGGGGTCGGGATTTGAACCCGCCACTGGCTGGAGCCAAAGCTGGTGACGTCAACCATCATGGCACCTACTGCCTTTCAGAACAAAAGCCGCCCATGAACAAGTCAGAGCAGGTCAGCACCAAGGCCACTTGCAGCCCTGGAAACGGAATTAATCTGAATTCCAGAATAGCCCAAGACTGTTGGACAACAGGCTGGAGAGATCTGGGGTCCGTGTGAACCACAGACCCCAAAGCAATGAGAGAGGAGGAGAGCTGTGCACGGGAAAGGAGGGGAGAACAGCCACCCCACGGGTGGGGTCTGTAGGGTGCGGGCTGGGAATGCCAGGGGGAGCAGGCTCTGTGCTGGGGAGGGGTGGAGGGTGGCTGCAGCCTTGAACCCTGGGCGCTGTGTTAACTGACTACTAATGACAGTCTACTGAGCCCTTACTGTGAGCCCACCATACTGCCAGGCACAAGTAGAGGAAGATCTGGTGGTCAGAGTGATGGCTTGAGAGCAAGTGGGATGGAAAACAGGTCTGGGAGACACCGTCCGTGCTCGTGTTACTGCATCCCCCTTGCGATGATGCCCCCGGGCAGTGGGTTGTACTCTTCCGTAGGATGTAAATTCGCAACGTGAGGAGGGTCCGTGAGTGAACTTCTGTTGCCTCCAAACCCAGCTGCTGTCTGACTCCTGCCTGGCTGCCATTGCCAGAAGGACAACATACGCACAAGTGGGCAGTCTGACCATCCTCAGAGGAAGTGGGCGGCTGGGCTGTTTCAGCCATCTTCTGCCCTTCTAGGGCTTGTAGGGTAAGTGTGGGAAGTGAAGGGGGTTCCCTGTAACACACGTGAAGTGAGGGGGATTTCAACCCAGTGCACTGTAATGGAAGCGTCATAAGCTTTCCCTTCAGTCATGTGGACAGAGGTGCGGAGTCCTTATCCAGCCATCTATATCCATCAGCTCAGTCCACTCTGGCTGCTGTAACAAAATACCACAGACTGGGTGGCTTAGAACAGCAGAAACTGGTTGCTGACAATTCTGGAGGCTGGAAATCTGAGATTGGGGGGCAGCACGGTTGGATGAGGGCCCTCTTTCAGCGGCAGAATTGCCTAGGGAACTTCCTGAGGTCATGAGGTATAAGGACACTAATCCCATTCAGGAGGGCTCCACCCTCATGACCTAATCACCTCCCAGAGGCCCCACCTCCTAATGCCATCACCTTTGGGGGTTAGGATTTCAACATGTAAATTGGTGGGACATAAACATTCAGAGCACGGCACCATCCATGTCCACCCATCTATCATCCAGTCTTCACAGAACACCTAAATGTAACACATTTTAAGGTTTTTTTTTTTTTTTTTTTTTTTTTGCGGTACGCGGACCTCTCACTGTTGTGGCCTCTCCCGTTGTGGAGCACAGGCTCCGGACGCGCAGGCTCAGCGGCCACGGCTCACGGGCCCAGCCGCTCCGCGGCACGTGGGATCTTCCCGGACCGGGGCACGAACCCGCGTTCCCTGCATCGGCAGGCGGACTCTCAACCACTGCGCCACCAGGGAAGTCCAAGAAATAAGTTTTGATAAAAATGGAAAATTACTGATGGTTGTGGAAGCTGGGTGGTATGTACCTAGGGTCATTACACTATTTTCTCCACTTCTATTTTGTTTGAAGATTCCCATATAAGAGGCTGAACAAAGATAAGGCGTGCAGTGTGGGAATCAGGGGCTACGGTCTCAGGGGCCGCCTGCCACACGGAAGCAGTTGGTGCCTTAACTTTTTCCAAGCTCCTGGACGGCGGTGACGTCAGGCCTGCAGAGCTCGGGGGCCTTCACCATCAGCTCAAAGCAAAACCAAGAAGGAGGGGGCTGCTTCCTGCTGCCTGACTCAACTTCACACCCGTCTCCTCACCCACAATCAGCAGCACCTCTGCCATCACCTCTGTCCTCAGGCCACACGCTCCAGGCCCGCTTCACAGAGCATCAAACCTGCCAACGGGCTGGCTGGGGACCAAGGGCACGGCTAACGAGGTCTCAGACCTCAAAGACGACCACTATGCGATCGTGAGTAACCACGTGTTTAATGCTTCACAGGACAAACGTGTTCTTTGCTACGGAGTTCATCACGAACTTGAATCGCTATAACTGTCAAGTCTATAATGCAATTTAAGCCCCAGGCGACAAGAGCTCTCGTGTCCAATAACTTGGCTTAGTGAAGTTTGTGCAAAGTCACAAACCTTTTCACACGTTCACAATCTCCAGAATTTAACTAGTGAAGTGTAGCACAGCCCTCTATCCCTTTGCAATCAGCAGAGAGAAACGGCTAAAACGATCATGGCTGAACCACGTTCTACGCTGGAAGGAACATCTGTTCTCACCTGCGCCACCTGCCCGGGTCCCAGAGTGGCTGACCCATCCACCTTGGGTCGAGAGCCGGCAGAGTCTCCATGGTTTCTGAAGACCATCCCAGGGCAGGGAGCCAGGTCAAAGGCCACGATGGAATCTTCTGGAGAGAGCACAGCATCCCCATCCAGCCCACGTCTACCTGTACCCACCACTACCTTGCAGCGGTAACGCATCTTCCCTTGTGCAAAGCCCGGGCCCGGCCTTCCGGTGTGACCCCGCCACGGGCCAGAGAGCACAGTTCAACTCTGGTTCACTCTAGAAGCTCCTTTGGGTACATAACCCCATCCCCAACCCCTCGGAAAATTATCCTTTTCCAAGCCGGGGACGTTGGCTTCAGCAAAGGTGACTTAGAGTTTGCTGTTCTTCTGAAACTGGGCCACCAGGCTGAGGACCTGCTCGGAAGCTTTGATGCTCTTGGAGCTGAGGTAGGTGGTCCTGTTGGTGGCCGTGTCCTCCAGGAAGTAGCGGTAATTGACCATGAGGCCACACGAGCCCGTGATGCCCTTGAGGCTGACGTCGGCCATCCAGTTGATGCGCCACATCACGGCCCCGTTCTGCAAGTGGAAGTTGGCCACGGGGTTCAGGGCGTAGCCCCGGTGCTTCTCCCCGTACAGGTACCACGCGCAGAGCCGCATCAGGGGGGCCTGGAGCGCCCGGACCAGCTGCTCAGACTGGACCCACTCGCTGCTGCTGAGAATGGTCTTGAGGGTCTCATTCACGGGACCGCCCGTGATCTTGGAGATTTCTTTACACTCGGAATCTGTCAACAGTTCGTTCCTCCCGTGATCCTTTGCTTTTGACTTCAGCAGCCCCAGAAGCCACTTGGTGAACCCGGGGATAGGGGACAGACTTGCAAACGTCCCCAGGTGAGGAAACTCCTTCTGCAGGGCACAGTTGGGGTGGGGAAAGGAAGGTGGAGAAAACACACACACACACACACACACACACACACACACACACAATTCAGCAGGTGAGTCACGGATTCAGAAACACCTCCTCATTTCTCGCTTACGTATCATTAACCTCCGTGTGCCGCTGTGTGATTTACAAAGTGATATTTGCTGTGCACGAATCTTCTTCTTTCAAGGAACAGTTATTAAGGATCTGATGTGTGCCAGGTCCTGGAGGCAACCTGAGTCCCCAGGACAAGCCTTTACTGTGGGGTCTCCAATCTGCACCGCTATCCACAACGGCAAGTTGGGGGACCTGCCTGAAATTGGAGGGGTGGGCTGCTACGATGTGGGGTGCTGTCTTCTGACTACAGGTCTTGTCTTTCTAGCCCAACAGGCCCCTCCCATGGACTTTGCTGCTGCCACAGAACCTGGTTTGGTGCTTGGCACACAAGTACCCAGTGACTGTCTTCTGTTTGTTGAATGAATAACTGATCGCTCAACTATATAGCACAGTGGGTGCAGAGGATGGGATAGAAGGGGAGGTAACGGTTATGTCTCCACATCAGATAACACGGTTCAATCACTGTTGTTCAAATTACAGAGAGATCGCAACGATCATTTCGAAGAACTCAGTATCTTCCAATTAAAAATGTAATATATGCTCACTATAGAAAAAATTTTTTTAAATTTAGGACGGAAGCAAAGAAACCACCACACTCTCCAGGTCTGATAGAGTATAACTCCTGGTCTTTCTCTAGGCAACTTTTGCAAGGGCAAGACAGTTATTTTATATCCTCATCCTGCTTTGTGCATTTATATCATGAGCACTTTCTCACTGTCACTCAAAATTCAGAACCGTAACTTTAATGACAGAACAATATTAAAAGATAAAACGATCCCATGACTTTTCCTAACCCTGTTCTTTTCACTGTGCATTTAAGGTGCCTCCTTCATAAACCTCCACGAACACCTCTGTGGAGGAAGGGCTGCCCTTCCCTCCAGATTTCTCAGGTGACTTTCCGGCTCCCAGCCCAGACGTGGAGAAGAGGTCAGCAGCAGTATGGCTCCTGGGCTGCCTGATTCAGAAACAGAATCTGCTGTATCACCCAGACCCTGGAGCCTGCCCCTCCTCTGACTGCCTTTCTGCCTCACACCAGCCCTGCTACCCGCCCACCCTCGCCCCAAGCATTAGCACCTTCAGCAAAGAAGCAGGAAATAAAAGAAGAAACTCAGAGTAATCAGATGTGCTTCTTATCGCCTCTGGGGAAAAAGTGGCAGGGAGTGATTCTAACGAAGCTGATACCCAACTGAATCCCAAGTTCTCAGACTTAAAACTGTGAATTTAACACGAAGCACGCAAATACTGAAATTCCACCCGATTTGTCATTCTCTGAGGAAGAGCTTCTGCAGCAGCTGTCTGTGTTGAAACCACCAGAAGTGGAGAGTGCTGCTGTCAGCGCCAGTTAGTCATGATCTAATTATTTTACCTAAAAATTAGATTCTCCACATTAGAGTTCACTCCAGCCCCTCATGAGACAGTTTTAAAAAGCCCAAACCCAGCATGGACCTGAACATTTCCGTGTTTACCAGGGCAACCAGGAGAAGGCAATTATAAAAAAAACCAGGTGCCAGTGCATTTACCCTCCAACTGCCCGGTCGAAGTCGAACCTCGATGCTCCCTCCCGGGCCACGAGTGGGCGAGGGTGGGTAGGGAGGTTGGCACGGCCAGGACTGGACAGTGGGAGCGAAGGGGGCCCTGCTGGCGACTATGCCGGGACAGCACGTGCCCATCAGGAGCTGCCCCGCCAGCCAGGGTGCAGGGTCCCCTGCAGAAGCCACCGCCCCCAGGACGCATCTGGATTTGTGGCCCATGAGAAGCTGGCTTTGAGGGCCTTTTCCTCGGCACCGCTTCCACCCCCTGACGAGTCTCGGGGCTCCTAGGAAGTGCCGAGGGGCACCTGGCACTCTTCCACCCCTCCTGATCGCTCCGGCCCAACAGCTTCACCCTGTCCGCAGAGGTGAGGGCAGAACTGCTGGGCCATCCCAAGGCGGGGGCACCGACAGAGGTGCGGCGGGGTCAGGGTCGAGCCTCGCTCACCTGCAGCTCCTTCACCACCCGCTTGATGAGGAAGGCGCCCAGCTCCACGCCCTGCAGCCCCTGCTGGGTCAGGCTCAGCGAGTATAGGACGGCTGTGGTGATCTTGTCCCGCTCCTCCGTCTCCGACGTGGGACTCTCCTTCACTATGATGGTCTGGAAAACATAAAGGACGGTGATGGGCAGCTGTGGATGCACCCGCCTCGCCCTCACCCCACCTGGGGGTCCCTCGACCCAAGGACCAGGCTCTAGAGGCAAGCACCCTGTTCTGAGACCTCTCTGGAGGCGGCAGTGGTCTCACAACTTCCCTGGCTGTTTGCTCAATGTTGTATCATTTCTACCACTTTGAAATTCTCTCACAAGCTTCGCTGAATCACAACTGACGTCCCCTAGGTCTCTCTCAGGGGAGGTCTCTCTCTCTGTGCAATCTGCTGCCCTGCGACACCCCCAGACAGCACGCCAGCCCTCTGCCAAGGCCACGGGGCCCACTTCCTGCGGCTCCTGTGCGCAGGCTGCCCACTGCGTCCTGCAGGCGTCCCTCCTCCCCTCTGAATCCTAGCTGTTTACATTTCCCAGTAAGCCGGATGCAGTCCTACCTAAGTTTTCTTTCAGGAAGTGTACCTTTTTATGCTTTTCCTATGTACCTTTTTGGTTTTCTGTCACGTCCTTATATTTCCACAGTCAAACCACACGCCCGCACAGACACGTACGAGAAGCGATCTAAGAATCAGCATGACTCGTACTGGGAGGTCCCTTAGCCAAGTCCGACTTGATCTGCTCTGAGATGTGAGTGCGGGGCGTTCTGAGCTTTAATACCCTGAGGGCCACTGGACAGTAGTGGTGGAGACCTTGCAGTTGGCGTGGACACAGGCCTGCCAGCCTGCTTCTGAAGGACACGCTTATGCTGCTCTAAACTCCTACCAGCTACCCTGGATGCTTGGAGTAGGGGAGTCTGGCCCAGAGTCCAGGCTGAGGTCTGGAGCCCACAGACTTCCTTAAATTGCCAATGGGACGCGTGGGCCTGCGCGTGCCCCCCTCAGGAGAAACATCCTCAGCTCTCATCCCCTTCAGACGCTCGGAGGGTCTTTTCTGTGACTCCTGGGAAGCCATGAACCGTCACCATAAGGAAAGTTGGGCGGATAGTGACGCAGAGGCCGTGACATCCGGGGCCCCACCAGCCTCTCCTGCACCGGCAGCTGCCGGAGGAGCTCTCTTCCCATCATTCCTCATCTTGTTGGATCACCTCCTTTGTTTTTCAAGAAGTCTGTAGGTTATCTCGTGGTTCTGGACTCAAAATTTGTCTCCAGCAAATCTTTTTTTTAAAGTTTTCGAAAAAAAAACCCCCAAACCCAAACAAATGAACCTTTCTTTGATTATATGAATGAGATATGCATAATATCAAAGAGGCAAGAAATAAATGCATGAAGAAAAAATCACAAATCACTCCAGAACTGAACACCCAGTCCTACTGTTTACGTTCTGGGGAGCGCCTCTCCAGGTCGGTCTCATTGGCCCCAGGCAGGTACACACATAAGTACGTGTGCATACAAAACCACGTACACACGCGGCTCTCATGTATGTGTCCAGATGCGCGAGTCTCCTCACACGGAAGGCACCTGCCCTCAGGGCTGGGACCCCGGCCCTCCACCGTCCCCACTTCTTCCATCATCCTGGGCAAAGCTCTGCAGTCCCCCCCTAGCCTCGGAGTCCCCATGTCTAAGGTGAGGACAGTAACGGCAACAAGCCTGAGTCACAGGGCGCTGTGAGCAGTCACACAGGAGGGCGCGCGCGGGCGACGCAGAAGGTCACACCAGATGGGCTAGGCTGGAACCCGGATCTTCAGTCAATAGTAAGTCAAGGTTGACGTGCCAGGTCAAAAGTACAAAGCTAAATCCACACTTAAGCCCACACGTGGGACCGCAGGGTGTGTGAGGACAGGCCAGACGCACACGCCGTCGCTCCCTACAGCAGCCTCTCCCCGTGGGCACCTGGGTTATCACTCCCACCTCCAGACGATGCTGCAGGGGGCAACCGCCCAAACTCTCAGCTCTGAGCCTCTCCTGGGATAGATTCCTGAGAGTGGAATTTTTAGGTCAAAAGGAACACACGTTTTACATTTTAATAGTTATTACCAAACTGCCCCCAGGGAGGCCGTGATAACTTCTAGTGCGTCATCACAGTGCAGGCGCCTCCAAACAAGCATCCTACGGGAACGTCTCCCTGCTGACGAGTCCTCCGCCCTCCCATGCCAGGAGACGCTGCCCAGCGCCCACCTGACGTCTGCCATCACCTCTCAGCCTCCGAACAGGCCATTCCGACCCCGAAGCCACAGTGACCCAGGTGTGCCCACTTCCCCTCAACGGACCTGCTCTGCAGCCCCAGCCCCTGCCCACCGTGGGCCTGCGGACTGAGTGTTTCAGACACTCACCAACGCCTCGAGGAGAAGCCCAGCTTGCTCCGGGGGGGAATCACCACACCGGGCAGAGCACTGGGCCCGCGTCAGGCACGCAGCCCAGCCGACTTTCCAATTTCTCAATCGGCTGTCTTTTGAAACTACCCACAGGCACTTAGATGCTGAAGAGTTGATCCCTGTGCCCCTGCACCTGTACCCCCCTCATCCATAACAGCCTGGACCACGTCTCAACCCAAGGTCCACACACCCTGGCAAAAGCTTGCCCCGTCCCATCACTGCCCACACCCTGCCCGTCTCCACCCTGTGGCTGCAGATGTGGAGCCTGTGTCTAGCTAATGCAAAGATCCACAAAGGCCGAAAAGCAATTTATTTTCAAAAAGGGGAGAAAACTAAGTTAACAGAAAACTTAAGGCACCCTGGGCCGTCTGCCCCGTCCTGAATCGACCGCGCACAGGTACCTGGATGCTGCTGGAGATCTCACTGGTCAGGGCCACGTGCAAAATGATCAGGGGCTCCCCCGGGGTCGAGCAGTGAGAGAAGAAGTAACACCTTCTGTAGGGCCCCACGCGCCGTTTCATGTCCGCCCAGTTTTTAACGGGATGCACAGCCTCAGCCCTGACGAGAACGTGATGAAAGGGCAAGACAAAAGTACAGATCACAAGTTAAAGAGCCGCGGGGCTGATTCCTACTCGTTCTATTCACTCAAGTCAAAGCAATCCTTTAAATACAGCTTCAGCGGACTCTGCGGGAAATTCAAAGATCATCTTAGCGCGAAACAGCGCTGACTGAGAGGAAGCACAACTGGTGACCGTTTTACACACAAAACTGTGCTCTCATCCCCGGTCTTAAGACTCGTTTGCCAGGCCCCGGGGGAGCAGGTATGTGGCAGATTTCAACACAGAGACCTGACCAGATGCCTGTCACCGGACATCCTACGTCTCTTGCTTCCCCCGAATCTCCGCAGTTTGAAGTCCGCGCTGCCTGAGGACACGCATCGCCTGGCTGCTTCCATGTGTCCGGCGACCTCGGCCACCGCTGTTTTGTTTCAACATGCGACGTGGCAGCATGCTACTGTCGGCCAGCCTGCATTTTACCGTGTCCGGGGGAAGGTGGGAATCACGCACTATACTGTGAATTTGGAGATTTTATCCAAGGGAGACATTTTCACAGCTGGTGAGACAGACGGTTTTTGAGTTACTAATGCCAATGCTTGGGTCCAGCGAACCCGGGCAGCTCTGATCATGGGGTTGCTGGGGAGACGCGGGGCTGAGGGCTGACCGAGACCCCAAGCGCAGGTTCACCGGCACGAGGACCAGCTTCCACCTGTGCCCCTTCCTCCTCCGTGGTCTCGGCATCACCTGGTAGGACAGCCACCTTTGTGGATCCTGTGTTTGGGTTTTACCAGGCTTGGAACAAAACGTACACGGGAATGGAGACTGGCTTTCCGCTGAACCGTAAGAAAAGCGGAAACGTCATAAATACTTACTCACTGATTTTCTGCAGCATTTCGCACGGTGAACGCCAGGTGACCCGCTCCAGGTTCAGGAACCCGGAAGAAAACCATTCTGAGAACATGCTTTTCAGCACCCCGTTCATTTCCTGAAATGGAGAGGGGGGAGCGCTGGCCTTCCGAGGGAAAGACGTCCAGCCCATCCCCGCATCGCTGCCAGCACAGGGAATTCGACACCAAAACCTGATACAAAAGAGGAGTGGGCAGGATGAGGCTGTTCTGAGGCAGCTCCACCGGGCTCTGCTCTCGGCCACGACAGACCGAACTCAGCTCTACGTCTTCCCTCCCTCCTTCCACCTGTAAGACACCTGGGTTCCATCTGAGCTAAGTTGCCCAAATCAAATAAAGTGTGCCGATACATTCGCCGCCGTGAACACAGCTGCACACATGATGTTAAGCTGACGCTGAACGGCGTCTCAGTGCAGGAAACTCCAACACCCTCTCAGGAACATTCTCTGGTTCACCAAAAACACCCTTTCTTGTTTCCCAAGAGAAACGAGGACCCCACATTTCGACAGCTCTAAGGTGTGTGTTTTCCTATTTTCACATCTTGGTGGGCAGGACACCTTGTTCAAATGATGGCGGGTCACGGTTTAATCGGCAGCATTTTTTCCCCCCTGAGTGGGCCGTAGAATAATAGTGTGCCGGGCAATCCATGCATTTAGAATTGATGACATTATTCTAATTTCACTTACTTGTATTTATTCTACTTCCCAAAATGATTTGAGTCAACTTTACCATCAGAGATACATTCGCACTGAAACTTTTCAAGCAAGAATAGAACAAGAGGTAAGGAAAGGAGAGGACACAATGCAGGGGCAGAACCATCCCAGTTCAGTCTGTGGTGACTGCTGCCCATGTAATAGTGGTAAGCTTCGTGACAGCCAGAGCGGAGGGGACGTCCAGGGCGAGAGACAAGGCTGTTGTTCCTCAATGGCTGCGTCCCTTTTTCCCAAATCGACAGAAGCTTCACTTTTTACCTGGGCACGTGACTGTTCAGGATAAAGTCTGCACTGCCGCCAGGGCTAATCATGAGACTGAGTTCTGGCTTCTCAGATGTAAGCAGGTATCCTGCAGCAGCTTCTGGGAACCTTGGAAGATGGCAGGAGCAGCAAAGGGCTGCTCTTTCTCTTTGTCCTTCCCACTGCAGGGAAGAGATGTCCTTCCATCTTTTTCTTTGTCCTCCCCACTGCAGGTCGGAAGGCGATGTGATGGCTAGAGCTGGAGCAGCCATCTTGGGCCATGAGGTAACTTTGGGGATGAGGTTTTCAGGGAAGAGCAACAAACAGAAGCCTGGGTCAACTGAGGGCACCGCAGAGTCAGCCCTGGGCTGCCTACCTCCAGACTTCTTCATGAAAGACAAACTTCTCTTATTCAAACCACTGCTGTTTTGAGTCTCTGTTAGTTATAGATGAACTGCATACTAACAGATACACTGCATATTATTATTGAATAACAGCAAACATCTCAGTATGTCTGGTACAGAACTGACCTTATGAATCCCTGTATAAGAATTGCAAAGACCATGACGGATAACACCTGTAAAACTGTACACAAGCTATGAAACTGTTATAGGGCCATTTCACATTTTAATCTCTGGTAAAAGGTCAAAGGACTCAGAGCCTTGTCACTTGAGGATAAGTTGCAGGCATGGGGGTGGATGGCTCAGAAAGGGTTTCAGGATGAAGCGAGGTCCATCTTCAAACACCGAAGGCCTCGGGCACACAAGAGGCCCCATGGGGGCAAGGAGAGGGAGCATGTCCAGGACCGACAGGGGGAAGGCACAGTCAGACTCCATGTAAAGAAGAGCTTCTGAGGAGCTAGGGCTGCCCACAGAGGTCCTCCTGGGAGACAGCGGCCCTCCCCACGGGACGAGATGAGCACAGGGTGGGCAAGAACACGGTGGAGATGTTTTAGAAAGGATTTCCACGTCGACAGGCGACTGGACCATGTGATCTCTGTAATTCCTCGTAACTCTTTTTTTTTTTTTTTTTTAAGAGACGGGGTCTCGCTATGTTGCCCAGGCTGGAGCGCAGTGGCTATTCACAGGCGCAATCCCGCTACTGATCAGCACGGGAGTTTTGACCTGCTCCGTTTCCGACCTGGGCCGGTTCACTCCTCCTTAGGCAACCTGGTGGTCCCCCGCTCCCGGGAGGTCACCATATCGATGCCAAACTTAGTGCGGACACCCGATCGGCATAGCGCACTACAGCCCAGAACTCCTGGGCTCAAGCGATCCTCCTGCCTCAGCCTCCCGAGCAGCTGGGACTACAGGCGCGCGCCACCGCGCCCGGCCCTCGTAACTCTTTATCCCATGGTCTAGTCTCCTCTACTGGCCTCTCAGCTCTGTAAGGGCAGAGGTCATTTCTGATTTAGTCCTCTGGTTCTCAAAGCCATCAGTGGAGTCCCTCCATGTGGAAGATGATTTAACAGATTGATGGCAAATGAAAAAGAGAAGACAAACTGGAAAACAGTGACCAGGAAGTAGCAGGAAGGGAGGAGAAGGGATGGCTCACCAGGCAACACAGAACGGCTCCTTATAAAACTGTATTTCCTGCACTGACTACAGTGGTTCTCAGTCTTCCTGGGGTCCTCATACACTCTTGCACCTGTGCTAAAAACTGGGGACACTCTCCCCAGAAAAATGCAAACACATTAATAAAACTCTGCACACAGCTTCCTGGGGTTCATGGAGCCCTTTGAAACTCAGTTCCCAACCAGGTTCCCCAGGTTGGGAACCTCTGCACTGAAAGGTTAGGAACGGACCAGCCGAGTTCCATGTAGGATGTACATGGAACTCTATGGCATCTCTATGAGACGCACAATAGGAACAAGTTGGAAAAATCTGCCTTCGGCATTCATTCAGTATTGATTATGAAAGGAATGGTCTGGCTGACGGAAGCGCCTCTTCTACAAGTCCCTTCGTTCTATTCTGGGCTACTGACAGCTATAACGTGGGACACTGGACACGAGATCCGGGAATCTAGGTTAAAGGTTACACATCTCCACCGCCCAGTGCTAACAGGGCCGCAGCTGTTCAGGCTGGAATTAGGTGCCGAGGGCAGCAAGGCTACCCGATCTCAGACAGCAGGAGGCAGAGGAATCGTGTATGCGTCACGCTCAGTGATTGAGAAATCATTTATCAGCGACCCAGGACTCAAAAATACAACTGCTGGGACAACGTTCCCATCTACAAATGAGTTCATCTCTTAGTCTAGCTAAGTGCAGAATTTAGTAGAACCACGAGGACCACCAGGTTAACTTCAAAACAGGACAAGACACCAGAGAAGGTTTACAACAAACCGTGGTGCGGCTGGGCGCTGCAGTGGTGGCATGGGGACCCTGCCTGATACGAGTGTGGTCCCTTCTCCAGTGTTCCGCCCGGGCTTCTGTTAAGATTCCCACAGGTCTCACCGTCATTTCTACATTCAAATCGCCCATCGTTTCCTAAATGCCAGCTCCCTTCTGCTGCCCACAAATATCTCACGGTGCCCAGACCCTCTCAGAATGGGAGTCCCCTCGGCTTCACTGGGGATTGTATCTGTAAGAGACTGAACTCTTCAACCCCAAAGGGCTTTTGGAAATAACTCTGAAGAAAAACAAAAAGCCTGTAAACTGCACACACAAGAAGCACGCGCCTGCCCGCACACCGTGTACCCCGCTCAGGAGCTGGACACACAACCGCAAGTTCACAGGGCGTCTCGTTGAGGAGGGCAACTGACGGGTGGATTGGATTCACACCTCAGAGCCCAAAGCCCACACTTCGCCGCCTCGGGAAAGAACACGCAAACCCGGACTTGCAGCCACATGTCCAGGCATCATAATAAGCCTCTCACCTCACTTGGAACCTCAACAGAGAAGAAGAGCATTTTTAACAGAAAGAGCATTTGGTCTTGTAAGCAAAGGGACCGCTTCTTTTCCTGTGTGATTAAGCTGCTTTGTGGATTTGGTATTACCCACCCCTGCCCAACACTGGATGACCGATTTACTGTTCTATTTCCTAAGATTAACACTCGGGGTGGGGGGCAGGGGTCCTGCGATCAGAGAATTCAAGGACATTGACAAGTCCCTTTTCTACAAATTCCTTAATTATGAAAACAACTAAAATCCCTTTCTTGGGGTAAACCCATTAAGATCAACTCACTTATTATAATCCAAGAGTTGCTACAAAGTGGCGTCAGAGGGACGGACCATCGCAGTAGAGACTTGGGATGAATCAAGAAGTCCCAGGCTGGCCTCCAAGACACTTAGGCTTCTAACGACCTTTTAACTGATGGGCAGCAACGTCCATCCTCTCTGCAGCTGATCTGCTATCTTGAAAACCACAGCAGACATCTGACGTCTGCTGGGCTGTAAAAACTTTCTACACAGCACTTGCATCTTCCCAGCAAATAGACTTGATACCGACTCTGAATTTCCTATCAGGAAGGATTAAGAATAAGAAGAGAAACCTCACCGAATTTAAAATACCCAAGAAAAGAGACCTACCCCTGCCGGGCCTTCCGCCTTGGGCTGCACGCTGGGCTCCACTCAAACAGAAGCGTCAGCCTCTGGATTCTTCCCGTATTTCCAATAATCACAGCCCTCGGTCAGAGACCAAGATCTTGACAAACTGTCCTCATTCATAACTGTGTTTTTAGCCAAGCCCCGCAGTATTTCTAGAAGAGAAGCAGGCTGACCTTGGGCAGACTGACCACTATCGCCTCAGCAGCAGAGCTGGTTGGCCCAGGACAGTTAAGGGACGTGGCCACGATCACCTAAAATCACGCTTCAAACCAGCATAACCGGGGCCTTCCTTCCCCACCTGGTGCATCTTCTGCTGTACCCACTGTTCTGTATGAGATGCCCAGTCAGCATCCCTTTGGGCCTCACACATGCCAGTTATTCTAAGGATGCCTCTGTGCTCACGAGATTCAGCAAACAAGAAGCTGTGAGGAGAAGCAGGGCACTGAGTCCAGTCCAGGGCAATGCCCAGGCCTGAGCCCACAGCAGCTCTCGTCCACCTGACATCAGCTGGCAGCTCCAAGGTCAGCAAGGGCCAGGGGAGAAGCACACCTGTGTGATGGGGTGCCGTGTGCACAGCAAGGGGTGCTCAGGTCTGCTACTCCCTGCCTCCTGGGCGTCCCGCAGCATCCTAGGCTCCTGCGCTGAAGCTCGAGGGCCAAACTGCTGGTGGTTTCCAACACTGGATTCCTACAAGCGAAAAGCTCTAGCTTTTTAACCACCTCTTTAACTTGGCTGCAAAATCCAGAATGAAACAAACACGGAATCAAGATGGACCACACACACGTTAAGTGATTCTGGTGATTAATTACAGTATCAGATCCCAGTGACGATTTCTATGGGTTAAAAAAAAGTCAACTCTGAATGTTTTGAATGATAGGGATAAAAAAACATTTACGTAGCCACAAAGAGCAAGGGGAAGGGGAGCGACAGATTTAGCTGCTAGCGGTTAGAGGCACTCGGGCTAAGGGCAGGATTTCTAGGTAGAGAAACGCAAGAGGTGTGACGGAGCCACCTGAAAAGGCTTCTGCACCCAGCGTGTCCCGACCGTGCGCAGAGGCCAAGGTCAGTCTAGGGTCACTCACCCTCTGCTTGAGACATATCTTGATTCCATGTGACTTTGTGCCTTTCGGTTGGTGATGTTTTTCCCTTACGTGTGTGGACGGCCTTGGCTATAAAACAAGGGAACCCTGAACGTCTGAGGACATGGTGTTGCTGGCAGCTCTGGATCTCCCTGGGGCCAGCTCCTCTCCCACAAGTCAAGTCTCAGGGTCACAGCTTTGAGCTTTGATGATGTCCCTTCTCAACCTCACAAGCAAGAGTCGTCTCTTGTATGTGGGGAAGAGTAAGGAAACGAGTCCAGTTATGTCTCACAGAATCGGATGTGACATCAGGAATCCCCCAGGACAAGGGCGGTCCCAGCGTCTGCTAGGATGTCTCTCCTCTCTCCTCTCTCTCTCTCTCTCTCTCTCTCTCTCTCTCTCTCTCTCTCGGCCGCACGGAAACCTCCCCTGGCCTCCAGGTTCCGTTCCAGGCTCAGACCTCTGAATGGAGCAGTCTGACCTCAGGACGAATGGGAGTGGTTAGCTGCTGGCTTCGCCAGATGGCAGGGCACCCGGGAGTCTATCTCACGCTTCATTCATCATTTTGCTACACAAGACGAAGGTCCCAGTTTTCAAGGGGCTGATCATCCACTTGCGGGGGAAAAATACATTTCAAACAACAGATTCTGTGGTTAATGTATCAAATCCAACTGAGTGGTACAATGACGTATCTATGAAGCTCAGAACCGGGTGAGGCCACCCTGAGCTGGAGCAGCTGGAAAAGCCTAGCAAACGAGCTGGGAGTGCAGGCGGCTCTTTTTCTAACAGGAATCATGCAGCGGCGCGGGTTCAGGAACGTTCCATCCAGGAGCCAGCTTGGCTGGAGAGGAGGGTCCGTGGAGGGGAGCGAGTAATGCTGGGGGAGTGGGAATGCGCAGGATGGCTGGTGGGCAGCAAAAATGCCAAAGGAAAGGCACCGAATGCCATCCTCGTGGCCACGGAAGGTTTGATGATTTTTCGACAGAAGAGCAGAGACTGACCTGAGGTTTCAGAACAAGGTGTGTGCTGAGGTTGCTGATAAGATGGAAGCTTACACAAAGTCTTGGAAAGATAAACACAGTCACAACTAGAGAATATTAAACTCCTGAGTCAGTGAAAGTAAATAAAACAAAGCCATTCATCAGCTGGGTTGTCTTACCTTCCCTTCAATTTTATAGAAAAAGGCAAATCTAAAAGAATAAGCCCATTTTCGATCTAGTTAGGTTGTCAACTAAGAGAGCTGGGGTGCCATGATGAAGTACACACCGTGGAGCGTGGAGACGGGGCTTGGGGGGAGGCGCTCTTACCAGCTCTGTGCTCTGGGCGCTGCACTGGGCCTCGACAAGCTTTAATCACCTCATCTGTCAAACAGTCACCACATCTTGCTGAGGATGAAATGAGCAAGTGCGTGAAAGGCACTCACACATACCGTGCCCGCCCCTAACTCTTCCCATACTAGAAGGGAAGCTTCTGGACCAAGTGATCTCAGAGCCTGAGCACGCCTGGTACCATACAGACAGCCGATGAATGGCTGAATGGATGGGTGGAGAGTTCCATTTGGGGACAGGTCACCTACCCAAAAGACATCCTACCTTGGATGAGGTAGACAGACATCCTACCTAATTCTCAAGCCTCCTATGCAATGAGAATTAAGTTTCAGAAGGCTTTCAGGAGCACCTGTCTCCACTTCAAGGAGGAAAAAAAAAAAGGTCTGCTTGGATTGCAGACGAAACCCAAGCCTCTCTTGGGAGGAACCAGATGGGTATGCACACAGTGTGTGGAACACAAGGTCTCAGCCATTCAGATGGGGATTTAGTTGGGAACATGGTCGATTCAACACACTGGGATTCCAGGACTGATTTGGTGCCAATGCAATAAACAACTGAGCTTCTCAGCCTGTGACTCTTATAGCTGAAGGCTCACTGGTCCTAGGTAATACTTAGCATAGCCAGCTATTATGAGCAATCAAATCATAGCTACTGTTATCATCCTGAGATTAACCCTATCCTAACTACACACAATTTTATGCGTGTAGGGCTACGTAGCCAAGAAAGATACGAAGGTTTCTGATAAACACCAGAACTCACATAACATGATGAGGATATAAAGTGCAGAGCAAAGAACCTGGGAAATGTGGGTGTGGGTGGATGATCAGAGACATGCTTATTTGCTCTGAGGGCCTGGTCAAGTCCTGTGACCTCACATGAGAGGTCGACATGTGGAGACACGCTTATCACCTCCCCAAGAGTGAGGCAATGAACGTAAAAACCGTTACGCCAGTGTCAAGAGTTCTTAAAGGAATCGTTCAACTGTTCAATTCTTTTTAAAGCCAACTGCACCTACTAACCTTCTGAATGCCAGAACGTTTACAGCATTTTTGGTTTACTAAAAGAGCGAGTTAGTGGTCCCACCATATTTAACATCGATAGTAATAAAAGGACTATAGTCACCTATCAGCCACCTTTCAAGTCATCATTATTTAAATCTTCATCTATTTATTTGCATCTAACCTGAGCTCACTGTGCGAAACGCCTGATTTCCTCAAGAAGTCAACTTAGAATCCTATTTTAGGGCTGAACTCAGGAAGGTAAAAATACCCTGATCACAGTTATGAGGCAGAGAGAAAATAGAAGGCATCCAGACTCCTAGATGGTGGCGACCTCGAGTTCTAGTCACCTTTGTACGTTTCACAGGACTTTTTAGGACAAGGGCTTACACAGTGGGTCCTGCGACTAACTTTTACTGACCCCATCCAGGTCTTCAGAAAGTTACCGGATGCTCGGTTCGGTCCGCATTCAAGTGTACCACATGGACGAAACCTCTCAGGTAAAAGAATGAAAAAGAGATTTTATGGAGCACGCTCATCAGGAACGAGGCGTGACAGTCACCTTGAAAGTACGCGAGGGCCGAGTTTCTATAAAGACGAGCGAGGTGAGCCTAGAGGGAGGCAAGGACTGGGAAGGCGTGGGAAGGAAGGGGACAGGGTTCGGGGGCTCTGACTCAGGGCGAAGTGTGCGCGGCTCCAGGCAGGGGAAGGTGGAATGCTTGGGGCTTGAGGGGCGAGTGAGGACGACATGGGGAGAGCCGCCAAGGGTCGGGGGCGGCCCGGGCGGGGCCTTACCCGGACGTGCGGTCCCTCCATCAGCTTGAGGGCCTGAGCCTCGAGCAGGTCGGCCCGCAGCTGCACCAGGAAGCGCACGCCGCCGTCCAGCTTGCTGATGTGGTGGAAGAGGCTGCGGTAGCGCGGCTCCAGCGCGTAGCGCAGCCGGTCCTCTGCTTGCAGGAGCACGGCCGCCTCCCGCGGCTGCTGGAGCAGCTGGAGCACGGCGGCGCTCTGCTCGGCCACCTGGCCATGGTCCACGCCGAAGCCCCGCGCCAAGCGGCCCAGGAGCTCGGCGCGGTCGGCCGCCTCAGCCAGGCCGCCGTAGAAGCTCACGAAGTCCGCGCACTGGTTCTCCGCCGGCGCCGGCGTCTTCTCGCGCAGCCCGTAGGCCGGCATCGCGGGCACCGCACGGTGCAGCAGCTCGTCCATGGCCCGCTCCAGGGCGCCGGTCGCCGCCGCCCGTCCGCTCGACAGCCGGGGTCCGGGCGGCCGCAGGGGGAGCCGCAGCCAGAGGAGGAGGAGGCGCCCAGCCGACACGGTCGGCCGAAAGACTGGCATGGCGTAAGGATACAGCTGCCTGAGGAACGCCAACGCCGCCGCCGCCGCCGCCGCCGTCGCGCTTCCGGCTTCCGGCACGCGCCAGTCCGGTTGCCCCAGCCCGGGGGACGGGCGGGGCGGCGACCAATCGGAGGGCGGAGCGACGGGGGCGGGGCGGAGTGCGGCGCGAGGCCAAGTGTGGCCAAAGGTAACCCGGCGGGCGACCAATCGGAGGGCCGAGCGACGGCGCGGGTGGCGACTTCAGGGCAGGCCTCTGCCCTGTCATCTAGCCACCCAAAGTCACCGCCTCAGTCCCTCTCCTCTAGGGCCGAGCTCTCCAGCCCCAAGGAACATCACGGTCACCTAGGGAACCTGTTACGCACGCAGATTCCTGGCCCTACTCCGGAGATTCTGATCCAGTGTGTCTGGGGAGGAGCGGAGCAATCTGCGTGCCTACGAAGTATTCACGGTGGTAATTCTCTGGCAAGGTAGGCTTTGTCTTGGCCCCTGCCTAGGCGCTCTCACTTACCCAGATGACCCCCCAGAGCTAGGCTTCCAGTTGCCTGCTGGAGAACTTTCTCACCGGTACGGCAAACCGGGCTCTCCCAAGCATCTGGTTCCCCAACCTGTCCCTCCTTCCTTGGTCCTTATTCATTCATTCATTCGTTCCTTCATTCAACAGAGCGTTTATTAACCGCTTGGTATGTGCCAGGTCCTATACGGGGCACGGGGATAAAATAATGAACCAGATAGACCTGAACCTGCTGCAGGGAGTTTACAGTTTAACGAGGGAGACAGATGATACCATA
Source organism: Orcinus orca (assembly GCF_937001465.1). Taxonomy (NCBI): domain Eukaryota; kingdom Metazoa; phylum Chordata; class Mammalia; order Artiodactyla; family Delphinidae; genus Orcinus; species Orcinus orca. The sequence continues at coordinate 4,939,259 of NC_064578.1, forward strand.
ACTACAAATTGTGTTAAGTGCTATAAGGGAAATAAACAGGGTGGAGTGATACAGCTGGGTCAGAGCGGACGTCCCACTGTGGACAGGGTCATCAGGGAAGGCCTCTCTGAGGAGGTGACATTTCAACTGATACCAGAAGCGGGGGGAGGTGGGGAGGGGGGGAGGTGGGGAGGTGGGGAGAAGCTCACCTATCCATTCTCCCAAGTTCAAAAGCACCGTTTTTTATAACCTCTTCCCTGCCTTTCATCCCAACATCTAAATTTTATCGAATCTGCTTTAAAAAGACTCCTGCATTCATCTCTTCTCTCTGGCTCTCTGCTCCTGCAGCCCGTGTCACTTCTTACGAGGGCCACTTGCAGTAGCCTCTCTGCTTCCAGGCTTGATTTCTCCAATCCGTTCTCTGCATCAGCCGCTGGGTGAACTTTCTAAACTATCCAACTAACTACGTTATTCACTTGCTCAACGACCAAATGCTTTGAGCCTGACACACAGAGCCTGGCACGGACGGCCCCTGCTCCCCTCTCTGGCCCCGTGTTCTGTCTCTTCCCACCTCACGTTCCTTACTCTGTGGCCTGGTGGCTCCCAGATGTTTAGATTTGGGGATCAGTTTTTAAACACTGGGAAGACGGACACAGGACAGGGAGTGGGGAGGTGGCTGGGATCGCTTCCGTCTACAGCCTTGACACACACCCCTGCTTCAGACAGTCCCTCCTTCCAGGAGTGAGATTTCTGCCACAGTTAGTGAGAGACTGGGGGGAGTTCGCAGGGCTTGACGCCAAATTCAGTGGAGTCCAGAGGAAAAGCCATCCAGGGTCCCACTGTGCTCTTGGAGAAAGAGAAGCCTCATCTAGGTACAAAGGATGAAGGAGAGGATCAAAGAGACCATTGAGAACACATGGTGGGCAGTATGCCCGGGGCAAGTGGGCTCTGGGGCAGGGCCTTTCTTGTGTGTTTCGGAAACTACAGGGCACCCAGCGATGGGTGGGCAGAAGACGGTGAACCATTCCCTTCCTTAGTCACACAGTAGTCAGTAACTGATGTCCCACTGAAGTCCCTCTGATGTCCCCTGTGCCGTGAGAAGGATGTGTGCAGGCCCTGGCCGAGCCCCTCATGTGCCTCTCTGTACACTAATAGGACCACCAGTCATTCAGCACTTCCTAAATGCCATCCCCTGTTCTTAGCACTTACCTGCAGTATCTCATTTAAGTTTCCCAGTAACCCTATGGGGCCAGCACTATTATTCGCATTTTATAGAGGTGGGAACAGAGGCACAGAGAGATACAGGGACTTGCCCAAGAGCTCCCACTAGTAAACGCAGCGGTGCTCCCTGGGTCTCTCCCAGCCTGGGGCGCAGAAGGACTGTCTGGGCGCAGGCTGCTCTCTCTCCAAAGTCTGCGCTCCTTCCACCCCAGGATCCTGCCTCTGCTAAAATGAGGATTCCTGCGTTATTTAGAATTGAGTTTGTTTTCATGCTGAGATGTTGAGGAAAAGACAGGAGAGACAGGAATCTAATAAATACCAACTCCCTCCCACATGGCCGAGGGTTGACTGCTTTCAATCCTCACATCAACACTGTCAGGTAGTTGTCCCCCAACTACAGATGAAGCCGAGGCTTGATGGGGTCACGTGACAAACCAAGGTCATCCTGTTAGTGAGAAGCAAAGTCCAGGTTTGACCATTGTCTATCGGCGCCGAAGCTTTTGCTTTTCCCACTCTCGTGAGTTAAGTTTCTGGAAAGGTTTTCCTTCCTCAGAGGCCACATGGGAATCATCCATCTGTTCCCAAGTTCCATCCCAGTGATGATGGGAACCAACAGGGAGTGATAACTATTATTTTATAATGGGGGAAAAATGCAGAGGGGGGCCAGCCCTAAGAGATATGAAAATTTATGAAGCTCCAGTAATTAAAACTGAATGAATACACAAACATTTATGAAAATAACAGAAGAGCCCAGAGGTGCTTGGGTATTGGGTGTAGTGGCCCACATCATGGTAGCATCACACATCACTGGGGGGAAAAGAGCAAAGTTGTGTCCTCACACTGTACAAAAGAAATTCCAGATGGCTTAAGGGTTTAAAATTTCACAAAATGAAACAAAAGTATTAGAAGAAAATAATCCCAGAGTGCAACAAACCTTTTGAAGCATGACACAAACCCAGAATGCATAAAAGAGAAGATAAGTAAATTTCAGTATATAAATTTTTTAAGTTCTTTATACTTAAAAACAAAAGCAAAAGACAAACACTACCTTGGAGAAATATTTGCAAGCTATTATCACATAGAAATGGCTAATCTCCCTAATATATAAAGAACTACAAAGCACCATGGGAAAAGACTGTCAACCCAGCAGAAAAATGGAGAAAAGATCTCACCAGAGAGTTCTGGTGAGAGGAAATAGAAGAGGAAATAGCACTGGCTCTGAAAAATCTGTAAGGTGGGCTTCCCCGGTGGCTCAGTGGTTAAGAATCCGCCTGCCAATGCAGGGGACACGGGTTTGATCCCTGGTCCAGGAAGATCCCACATGCCGCGGAGCAACTAAGCCCGTGCGCCACAACTACTGAGCCTGTGCTCTAGACCCCGCGAGCCACAACTACTGAGCCCACAAGCCACAACTACTGAGCCCACGAGCCACAGCTACTGAAGCCCATGCGCCTAGAGCCCGTGCTCCGCAACAAGAGAAGCCACCGCAATGAGAAGCCCGCGCACCACAACGAAGAGTAGCCTCCGCTCACCGCAACTAGAGAAAGCCCGCGGCAGCAACGAAGACACGACGCGGCCAAAAATAAATAAATAGAATAAATAAATTTAAAAAATATATGAAAAGCGCTCAACTTGACTCGTGATTAAAAAATGCAAATTAAAATACTCCAGTGAGCTACCAGTTTTGATTTACCGTGTTGTAATGATCAAAAAGCTGCGTGACAGTCTGTGCTCACGAGCTTGTGGGGAAGCAGGCATCCTCTTCCACCACTGGTGGGAGCATCACCTGGTACAGCCCGTGTGGGGGGGTGAGGGGTGCCTTGGCAGTTATCTCTCAGCATCACAAACTGGCCCAGCAATGTGCACAGACACATCCTCCATCTGCTGAATGGGTCAATGACAAGGTTGACCAGACCTGGGTTCTCAATCGGCAGGACCAGGAATCAGGCAGGGAGCCCAGGACAACAGTAGGGTCCCTGCAAGGAGACGGAGGTGAGGGTGGAACAGCCATCTCTGGCGATAACAAGGACTCAGGCTCAAAAATCCTCTGCCGGAGCACCTTGGCCAGGAAGAAACAGCAAAATAAAGGTGGGGGAGGGGCTTGGTTGGCGCATCTCCATCCCCAGAGGCGAGTACAGGGGGCTGGGACAGCACATTAATAAAAACCATGGGCTCCGAAGTCAGCAGAAGGTCCTGGGGACGCATCCTGGACCTGCTGCTTTCCAGTTCAGTGACCCTGAGTAGGTTTAGTCACCTTTTAAAGGCTGTTTCCACATCTAACAGATGTAATTGAGAGTAACTGTCTATTGCAGGCTTGTGAGGATTAAATGAAACAATTCATGTTAAGCACGTGGCAAGTAGTAAAGCCTCTGTAACATTTTAGCAAAATTACGGTCATTAATATTTGGGGGTGGGTGTATATTTGCATGTATCCAAAAATGGGGCACCATGTTGACCCCGGGCTCAGAGACACTCTGATTCCTGTGCAGCTTCTTCCTGGAATTCTGCAATAAGTAAGGGAAGAGGCAGCCGAGTGTGGGAAAAGAGGGTGGAAAGGGAGAGGAAGAGTCAGAGACTGAGACCGAGACGGAGACAGAGAGAGAGGCTGATGGAAAGCCATTTCCTTGAGCAATTGCCAGGATAACAAAAAGATTTTTCTTTTGAAACAATTTTCAAATAGTTACAGTTATCAAGGGAGATGATTTCGTCCTCTAGGAAGTGAGGCTCTGACCTCCCTTCCATTTTCTCCTCCTTCTATTCCCCACCCCACCACCACATTTATGGGAGAGAATATCCCACACCAGCCAGGTCTCCCACGGAGCAAAACTGCAGGAAGCATCAGGAATACGTGGGACTTTTGTTCCACTCAGATAGAAATCCAAGGCATCTTTTGTTCAACGGTAGGGGAGCCGGTACCTGGCTGACTAGGTGCCAGAATTCCTATAGGTAGAACCCTCTGGTCCAAGCATTACAGTATAAAAACACCGAGAGGTAGCAGTTCTTTATGGGGCCAGCCTTTGTTGGGCATACCGGATCTTACAGGGCTCCAGGGGACTCTGTTTGGCTCCTTTTGCAGAGACAGAAATACACAAAGCCTTCTGAAGGAACACTAGTTCCTCTTCTCTAAGGAAGTGGTGAAAACTCATCTCCAGCTGGTGAAAGCAGTCTGCCTGGTGCAGACAGGTTCCTTTGGTGCTTGTCCTTATTTTCCTTGTCCCATGTGCTCTCATCTGTCCTGGGATACTCCTGCCTTGCTGCAGGGACCTTGTCCACTTTGCTCAGGTATTTGCTTCAAGTACGGTTCTCAACCTGTCTCTCTCCCAACTTCCTCCCTTTTCACATAATTTCTTGAATCTTTTTTCTGTGTTCATACTTGTTTTCCTCCAGGTGTCAACGGCCATTCTCTGCTTCTCCCTGCTTGTGCCCTTGGTTCAAAACATTGTCCTAATCCCAAACTGAAATTAAGAAAACAATTCCATTTACAAGAGTACCAAAAACAAAAGAAAAAAAAAACCTAAGAATAAATTTAACCAAGGACATTTAGGACATGTACGCTGAAAACTACAGAACACTCAAATTAAAGAAGATCTAAGTAAATGGAAAGATATCCCATGTTCATGAGTTGGAGTATTAATATTGTTAAGATGGGAAAACCCTCCAAATGAGTGTGCAGATCCAATGCAGTCCCTCTCAAAATTCCGGTTTGCAGAAATGGAAAAATTGAACCTAAAATTCATAATGAAAATGCAAGGAGCCCTGAATAGCCAAAACGTCTTCCTTGTTTGTTCTTTAAGAAGAAGAAACTTGGAAGATTCACACTTCCTGATTTCAAAACTCACTAGAAAATTACAGTAATCAAAACCGTGTGGTATTGACAAAAAGGCAGACATATAGATCAATGGGATAAAATTGAGACTCCAGAAATAAACCCATACATCTACGGTCAACTGATTTCTCACAAGGGGTTCTAAGACCACTGAATGGGGGAAAGAATAGACTTTTCAACAAATGGTGCCAGAACAACTGGATATCAACATGCAGAAGAATGAATTTGGATGTCTACCTCACACCACACACAAAAATGAACTCAAAATGTATCAGTGACCTAAATGTAAAAACTGAAACTCTAAAACTCTCAGAAGGGAAAACAGGTGTAAATCTTCAGGAGGTTGGATTAGGCAATGGTTTCTTAAATATGACACCAAAAGCATAAACAACAAAAGAAAAATAGATACAGTGGACTTCATCAAAATTAAAACTTTCATGCATCAAAGGACATTGTCAGGAAAGTGAAAAGGCAGTCCACAGAATGGGAGAGATATTTGCAAGTCGCATAGCTGATAAGGAGCTAGTATTCAGAATGTATAAAGAACTCCTATGACTTCGTAACAAAAAGACAAACAACCCACTTTTAAAAATGGGCAAAGGAATTTGAATAAACATTTCTCCTAAGAGGATATGCAAATAACCAATAAGCATATGAAAAAACTGTCAACATCAATAGTCATTAGGGAAATGCAGATCAAAGCCACAGTGAGATATCACTTCAAATCCACTGGTATGGCAATAACAATAATTACAACAACAACAATAATAGTGAAGTAAGCGTTGGTGAGGATATTGAGAAACTGGGACTCACATACACTGTTGGTGGGAATGTAAAATGGTGCTGCCATTGTGGAAATTATTTTGGTAGCACCTCAAAAAGTTAAACATAGAGTTACCGTATGGCCCAGCAACTCCACTCCTAGGTACGTGTTCACACACGTTCACAGAAAAACTTGTACATGAATGTTCACAGCAATATTATAAACTCAAAAAGTAGAAATAGCCCAAATGTCCATGAATGGATGAATGGAATAAAACAAATGACACATTATCTATCCAAGGGAACGTTAACAGCCATCAAAAGGAATGAAATACGGATGCATGTTACAACATGGACCAATCCGGAAAAGATGACACCAAGTGAACGAAGCCAGATACAAAAAACCACGTTTTTTATGATCCCATTTATGTGAAATGTCCAGAATAGGCAAGTCTATAGAGACAGAAAGTAAATTAATGGTTGCCTAGCACTGAGGGGAGGGGAGAGTTGGGAGTGACAGCTAACGGGCGTGGAGTTTCTTTTCGGCTGATGAAAATGTCCTGAGATTAGACAGTGGTGATGATTGTACAACGTTGTGAATGTACTAAAAACCACCGAATTGCACACTTCAGAATGGCTGAAAGAGGTACAAACTTCCAGTTACAAAATAAATGAATCACAGGTATGAAATGTGCGGCGTGGGGAATACAGTCAAAAGTTACGCAATATCTTCGTACGGAGACAGATGGTCACTAGACTTACCATGGTGATCATTTTAAAAGGTAGACAAATATTGAGTTGCTGTTTGTGCTACAGGAACCAACACAGTGTTGTAAGTCAATTATACGTCAAAAACAAACTCAGAGAAAAAGAGATAACATTGGTGGTTACCAGAGGTGGGGAGGGAGGAGGGAGGAGGGAGGGGGGAGGAGGGAGGGGGGAGGAGGGAGGGGGGAGGGGGGAGGGGGAGAGGGAGGGGAGGGGGAGAGGGAGGGGGAGGGGGAGGGGGAGAGGGAGGGGGAGGGGGAGAATTGGATGGAGGTGGTCAAAGGGTACAGAATTCCACTTACAAGACAAGTAAGTCCTAGGGATGTAATGTACAATATGATTAATATAATTAACACCATTGTATGTCGCATATGAAAGCTGTTAAGAGCAAATCCTAAGAGTTCTCATCATAAGGTAAAAATAATTTTTTTTCTATTTCTTTTATTTTGTATTTATATGAGATGATGGATGTTCACCAAACTTATTGTGGGAATCATTCCATGATGTACGTAAGCCAAGTCATTATGCTGTACACCTTAAACTTCTGTCAGTGATATGTCAGTAAAACTGGAAGAAAAAAAAATAAAGTGGTTAAAATAAAAATGAATTTTACGTTACGTGGATTTTATCTCAAAAAGAGAAAAGAGACCATCTCAGAAGGATTTGCATCTCTCTAGCCAATTTCCATCAAGAGAATGTGATTGGTCCAGCTTGGATTAAGTGACCAGGCTGGTATAAAAGGTCACAAAGACCAAATGGGGCTGGGGGGATTCACCCTTTTGGGTAGGGACACAGTATTCAGAGGAGAGGGTTATGGGCCAGGCAGCTGTCCCAAAAGATGTTTACTTTAAGCATAAAAAAAGCGTTAAAGAAAATCTTGGAAAAAAAATAAATCACCCATAATTCTAGCATCTTAATTATGACGGTTTTTATTTCTGCAAAGCTTTCCAGTATTTGTCCACAGGCCAACATATTTTTCTGAGTTGTAATCACTATGTTTGTGCTATTTATTTCCTGTTCTATTTTACTTCCCATCATATCACAAACATTTCCCATGTTTCTAAATCACCTTCATAATCATCCTTTTTAATGGCCGCATAACATTCAATTGAGTTGATGTACCATAATCTCTTAATCACTTGGCCATTTCTGGATATTTACATGGCTTCTAATTTTTTTCTGTTAATATATATATATATGAGGAAATATTCTCATGCATACTGATTTTTTCTTTACTGGAGTTGCCCAAATTATTTAAAAAGACCAAACAGGATAAAATTTCCCATGAAATGTCAAACTAACCAAGAAACCTAGCATGGAGAGAGACACGTAAACTCACTGGGGCTCCCTGGGAAGACAGACTCAACTCCTGGAGACCCCACCCCCACCCCACCACCCCCGGGAAGCCTCTGCTCTCTCACCCCTGGTGTGTTTATGCCTCTCTCCCCGCTAGTACTTCCCTGAGTTGTCTGTGCTGTGAATATACAAATGTGGATTTATCTCTTCATTTGGGTTGCATCCAGGTGGGTTTGTGTTTGCTGTTACAGTGCTACCACGACCTTCCTCAGACATGTTTTCCAGTCCTAGGGCCAGACTCCCTGTAGAGTTTCTCACCCTTGACACAATAGACATATTGGAATATATCATTCTCTGTGATGTGTTTGTATCTGTGGAGCTGTCCTGTGCATCCTGGTCTCTACCCACTAGATACCAATAGCAGCTCCCAGTGGCAACAACCAAAAATGTCTCTGGACATTGCCAAATGTCCCCTGGGAGACCACGCTGCCTTCCCACTGTTGAGGACCACTGCTTTAGACTAGTGGTTCTCAAACTTTGTTGCACTTTAGAATCACTTGGGGAAGCTTTAGCAATATTCCATGCCCTATATCTGGAGCGCACTACAATTCAAAAAGATACATGCACCCCTAGGTTCAAAGCAGTGCTATTCACAATAGGCAAAACATGGAAACAACCTAAATGTCCATCGACAGATGAACACATAAAGAAGATGTGGTACATATATACAATGGACTATTACTCAGCCATGAAAAAGAACGAAATAATGGCATTTGCAGCAACATGGGTGGACTCAGAGATTATCATAATAAGTGAAGTAAACCAGAGAAAGACAAATACCATATGATATCATTTATGTGCGGAATCTAAAATATGACGCAAATGAACTTATCTACGAAACAGAAACAGGGACATAGAGAACAGACTTGTGGTTTCCAAGGGGGAGGGGGTTGGCGGAGGGATGCAGTGGGAGTTTGGGATTAGGAGATGGAAACTATTATATATAGGATGGATAAACAACAAGGTCCTACTATATAGCACAGAGAACCATATTCAATATCCTGTGATAAACCATAATGAAAAAAACATGAAAAAGAATGTATACATATGTATAACTGAATCACTTTGCTGTACAACAGAAACTAACACAACATTGTAAATCAACTATACTTCAATAAAAAAAGAAATATTCCATGCCCAGACTGCACCCCAGTCCAATTAAATCAGTCCCCCCCAGGGACACGGCTAGATGCCAATTCTCACATTGCCTGCACACTGGAATCACCTGGGCGCTTAAAAAAAAACAAACACTGATATCCCAGCTGCACACCCAGAGGTTCTGATATAATTGGTCTGGAGTGGGGGGCTGGGCATTGGGATTTTTAAAAGTGAAGCCTTAGATGACGTGCAGTCACGTTCGAAACCACTGGGGCAAATGCCTGTGAGTGGAACTGCTGGGTGGTAGGGCTCCACTTTACTAAGTAATGGCAAACTGTTTCCCTACCACTTCTTCTTTTACACACGTCTGCCATCCTCCCCACATCCACGCCTCCAACCCCGAGCTCTGCCATGGCAGGGTCTGTGTCTCGTTTACCTTTAGATTCCTGCTGCCTAACCCGGTACACAGTAGCTGCTTCATGTATATTTGTTGTGGAATGATTGGAAGGGGGTTATAATTTTGCTGTGGTTGAAAAAGACCTTGAAGTTAGAGCCAGCAGGGAAAGCAGCAGAACTGTAGTGACTGCAGATGGGGGTCAGCGGCCCTATGGAGTCTTTAACACACTCCTGAGTCAAGCTAAGAAAGGTGGTCAGTATCAGCAAGTGTGAGGACTTGCTGATGCTTCATTCTGATGCCTCTGAGGACTGTAAACGGCCATCAGGGGCCTCCCTGCTGTCTGAACGGGGTGCCAGGAATGAGGGGCTCTGGGGTGCTGGCAGAGACGAGTCATGGCTGGGATAGGGAGGCTGAGCAAAGAGAAGGTGGGTGGAGATGGGAGTGACGGGACTCCTAGGCACCACTCTGTGGTCGGCAGAATGATGTCCCCCCAAATACATGCCTGTCCTAATCCCTGGAACCTGTGAACGTGTTACGTGACATGGCAAAGGGGAATTAACGTTGCTAATCAGCTGAACCTGAGATGGGGAGATCATGCGGGTGGAAGGGGAGGCAGAGGAGTCAGAATAAGAGAGAGACTCGAAGCCGCTAAGCTGCTGAGTGGGATGGAGGGAGGGGCCACAGACCAAGGAGCACGGGCAGCCTCCTGCCTGGGAAAGGCAGGAGGACAGATCTCCCCTGGAAACGCAACGGGGAAAGTATGTCTTGTATCAAACTCTGGCCTCTGCTAATGGTAAGAATAGCTAATATTTGGTGGTGAATGTATTAGGTGCCAGAGACTGTCTTAAGCACTTCATGCAAACTCATTCATTTAACCCTCACAACAAATTCTGAGAGGTAGGTTCTGTTTTTAATCTGCATTTGTACTGATCAGGTAAACTGAGGCCCAGAGAGGTTAAGTAACTTGTCCAAGGTGGCCCAGGCAGTCTGGCTCCAGAGCCCACAGAAAATGCTGCCATGCTTGTGGCTGATTACACCAAAGGTCAGTTTCTTTCTGGTAAGATCGCAGCCCTTCTAGATGTGTGATGGGGCAAAACCGTGGGGGCGGCTATGCGCAAAGAGCAAGGCTGCGCTATTGTGGGACAAGCAAGCTTCTGCATCTGGCAGCCTGAAGGGTTGAAATGATGGTCCTGTGGCTCATAAGCTGTGGGACTCCAGGCAAGTTGCTGAACCTCTCTGAGCTTTAGTTCCCTCCCCAGAGACAAGACAACACAACTCAACTCTGCCTTAAACAGCTGGCATTTCAGTGACATGAGGAAAAGTATGAGAAAACACTCCATAAGTGTAGTTTCACTTCTTGCCCCTGCCTGGTTTTCTGATGTAGGGTAGCAGGGAAGTGGTTGAGAGAGATACTGAGTGAGTCTTACTTCCTGTGCTCAAACCCTCGAGGTACCCCTTGCTTACTGTAACCAGAAGCAAGTTACTTACCCTCTCTAGCCTCAACCTTGTCATCTTTAAAATGGGTGCAGTGAAGCTAGTACCCCCTATAGAGCAGTTGTGGAAACTGAGAAAGGTATTCTGGGTAACGTATGTGGCACGGTGCTGGGGACTCAGGCAACTCAGTGGGCGTTGGTCCTTCCGCTTGCCTGACACGGGAGGGAGGAGCCCATCCTTCTGCTGAAGAGGGGACAAGAGATGGTGATGCTGGTGGGGGCACAGAAGCAAGAAGAGGCCCTGTGAGAAGCAACAGCTGACAGGGACCCAGAGGGAAGGGCCAAGCGGCCAGAGGTGGGCAGGCGGCCGGAGAACCAGGCGTTTCCAAGGACAGAGGGTGGGTGGCTGGAGCTTCGGCCAAGCCTGCAAGGACCTTCCAGGGTGTACACGGCGGTGGTCGTCTGGAGGGCAAGAGAAGAGGGCTGCTCAGAATCCACCCTCTGCTTCCATTCCCTGTGGGCCCGTACGGCAGCCTCCCTCATGGGGATCACACGCTGCCACGTGAAAAAGATCTGGTTCCAAAACTCTTACACCACGATTGTATTTTTATTAAAAAAAAAAAACAAAACGCATCCTGAAAAAACGTTCACCGAAATGTTAATACTAGTTATTTCTGGGTAATGGCTTTTCTTTTTTAAAAAAATACTTTAGGGCTTCCCTGGTGGTGCGGTGGTTGAGAGTACGCCTGCCGATGCAGGGGACACGGGTTCGTGCCCCGGTCTGGGAAGATCCCACATGCCGCGGAGCGGCTGGGCCCGTGAGCCATGGCCGCTGAGCCCGCGCGTCCGGAACCTGTGCTCTGCGGCGGGAGAGGCCACAACAGTGAGAGGCCCGCGTACCGCAAAAAACAAACAAACAACTTTAAAATATATTTTTGGGTTGCCCAACCTTTTTTTTTTTCTTTTTTTTGGATTACAATGAGCATGCGTGACTTTTAATAATAAGAAAAAGTCATATTTTCTACGCTTCCATTTTGGATGGAAAAAAAGAACCTATATTTATCTACCTTCATAACTTGTGCATCTTCCAGGAAGCTACATTTCACCCTTTCTTTGACGCAGCTTGACGCGGTGGACACTTGGAGGCACTTGGGTGAACAGCCCTCGGCCCCCGTATGACAAGGATGAACAAAGCTCAGGTCCTGCGTCCAGACAGCTCAGGGCACCCAAGCCATCACTTCCCGTGTTTGTAAATATCTCACATTTCCTGCCTCAGTAACTACATTAAACGCAATGCAGTCTCTTCCTGGCGTCTCAGTATTCTCACCAAGACCCAAGTTAGTGTGAAATACTTCGCTTGGTTTCAATTCCTGTCTCAGGACGTGCATTCCTTCATGCTCCTGGGGGCTCCTGCAACACATGGGGTCACTTCCTCCTTAAATTGAGTGGTCGCAGACTGTCACGATTTCTTGCTGGTCGGTACTAATGGTGATGATATTCATATTTCTGAGCACTGACTACACGCTAGGAAAAGTGCAAAGTCCTTCACACGTTTCATCTCGTTTAACTCTCAGATAACCTCTGAAGGAGGAGCTTTATTACTTCTCCATTTTACAGATGAGAAAACTGAGGCTCAGACAGGTTATGTAATGTGTCCAAAATCACACAGCTAGTTAGCAAAGTGCCAAGAATTCAACCCATTTCGGGCCGATTCTAAGGCATAAGATGTTCATCTCTACGCGGTACCACTTTCCTGTATGCACGACACATTTCATGGGCTGCAGCATAATGTATGTTCCAAAGATGGTGGTAATAATTCCTATCTTCCTAATTCTCCTCTCCTTGAATCTGAGTGGGTGTGTATAGCAGCCATGCAGTTCGCCGCTCAGATTTCCCCTCAAGAAAGAACTCGGAGTTGAGCTGCAAGGAAGACTGTTAGCCTGCAACGGTTAACGCCCTCAGCACGCACCTCAGCTTTCGAGCCAAGGCCATGCTCCTCCTGGGCAGCACTGCCAATGACTCAGCAGAGCGGAGGGCTGGGGCTGGGCCACTTCCCAGCATGGGCGTCTTCCAGCAGACGACCTTTGGTCCAGAGCGTGAGGCTGGGTCGCCCACGGCTGTCCAATCCGCACTGCCCTCTGAGGCTCCCCCTGCCCCGTCCTGCACGCCCCACCCCTTTCCCTTCATAGGTATCAGGTCCATACCTCGGTCTAAAGGCTCTTCCTGCTTCTTTCTGCCTCCTTCCTCTGTTCTCTCTCAGATGTGACCCGCGACAGACCTCTTGGACTCCAAGCTCTGTTTCAATGGCCGCTTCCCAGAGGACTCATGTGACACAGCCTATTGCTGTCTTGTAACCAAGAGAATGTTGCGGAGGTGTTGCTGCAAGACTTCCAAGGCTGGGGCATAAAAGCTGAGGCAGCCTTCACACCATTCACTGGGCTACTCGCTCTTGAAGCCTTCAGCTGCCATGAGGCTGCCGTGTGGGGAGGAAGTACAAAGCAGCCCACCTGGAGAGACCACATGAGGCCCTGAGATGACAAGAAAGGGGTGGGGGAAGGGTGGGGGAGACTGGGGGGAGAGAGAAGGAAGGGGTGGTGCAGAGAGGGAGGGGAAGGGGAAGGGAGGAGGGGAGAGAGAGAGATGTGCCTGGTCAGCCACCCCCTACTCCAATCTCCTGCTGTTCTAATTCCAGCCATCACTGGGCTAAAACCACATGAGACCCTCAGCCACCTGCCCAGATGAGCCCTTCCCCAATTCCTGACCCACTGAGACGGTGACTGGCAAATCACTGTTGGCTGTTTCAAGTCACAAAGTTTTGACTCATTTGTTAGGCAGCAATAGATAATTGGTAGAAGCACCCTGTGGACAGAGTGTGTGAGGCTGAGGCCTGTCATTTTCCATTAATACTTAAGCATCTTTGCTGCTGTCTGAGAGCTTGGCACATCGTAGGTGTTCAGCACACATCTGTTACTGCTTTGCATGTTCAATAAGATTATAAATATGGACTAGATCTGAGCTGCCTCGAAATACATGCGTAGCGGTTGAAAACATTTCCTTTCTAATTAAATTGTGATGAGGATCCATTCTAAGACAACCTCCAAACATTTGTTAATTAAGAGAAACAGAAGGTACTTCTGAGAGCTGGGATTAAAATTATGAGACTATAAAGCTCAACATTATGAAACCCCTACTGTCAAATGAGCAGAAATGACTGTGATGAGGTCCTGGCTCCTGACCAGTGTCTATATAAAGACAAGTGCAGTTGATACGAAGGAAAGCAAAGTTGTGCTTGTGTCTCCTCAGCCCATCACAAATCCTGACACAGGCTGCAATATCTTTAAAAAGGAAGAGACAAAAAGAAGGGAAGAGAGAAGAAACAAAGAGGCATGATGTAGTGAAAATTTCTGGGCCCAGGAGTGTGTAGCTTCAGACACTTGGGCTTTGTCTGGTCTCAGGGAAATCCTTAACCTTTGCTGGGCTCAGTTTTCTCATCTGTAAATGGGGAATAATCATAACAGGACCCTTCCCTTAATGGACTGTTGTGGGAATTCAACGAGATATGCCTGTGAAGAGATTTATTGCCTTAAAGTACTTTACACATGGAAGCTTTGCTCACTTAAAACTATTATGAAGAGACATTTGTTTTCCTGTTGTAAGGATCGCTTGTCAAGTAGCTTAGGAAGCAAAATACTGTAATTGAAAACGTGAAGATCCTTGAGCTGGGCATAGCTGGGTTTGAATCTCATCTTCACCGATGTAAATGTAACTTGGTTGGTAAAACTGTTGGCGGAATCTACTAGAGCTGAATGTATGCATTCCATATGACCCAGAAGTTCCCTCCTAGGTATGAACCGAATAGAAGTGTTCACCAAAAGGCACGTCCTAGAATGTGCACAGTAGCCTGGCGGTTTAAAAACTCAGACCTGGATGCGACCCAAAGGTCCACTGTATTCATTTTCTATTGCTGTGTAACAGACTGCCACAAAATTAGTGGCTTAAAACAACACACATGGGCTTCCCTGGTGGCGCAGTGGTTAAGAATCCGCCTGCTAATGCAAGGGACACGGGTTTGAGCCCTGGTCTGGGGAGATCCCACATGCCGTGGAGCAACTAAGCCCGTGTGCCACAACTACTGAGCCTGCGCTCTAGAGCCCACATGCCACAACTACTGAGCCCGTGTGCCACAACTACTGAGCCTGCGCTCTACATCCCACACGCCACGACAACAGAAGCCTGCGCACCTAGAGCCCGTGCTCCGTAGCAAGAGAAGCCACTGCAGTGAGAAGCCTACAAACCTCAACGAAGAGTGGCCCCCGCTCGCCTCGACGACAGCGAGCCTGTGCGCAGCAACAAAGACCCAACACAGCCAAAATAAATAAAATACATTAAAAAAAACTTTTTTTCATTAAAAAAAAAAACCAAAACAGCACACGTTATTCATCTCACAGCTTCTGTGAGTGAGGAATTTGGGCACATGGCTTTGCTTCAGAATCTCACAAAGCTGTAATCAGGTATCTACTGGGCAGGGGCCTCACTCCAAAGCCCGACTGGGGAAGGGTTCACGTTTAAGCTCATGTGGTTGTTAGCGGAATTTAGATCTCTGTGGCTGTAACCCTGAAGCTTTGGTTTCTGACTGGCTGTCAGCTAGAGGTTGTCCTCAGTTCCTTGCCACGTGGTCCTCCGAAGAGCCAGCCAGGGACAGAGTCTCCTTGCAAGATGGAGGCCGCCATCCTATGTACCCTAATCATGGAAGCAAATTCCATCACTGTTGCTGTATTCTGTTGGCTAGAATTGAGTCAGACACCCTGCCCACTAACGAGGGGAGGGGGCCACCTTCGAGTCTGTCCACCATACGCATCAACAGTAGAGTGGACACATAAAGCATGGAATGTCGCACGGTGGAATACTCTACAGCCGTGAGAACGAGCAAATTCTACCTCATGCAACAATGTGGGTAAACCTCCAAACACAGTATGGAGTGAAAGGAGCCAGGCACCGAAGGGTGACGATGAAACAGGAGGGGAGGGGGCAGGGCACGACATTTAAGAGAATGACACAGCCCTTCAGGACATGACAAAAACTGGTTAGAACTGATCAGGTCCAAGATGGCAGAAGATTCGACTTCCAGTGGACCTGGAGCCTCAGTATACCCTCATTGTAACAGATCAGCTAAATGACACACGCACAGGCGCCATGACAGTTCCAAGGGCGACCGTAAAAGGCCAAAAAGTGGGCGGTGGCCCAATTTCTGGAAATCCCCGCCTCTTCTCCAAAATAATTGGAATAATCCTCCCACTTATTAGTCTGTGAAATTACCCAGACCAGAAAAACTAACCACTGCATATTCTGGGGCCTCGTGCCTTCTGAGATGGTCCACAGTCTGTCCGTGGAGTATCTCTCTGAATAAATCCATTTCTTACCTATCACTTTGTCTCTCACTGAATTCTTTCTGCCATGAGACATCAAGAAGCTGAGCTTCATTAAGTCCTGAGACCAGGTGTGTGATCTCAAAAGACCGTGTGTTCAAGTCCCAATCTGGGTTCCGGCCGGGTTCGAGTCCTAGCCCGTGGGTTCAATTCCCATCTGAGTTGTGCGGTTTCAATTCCATTACAGAAAGTTCAATAACTGTCAAAACCAACCTCTGCTGTCAGAAGCCAGGATGGTGGTTACTCGGGGATAAGGGGAGATTGGCAACTGGGATGAGATATGACGGGCTTTGGTGGTGGTCACGTTCTGTTTCTCGACCTGGATACTGGTTACAGGGTTGTGCTCACCAGCACGATGCAAACTCACTGTGATGGGTTCACTCCTCTGCCTGGACCACGTCTCCTCACTCATCAGCTGGCTGGCTCCATCACAGCGTCACCTGTCCCAGAGGTCCATCCTTATTAAAACCATCTCCCTTCCTCTTACTGCTTCTCTGTGGGAACCTTTTGTTTCCACCACAGCAGACCTATCACAAATAGGGAGTTATTTTATTGATTTACTTTTACGTTGATTTTTGTCTCTCTCCTCCCCACTAGGATGGGGCTCCACGAAAGCAGGGACCACACGTGTCCTGCTCTTTGCCACATCCCAGGGTCGACAGGTGAGCAGCAACACATAGTCTCCTCCTGTTTCCCAGTTCACGTCTCCTGTGAGAGAGGGACCAGCAGAGGCTGAGAAGCATCTCTGAACCATTTCCAGATTCTGAAGCTGGTGTGCAGCCCTCATCCGACCAGTGATGGCAAGAGGAGCTGGGCTACAAGGCAATGCTTTCTGGAAGCCGTGGAAGGAGCTGTAGAAACGGCTCCAATGACATCCCCCCAAACTCCCCGTCACACACGTCTTCATGCTCCGAGCCTGAGCCAACTCCTTGCCTCCCTTTTCAGGTCGGGTTTCTCTGGCCAAACCAACATCGCACTATATATATGTCTCCTCTTGCCAGGAGGCGGTGGCAGGTGGCTGATCCCCGACTCATTTGCACAGGCTGCCGGCGACAAGAACTCTTTGCTCCGTGCTCTCCCCAGGGCCCGGCTGTGCAGATGAAAGGGGAGTGCTGTCACCGTGGGACGGGACGTGAGTCTGCTGAATCTATATCATTTCTGACAGATGCAGGGCTAAGGGAAACAGATCTGCTCCTTGAGTTGAAAGTTTAATTCCAGCTGTAGGCTTTGCCAAAATGGAATGAGACGTGGCGGGAGCGAAAAAGCAAAACAAGTGAACAAATAATAGTGAGCATTCTCTTTTCTCGATGACACCCTCTGTGTTTTCAATTGCCGAGCACAGGGCTGCCCTAAACCAGGACATGGGTTCAGTCACAGAAATGCTGGTGTCCAGCCACCAGAGGGATCATTCTGAAATTCTAAACGACTTCATTTCTCTCCTGCTCAAAGCCTGCCAATACCCTTGGTCACCCAAAACAGATTTTTCAGCACTAGTTCAAAGCTATGGCATTTGGGATTTGGAGCAGTTGCGCAGCTGTATTCCAAATAACTTGTTATGGTGAAAAGTTAAAATATGGCTGTTTTCGGATGACTTAAAATTACGTTTAACTTAGAAATCTCTGAAAGGTCTATATGAGAATGTTTATAATAGCACAAACTGTAAACAGCCCAAATATTCATCGACGGGGGCATGATAAATAAATTGTGGTCTCTTCATACAATGGAAGACTACTTAGCACTAAAAAAGAACATGTTACAGGTACGCACAACAGCATGGATGACTCTCGTAAATGTAATAATGAGCCAAAAAAACCCCAGACACAATGACCGTGGGATGAAGATTCCATTATATCACACTAAAAATCAGGCAAAACTAATCTATGGTAACAAAAGCCAGAACAGGGGTTACAGCAGTGGGGGGTATGCGTCTGTACCCCCTGGGAAGGGAGTCTTCTGGGGTGTCGGAAAAGTTCTGTGTTTTTATGGGTGTGGATTACACAGCCATATATGTAAAAACTACAGAATTGTACCCTTAAGATTTATGCATTGTAGCCCCATAGAAACAGTGGGTTTGATCTTATCCACATGTTAATGATCACATCACTCTCACTTACACTCTGAGAAACTTTGGGGGGTTGAGGAAAAGAAGGGGTGATCTAGTCAGTGAGTCTGGGATTGCATGAATGTGGAGGCTCGCCCAGGCTGCACTGCCTGTGGGAATACTGTCCGCCCCTTTGTTGCACATTTGGAAACCCTGACGTAGAGGAAAGCCATTTGTGATTTGGCCCCTTCCTATCCCCACATCGCCATCACTTTCAGCTCCCCAAACACTCCCTGAGGTTTGTGACTTCCAGAACTATAGGGGAATTAATTTCTGTTGTTTTAAACCACTAAGTTTGTGGTAATTTGTTACAGCAGCCATAGGAAACTGATACAATTATCATGATTACTGCTGTTATATTCTTTTTCACATCTCACCTTTCCCCACTCCCCTTTTTTTTTTGGCCTTCGTCCAAGAAGATTTTCATACACGAAAATCAACGCAAAATGGATTAAAGACTTGAATGTAAGACCTGAAACTGTGATACTCCTATAAGAAAGCACAGGGGAAAAGCTTCTTGACATTAGTCTCAGCAGTGATTTCTTGCATATGACATCAAAGGGACAGGCAACCAAAGCAAAAATAGACAAGTGGGAGTGCATCAAACTAAACAACTTCTGCACAGCAAAGGAACCAATCAACAGAATGAAAAGCCAACCTATGGGGCAGGAGAAAATATCTGCAAACCAAATACCCAATAAGGGGTTGATATCAAAAATACATAAGAAACTCCTACAACTCAGTAGCAAAAAACCAAATAACCTGATTAAAATATGGTCAAAGGACCTGAATACACATTTCTCCAAAGAAGACGTACACGTGGCCATCGGATATATGAAAAGGTGCTCAACATCCCTAATCATCAGGGAAATGCAAATCAAAACCACAATGAGATATCACCTCACACCCCACAGGATGGACATCATCAAAAAGATAAGAGATGGCAAGCACTGGTGAGGGTAAGGAGAAAATGGAGCCCTTTAGACTGTTGGTGGGAACGCAGCCACTTTGGAAAATAGCACGGAAGTTCCTAAAGAGTTCAAAATAGAATTACCATACGATCCAGCACTCTCACTTCTGGGTATATTTATCCAAAAGAACTGAAATCAGGATCTCGAAGAGACACCTGCACTCCCATGTTCACTGCAGTGTTATTCATAATAGCCAAGGTATGGAAACAACCCGAATGTCCATGGACAGATGAATGGATAAAGAAAATGTGGTATATAAGTACGATGGACTATTATTCAACCTTAAAAAGGAAGGAAAACCTGCCATTTACAGCAACGTGGATGGACCCGGAGGATGTTACGCTAAGTTAAATATGCCAAACACATAAGGACAAATACTGTGATTCCATTTATATGAGGCATCTAAAATAATCAAACTCACAGAAGCAGAGAACAGACTGATGGTTGCCAGGGGCTGAGGGGAGAAGGAAATAGGAAGTTGCTGGAAAATGGAATTTTCAATTGATATAAAGTCTCAGTTATGCAAGACGAGTCAGTTCTAGAGACCTTCTGCAGGATACAGTGCCGCCAGGGAACAAGGCTGTATTGTGCACTTCAACATTGGTCAAGAGCGTAGATCTGGTGCTAAGTGTTCTTACTGTAACCAAGCAGGACCCTCAGAAGCCTTCCCAGAATAGACCCCACCATTTCCTCCGCCTGCCTTCTGTCTGCAGAAAAACTCTAGTTGAAGAATACATTTAATCAGAGAAGTGAGAAAGTGTAGAAAGAAAGGAAAACAGTGAAGCAAGTCAAAATAACAATACTTTAGCCATTAAACAAAGTCAAGGACCTTTAGTTCTTCGTCAAGGACTAGAGATGATACTCTGCACCATGTCCTGGGAGCAGTTTGGCAGGTACTGAAACCTCCACCAAGTGGAAGAAGTTAACTGTCTGCCGCCCACGAGCACGTGGACCCCAGACCGGTTGCAACCAGCCGGTTGAGGAAGCTGACTCCCGATGACCTCACCACCAGCCAATCAGAAGAAGGTCCACGAGCTGACCACGCCCTCCTCCTTGACTCCTCACTACCCGCTCCAGGGCGGGACACAGTCTTGAGAGCGCGGGCCGCTGCGGCCCCCTTTGCCTGGCAAAGCAATAAAGCTATTTCTTCTCTACTTCATCCAGAACTGTCTCTGCATTTCTATTCGGCACGTGTGAACAGGGGCTGAGCTTCTTGAGTTTCAGCAACATCACCGCAAAAAACAAACAATGAAAAACAAAACGAACAGGATACAAGGAAACATTTGGAGGTGATGGATGTGTTTATGACCTTGACCGCAGTGATGGTTTCATGGGTGTACGTATATGCCCAAATGCATCAAATTGTATGCATTAAATATGTGTAGTTTTAAATATATCAATTGCAACTCAATAAAGCTGAAATAAAATGAGAAGATACAGATTTCTTGAGCTTGAAAATCTCCCCCTTTTCCTGCTGAATCTACCTAGAGGGAGAACTTTGATATCCACGTTTCTCCACCACACTATCCTCTTTCATCTAGAATTCAGCGAAATTCTCCTGAGAAGTCCACGTGTATCAGACTCTCTGGGACGAGGATGGGGGGTGGCGGTCTGGGGGGTGGAAGGGGTTTAAATGTAGATCTGGGGCCCCCTCCAACCTTACTCATTCTAAATCTCAAGAGATGGGAATGAGGATACAAAAATCTCTATCAAAAAACCACACCTCAGAAGATTCTGACACACAAGTAAATTTATGAACCACTCATTTGGTTGCAAAATGCACCCCATTTTCGATTTTTATTTGTTCTTAATAAATACTGTAGCAAAATCTACATGTTCCAGCAGAGGGGGATGTTACTGCATGAAAGAAAAAAAAGCCTTTGGCAGGAAAATGAGATTTGACAAGTCCCACTTCAGAGCGGGAAAATGAAGACGTTTCCTCCAAAAGGATGTCCACCTGTGGAAGGGCTTCCCCACCACCCACCCTGTTCGGGATCTCAGAAGAGAACCGTGGCACTCGGTTGAACAAATACTGGCTGATTTTTTCATGTTCTGAGGATTTGGGAAATGGTTAAAGCACGGTGCTGTTCAATTAGTAAGACCTTTGTTTTTAAGGGGTTTTTAGGGAAATGATTTTGACACCTATCGCCCTGTCAAGTGTGCATTTAATTCTTAGTTTTCTGACTTCCACTGCCGCGCTTGGCACTCTTTTGAGGAACCCGTGAATGAAGCTGTATTTTTTTAATCCCTAGATGAAATGAGAAATCGCTGCAAAGCGGCATTCACCCTTGGACTCCATTTGTTCTCACTGGAGGCAGAGATGGAAATTCTTACTGGAAGAGGAAGAGAAACTGACATTTTTCAGCAGCCCCTTGTGCAAGGAGTTTATACATTGTAGCCTTTAGTTTCCTGGCTACCCTGCAAAGTCTGGATTAGTTTCTGTGGGGTTTGTTTTTGTAAAAGATTTAATTTTATTTAATTTTCGCGGCGTTGGGTGTTCGTTGCTGCGCACCGGCTTTCTCTAGTTGTGTTGAGCTGGGGCTTCTCTTGTTGCAGAGCACGGGCTCTAGGCGTGCGGGCTCAGTAGTTGTGGCACGTGGGTTCTAGAGCGCAGGCTCAGTAGTTGTGGCGAGTTTCTCTGTTTTAAAGACAGGGTGACTCAGGATCAGAGGGGCTGGGGAATTTGTCCAGATCATACAGGAAGAGAGTAACAGCCTGAATCAAGATTTGAAACTTGGTCTAGCTGACTCAGTAGAAAGCAAAACAAAGAATCATCCCAGTCTCCTGTTACCTATATAAAGGAGGTTTATTACCTTTAGTCAAAATGACAGAAATGTGACGAGAGATGCTACATGCATTAGCTCAAGATGAGGTCCAGCTGCCCCTCAAAGTGCAGCCCGAAAAGCGACCTTGTGAGAACTTCCCTAAAGGGGAGCTTTCACACCCCATCTGACCCTGGCCATCACAATTTCTTTCTTCCATGGTCTTTGTGGCAGGCTGTATGATGGTCCCCTAGACATGTCCACATCCTAATTTCCAGAACCTATGAATATATTTCCTTACATGGAAAGAAGGACTTGGCAGACTTGGTTGAGTCAGTAACCTTGGCCCAGGATTGTTCGGGTGGACCCAGTGTCATCACGAGGGTCCTTGTAGAAGGGAGGCAGGAGGGTCAGGGTCAGAAAAGAAGACAAAAGGACGGTCAGGAGCCTCCAGAAGAAACACAGCCCTGCCGACACCTTGAATTTAGCCCAGTGAGATCTATTTTGGACTTCTGCTGCATAGAATTGTAAAACAATAACTTGGTATTGTTTTAACCCACTATGGTTATGGTAATTGGTTATAGTAGCCATAGGAAACTGATACAGTCTCCAAACATTTTCGATCATACACACCTTTCAGTAAAAAAATGTACACTGCACAGATACATTATGACATTATAAAGCAAGCAAAATCAGAAATTAAAAAGGATAAAATAAAGAGGACATAAGAAATATTTCAAAATGCATTTTTAAGTTTAGGTGCAGTAACAGTACAAAACCCCTTTTGGCTATAATTACAATTATTTGTATTAAAATATTAATAGTATTTTCAATCAGAGTGAAGGATTGAATATGCTTCATTATATTTTAAATTCTTTAACACTTTTTCTCGATACCAAAATTTAAGAACCTGATTTTGAGGTTTAGTAGGTTTTTTTTTTTTTTTTTTTTGCTGTACGCGGGCCTCTCACTGTTGTGGCCTCTCCCGTTGCGGAGCACAGGCTCCGGACGCGCAGGCTCAGCGGCCATGGCTCACGGGTCCAGCCGCTCCGCGGCATGTGGGATCTTCCCGGACCAGGGCACGAACCCGTGTCCCCTGCATCGGCAGGCGGACTCTCAACCACTGCGCCACCAGGGAAGCCCTCAGTAGGTCTTAACACGTGGTTTGAAAGACTATCATAACTGAAAAATATTTCCCACAAAGATTTGTGGCTCTATGTGGAAGCTAATAATGATCATTTTCCAATCCCAACCACCAATTACGCAAATTTCTGTGGACACGTGGCCAGTAAATTTCCATGTTTCCTGATCTTGATGTTGTTCTTGCAAACTAATGGAAAGGTGGTACTTTTGATATTTTTACAAGTGGGTTCAAAACCCACTAAAACTTTTCTTACTAAACTCCTCCTACTATAACTTTTTAGGAGATTTTGTAAATAGTTAGAATGGTTTATTTCCAAAATTTTACGCACACAGCTATGGGCACTTTTATAGGTGATACTTTCAAAAGTGGGTTTCTGGGGGGAAAAGGTGACACAATAATGAAAAACTTCCCTCAAATACTCTCTCCATAGCAGGAGTTTCTTTAAAAAAGCAATTCCTTTCTCATTAGTATTAAAAGTGGAATTTTTATGGGACAGATTGATTATACTTTTTTTTAAATTGGAGTATATTTGCTTTACAATGTCGTTAGTTTCTGCTGTACAGCAAAGTGAATCAGCTATATGTATACATACATCCCTTCTTTTTTGGATTTCCTTCCCATTTAGGTCACCAGAGAGCACTGAGTAGAGTTCCCTGTTGATTATACTTCTGAAATTATTTGCTGGGTTATTAATTCCTCAGAGCTACTTGTCATTGGAGAAAATATTAGCAAATTTGAAACACCTGTCCTTTTGTTTTTAAAAAAGTGTAACTTCTTTAAGTTTTGACACTCTTCTATGGCTTCCGCCATGAGATACTCAAGGTATCCACAAGGTTTCTTCCCATCTCATTGTGAGCTGTGGATTGCATAGGGTTAACTGCCCCAGTGACAGCTAGCGGCATTGATGCTCCTGTACTTCTCACATCACCAACTTCTTTTCCTTCGTTTTCCTTTCCCCCTCTTCTTCATCCTCCTCTTCTCCTTTTTTGACCTCAGGTAGAGATGGATGGGTTACAGAACACACCATCATCACTGGTCCACCCAAGATCCCTCATTAGGAAGAAGCCTTTCTCCCTTGTGCCCCATAGGTCATTCGTATTTCTCTAGTCCCCCAAGCAAGTCTTCTCATGTATTTAATGGGTTTTTTTCAGGGGCAGCGGGGGGTACACGCTCTTGCAAAATATAGACTGTTGTTTTGTGTGATGTATTTTTAATGTATGTAAGTGGTTATCTCATTCCTTTTTCCACTGAGCTCCTGTTTCAAAATCCATTCATATTGCTGTGTGTACCTCTCAACCGTTCCCTCTAGCTCCCTGCCACCATATGCAGCCCTGTATTTTCTTTCTCTCCCAGGGATGGATATTCATACCTCTGACTCCTTGCCACCATGAAAAAAATAAGAGATTGGACATCCTTGTACCTGGCCCTTTATAAAACTGTGTGAGCCCTTCTTTGAAAAACAGACCTGAGAGTAGCACTGCTGGGCCACTGGGCGTGTGTGCCGCTTCTATTGGACCAAGTGCTGATTTTCTCCTCCCAGGAATAGCTATGCCATTCTGGTCTCCTGACCATCACACATGAGGATCCCATGTACCCACATCCTTGCCAACAATCGGCGTGATTCAGCTTTCCAACTGTCGGTCTAACATGTATAAAATGCTATCTCACAGTTTTAATCTCCATGATGACTACTGAATTTGAGCATCTTTTCGGATGCCGTGATCTTCGTGGTTTTCCTCTTTTGTAAGTTGCCTGTTGATGTCTTTTGTCCATCTTCCTATTTGGATTACTCTCTGTTCTTACTGATTTTCAGGAGTTCTGCGAATAGTCTCTAACTGTGTTGTCCGATATGGTGACTACTAAGTGCGTGTGGCTTTTGAGCCCTTGAGATGTGGCTGGTTCAAAGTGAGATGTCCTGTGATGGTGTAAACGACACTTACAGTTTGAAAGACTCAGGATGAAAAAGAGAAAGCAGAAGCCTCATTAATAATTTTTATATTGATTTTACGTTGAAACGGTTTTATTCTGGACATATCAGATTAAAAATATTATTAAATTAATTTCATTTATTTTTATGGTTTTAAATGTGGCTACAAGACTAGTTTAAATTACCTAAGTGGCTCAAATTATATTTCTGGGGAAAAGTACTGGGCTGCCCATTTTTGACATTGTAAATGCTGTCTCCTACACTGTCCCCTTTTAATGAAAAGGGCAAAATTTTATTCACGGTGCCTTTCATTTTTGAAAAGGCCTGAATTTTGATGTAGTCAAATTCACTGATTTTGTTGCTGTCTGGCTTACGCTTTGAAACGTGTTTTGAAAATTTCTTCCTCTGTCCTGGCCCACAGATATTTTCCTAAGTTTCTTCTATTAGCTTTGCAGTTTCAACGTTCACTTTTAACTCTTTAATTCCTCAGAGTCCACTTTTATGTAAGGTGTTACACGGTTATCTTGTCTTTGCTAGTTATCCTTATACCATCTATTAAGCAATCTACCTTTTATTCACTAATTGGTGATGCTACTTTTATTGCATATTAAATTCTTACACACACACACCTGGGTCTGAGCTCGCCTATTCCATCACTGGTTATACTTACACAGCTTTTCCATAAAATGTTATTGTTATTAAAGAAGTGATATACTACTGAGAATATATATTCCCTGGTACATCTTTCATTTCATGGCTCACAAAAAAGTGGTCTTTATGTATTTCTTTACTGAAACAAAATCTAACCAATACCATTAGCTATGACATGATTTTTTTTTTTAATCTATACTCTCAACCAGTTGTATAGAAAACCTCCCACGCAGCTTACTTTCTTCCAATTCTAGGTTGTTCAGATCCTCAGTGTTTTCTATGCCTTTTCCAATGGCAATGCTGACAAAGAGACGAATTTTACTTTTTGCATTTTTCTTTATATTATTTGACCCATTTTTACCGCAGCAGGAAGAACAAGCATTTCCTCAATGGTATGTGTCTCTCTCGCCTATTGCTAAGAAATCTCAAGAGAGACGTTAGTATATTTATAATTATATTCAGTACAGTTTTACAAAGCACTTAGTATTGTTTGGTTTCACACATTACTGAAAAAAAAAATTGTGCGGGTTTGGCTTCACGTCTTGGAAGTTCAGTTTTTCAAGGTCAGGACCATTTCGACTCTCATTAGCTAGTATCCATAGATGTAACAACGGGTAGTCTGAGAAAGGCGTGCTTTACTGACCCAGCGTCCACGCCTCTTTCCCACCGGCCCCACCTTGATTCGATTCAGAGTCATCATCGCACGCTCTCAGAGTTTTTGCGCAACTGACACCAGCCTGCTCAGAGGTGAGCACGTGACTCAGACCCAGCCAATCAGCCTATTCCAGCCTCCTGATCCTGATTGGCTCATGGGTGGGCACGTGACCCAGGCCAATGAGATTCAATTCTAGGGTTTTGTTGGAATATTAGGAAAGAGAAGCTGCCTCTGCACTGCAGTTGTTGAACCTGCGGCTGTAAGCCTGGGCCACCTGGGAAGAGTCTGCTTAAACACAGGGGGCCTGATGGTGTAGTTTGAGCTCCTCCTTCAGCCTTGCCTGCCCTCGGGGCTGTGGACCAAAAAATGCCCCCCTTTTTGTGTTTGGCTATTGGGGTTGTTTATGGTCATTTTCAAACTATAGAACATCTGAGGAACCACTACACCCTGTTCTTTACCTTCAAGACTGTTTTCCTGTTTATAAAGGTCTTTGGTCAAGGCACAGGGCAGAGTGACTGTGTCCCCTAAGGCTAGCTTGTGGGCTATCTGTGACCGGCAGGCTTCCAAGTGGCCTGATGGAAAGGCCCTTCTCACAGGCCACTCTCCAAGCCCGAGCTGATGACATCCACCAGGAATTCACCAGCTTCATGCCCGCCTCCCACATTCTGTTCAATACGTTCCTAGTTTGCAATACTGTATGGTACACTTGAAATTTCCTAAGAGGGTGGATCTTACTTGTTCCCATCACACAAACACACAGAAAATGCTAACTATGTGAGGCAATAGATTTTTGTTCATTACCTTGACCGTGGTGATCATTCACTATGTATATCAAAACACCAAGGTGTACACCTTAAATACGTTCAATTTCTACTTGTCAGTTATACCTCAGTAAAGCTGGGGAAAAAAAGTGTAATGCTGCAGTGTGAGGTCTTGCTTCTTATTTCTGATCATTGCAGGTGTTCTGGGAAAAGGGAGGACTTGCCAACTCAGCAACCTTCTGTGTTCCTAGTTACCCACAGAACTTTGTGTTGGAAGACAGTGACACAAGCATTGCAAGAGAAGCAGAGAACCCCGGACTTGAAACAATCTCAGATCCTGATTTATAGCCTCATCATCAGAGAACTTGTGCCATCCTAACAAATTCAATGCTCATATACAGTTTCAGGGCAAAACTCTTTAGAAAAAGGCCTAGAAGTTTCTTTTAAAATTAAACATCCACCTACTCTACAACCAAACACTTCCATCCCTAGATTTTTACTCAAGAGAAATAAAAACACGTGTTTACACAAAGACATGTACATTAATGTTTTCCATAGCTTTGTTCATAACAGTTCCAAACTGGAAACAACCCAAATGTCCTGTCAACAGAATGAGGTTTTTTTTAAGTGATATATTCAGACAATGGATTACCACTCAGTAATGAAAGGGAATGGATGAGTAAACAAACAATCCGATTAAGAAATGGGCAGAGGAACTGAAAAGACATTTTTCCAAAGAAGACATACGAATGGTCAACAGGTACCGAAAAGGTGCTCAGCATCACTAATCATCACAGAAAACAAATGCAAATGTAAATCAAACCCACGATGAGATATCACCGCGCACCTATTACAATGGTGCTCCTCAAAAAGACGAGGGAGAAGTATTGCTGAGAGTGTGGAGAAAAGGGAACCCTCGCACACGGTTGGTGCAAATGTAAACTGGTGCAGCCACTGCGGAGAACAGTATGGAGGTTCCTTAAAAAAACTAAAAATAGAACTACCATATAACCCTGCAATCCCACTTCCGGGTATATTTCCAAAGTAATGAAAACCGGATCTTGAAGAGATATCTGCATTCTCATGCTCACTGTAGCATTATTCACTATAGCCAAGATATGAAAAGCAATTTAAGTATCCATCTATAGATGAAGGGATAAAGAAGAAGATACAGTGTGTATACACACACACGCCCCGGAATATTATTCAGCCACGGGAAAGAAGGAGATCCTGCCACTTGCAGCAACCTGGATGAACCTTGAGGGCATTATGCTAAGTGAAATAAGTCGGATAGGGAAAAACAAGTACTGTGTGATCTCACTTACGTGTAGAACCTAAAAAAAGCTGAACTCACAGAAACAGAGACTAGAATGTTGGTTGCCAGGGGCTGGGGGAAAAGGGGAGATGTTGGTCAAGGGGTACAGACTTCCAGAAATTAGATGAATAAGTCCTGGGGATCGAATGTACAGCACGGTGACTATGGTTAATAATACCGTACTTTACACTTGAAAGTTGTCTAAGAGAGTAGATTTTAAATGTTCTCACCATGAAAAAGAAACGGCTGGGACTTCCCTGGTGGAGCAGTGGTTAAGAATCTGCCTGCCAATGCAGGGGACACGGGTTGGATCCCATGCCGCGAAGCAATGAAGCCCGTGCGCCACAGCTACTGAGCCTGTGTTCTAGAGCCAGGGAGCCACAACTACTGAGCCCATGTATTACAACTACTGAAGCCGGCGCGCCTGGAGCCCATGCTCTGCAACGTGAGAAGCCACCACAATGAGAAGCCTGTGCACCGCAACAAAAAGTATCCCCGGCTCGCTGTAACTAGAGAAAGCCCGCGTGCAGCAATGAAGACCCAAGAGAGCCAAAAGAAAAAACAAAGAAAGAAGCAGGTAGCAGTCAGAACTGTAGCACAAGTAGGGGAAACTTAAAAAAAAAAAGGAAGAAAAAGAAATGGTAATTATGTGATGTGATGCAGCTGTTAGGTATGGCGATAATCACTTGCAAGTGTATCAAATCAACCCATTGTACACCTTAAACTCACACAATGTTATACGTCAATTATATCTCAATAAAGCAGGGAAAAAACTAAAAGGAATGAACTCATAAACACAACAACATGGAGGAATCTCAAAAACATCATGCTGAATGAAAGAGGCCAGGCCCCCAAAGCGCATAATGTATGACTTTGTTTATATGGCGTCCTAGACAGACAAACGATCTAGGGTGAAAAAAATCAGGACATGCGCCTCTGCGGCTCTGGATCCACCGAGGGCCGTCCAGCAGAAGCGGGGACCCTGTAGGAAGGGCGGCCACTGCAAACACTCTGCCTTCTCCCTTCCTCCTGCTCTCCGACCACTGCCACTGCTTCCACTGCCCAGACCAGGCCAGCTCGCACGTCCAGTACGGACACCGGCAACGTCACAGCCAGTAACAGAGCTGAGAGGCAAACCTGGGTCTGCCTTGCTCTGCGACGCAGGTTGCCAGATTTAGCAAATAAAAATACAGTTGCATTTGAACTTCGGATAAGCAACAAATGATTTTTTAGGATAAGTATATCCCATGCAATATTGGGGGCATGCTTGTCCTAAAAAATCATTTGTCCTCTGAGATTCGCATTTAGCTGCTCGTCCTGATTTCTATCTGGCAACCCTTTCCCAAGCTCTTGCTCTTTCCACATCTCCGTCCCGCCACCTCTTACGGGAAGAGACCACGTTGCACAGACCACCGTTATCAGTGAGGCCTTGTACAGTCACAGACTGGCATTCTGGTTTGCACTTCTGTGGTGGTCAGAATTTTCTGGGTTACAGTGACAGAAATCCAACGGAAACTAGGTAAGCAAAAGGGCAACTCATTAGCTGATGTCAAACCTTGGAAACGACGGGCCTCGGGGACTGGAACCAGGAAGCCGTCTCCTCTCCCTGTCCGCCCCTCTCTGCCCGGCCTGCCTTCTCTCTTTGCTCTGCCCATCAACTGCGCCCAGTTCCCAGACTCACATTTGTCCACGAGGGGCGTCTGCTTCTACTGAGATTTGCCAACAATCCATGGGAAAGTCCATCTTGGGTCACAGGGAAGCAGTTTCCCACATCGCTGGGCCTCCAAGTGTGGCATCGGAGCGGCATCGGCCAGGGCTTACCACGAATTCTCGGGCCGCCTTCAGGTTCTCTGAATTAGAATCTGATTTGTCGATCCTGCACGTGACTGTGACGCATGCTCACGTGCGAGAACCACCGCCCTAGAGGAAGGGGAGCAGCCACGTCTACAGGAAGAGAAGGGTTCTGGACGGAAGACAGTAAATTGTTATCCGTCATCCCACCAGCCTCTCTGAACCAAGGTGCCGTGAGTTCTCACCATGTTTCGGTAAATGCGTCAGGGAGCCTGCAGGCGCCGAGACCTTGCGGTGTGATGACGTCACCGGGACCCGTGCACCGATGGGGTGGCCTGATGACCCGCCTTCCCCACGTGCGTTCCCAGGTGTCTTTCAACCCTTGGTCCCTCCCTCCCAATCCAGCCGGCCTCTCCATCTCCATCCCTCCGTAATTAAACTGCAATCAGCCCATCATTAGTATCCAAGACAGGGCAATTAAGTGGTAAAAATAAGGATGCGGCATTAACTGTCCCTTTTAAAGGCAGAACAAGAGCCTTTTACATTTTGTAAAAATATGCTATTATATTAATATGCCTAACCCTATTATGGTTTCTTCAAATTCCTCTCTCTTTTCGCTTAAGACATTAAGGCAGGCATTTTAAACCGTATCTCTGTGCAGCATCTCCAACATTAACCAATTATTAGACACTAATTGCTCTGCATTCCAGCCACCTCTCTAAACAAAGTTTTCCATTTGCCGAATTTAAAACATAGCAGAGCAATTTGTGTTCCTTAATAGCTACAAATTTGTTAGCTTGCCTCAGACCAGCAAAACTTGAGAAGCTATTATGTAACTACATACGACGTCTCTCCGGTGATGGTAATTAATGCAGAGATTTCCAGAAAGCACCGTCATTATGATTGGGTCTATAACGGCCAGCGTTTGACAGCCTGCGGGAGTGGGGTGGGGTGGGGGGGTGGTAGTGGCACAAAGTACCCCTGGAACATTTTCCTGGTCCCTCGGTGGTTCTTCGTGAGTCTGAAAAAGCCCTTCGGTTTCCTTAAAGGGAATAAGAAACCGAGGCTGCAGCCCCAAAGCTAATCCTGAGCAGAGCGGCCACGGCAGCTGGTTCTGGTCCCTCTCCCTAACTCTACCTCTCAAATGGTCGGTTCCATTTCAAACCAGAGTGCTGGGGCTGATGTCATCTAACTTCTATTAAAATTGTGTTTACTTTTTTTTTTTTTGGCTGAGTTGGGTCTTCGCTGCTGCACGCGGGCTTTCTGTAGTTGCGACGAGCGTGGGCTACTCTTTGTTGCGGTGCGCGGGGTTCTCATGGCTGTGGCTTCTCTTGTTGCGGGGCAAGGGCTCTAGGCACGTGGGCTTCAGTAGTTGTGGCTCCCTGGCTCTAGAGCACAGGCTCAGTAGCTGTGGCGCACGGGCTTAGTTGCTCCGTGGCACGTGGGTTCTTCCTGGACCAAGGGCACGAACCCGTGTCCCCTGCATCGGCAGGCGGACTCTCAACCACTGCGCCACCAGGGAAGCCCTCGTGACCTCTCTTAAATGTCTTGCCCTACTTGCTGCAGGGCCTTTATACGCGCTGTTTCCTGTCTGGCTCGCTCTTGTCTCCCTTCACCTAGCTGACTCCTAGCCACTCCTCCCGGTTCCAACCTCACTTCTTTTCCACTGGGAGGGGCCAGAGTTCCTCTTATGCTCTCTCATTCCACTCAATTCCTTAGCCAGACTGAACGTTCCTTGAAGGTCTCCAGCTGCATCTATTGTTCGCCTTTGTACTCATCCACGTAAGAATATAAACCAGTATATTCTATGTGGATTAAAACTGTGTAAAAGATGTCTTGTGTTTACAGGGAAGCAGAAGTGTCCACCTTCATGAATGCCCACACAGATAATGGAAGGTCTCGCAGGTCAGAGACAACCTTTTCTTGACTGTCCCATGCACTGCAGGATATTGCGTGTCCCTCTGAAGGCCGCTGCCTACGCCAGGCATCGTGACAACCCCCCGCAAACTTCCAGAGCACCTCCTGGGGTGGGGTGACGACGCCCCCATTCAAGAGCCACCACTCTAGAAACCCAAGAGACTTGCTTTATCCAGAGAGGCTCACCTGCTGGGATGCAGGGCAGGGGTGGAGCTGCGGAGTGATAGTGTGGCGTCATTTCTCACCCCCTCACCCATTCAACACCTGTGTGTGCGTGCGCTTGCTCCGGCTGGGTGCCGGGGACCCAGGGGTGAGCGGAACCTCACACAGCCCCTGCCTTCGTGGGGCTTCCCCGCCAGCGTTGTAAGGCAGATTGTAGGGAAGGTCTCTGAGACCTGGATGGACACGCGCTTTCACCATTACTGGTTAGAATGCTCCGGAAGAAGGAGTTACAGAACTTGGGCAGGACTTCGCACCTCTCAGACAAGTGCTGGTGCGCTCCTAGAAGATGCCCTAGACAGTTCATTTTCACGTGTACACCCGTCTGTCTGCCCATCTCAGATGAAACAGAAGATATATGTATCAGATTTGGAGATGAGAACAAAAAGAGATGGCGCTTACGCTGGATGATAGGATCGAGATTGGAAAAATCTTAACAGGTTGGAAGGATGGTAGGAGCACAGCTGGAGTAAATCTAACGAGGCTGAATGCTAAGAATCCGTCTTAAATACCCCCAATCCCCACAAGCACAGGACAAGGCAGACCCAGCTTGAGGGAGGTTCCTACGAAGAACCCCCAGGAGGCTTAAGTACCTCCAGACCAGCAATGGCATGTGGTAGCCATAAAGTAAATGCAACTCATTGGCTACATTACGAAAGGTATTGGGTCCAGATGCAGGGAGGGGACAGTCCCACTGGAGAGGCAGTTGTTCTTGACTTCCAAATCACACCAGTACCACTGCTGTTACTGACCCCCTTGTCCCACTGTCATTATCCCCCTTACTCTACGAGCACCTTAGGGACATCACTAAAATACTGGGGCTTTGAGAGAACCTGGGATAAGGCCCAGTGCAAGGGGAGTGGCCTTCCTAATCAACTGTCCTTTTGAATCTCAGTTCCTCCACTGATTGGCTGAGTGACATTGGTCAAGTTAGTTCACCTTTCTGAGCCCCATTTCCATCACCTGTGAGGTGGAGAGAATAATATTTGAGGATTAAAGGAAACAATGTATACAGAGTATAAGGCAGGCCTTCAATTACCCTGAAGTCCCTTCCCTAGAATTTCTAAGATTGGATGCGATTCTGTTGCTTCTTTCCTTTTCGTCTAGACGTGTGGGATGCTTAAAACATCCCACAGAGTGAAAGCAAGGGTCGTGTCACCAATCCCAATTAGATATTACAAAAGCTCCATCAATCTGGGTGAGTATGTTACAGGGAATTGAAAGCTGAAGTTGGCCACTGCTCTAAAGAACAGAGCGATCACCCCATAAAGCCCTCATGTAATTTTTTCCCCTTTGCCAGCAGTGCGTGTCTATCAATAATCAGTACGTTATTGATTTCCTAACACTGGATAATGCAGCTAATGGTTCCCGTTTACCCAGCCAGGACGAAATGAAGAGGCCAGGGTGTGCTGAATGATGGCTACTTGCCTTATTATTTTGGGGGCATGTTAATCCACAGCACGGATGACCTACACAGCAGCTGGGTGTCTCTGGCTTTTGAGAATGGAATTGAGTATTGATTCCTATACCATCCTCTTATTGTTTAAACAAACCACAGTCCCTGAGTGTGTGCTGCTGACCCAGACTCTTACTCGTTAACAAGCTAAATGGCTTTGCACACGAGCCATCACACACCTGTCACAGGCTGTGCCCATGGAAGCCTGTGGCTCCTTGACAATTTGGAATGGAATTTATAACCCACGCTCCACTTCCTGTGTAAGACCGAGTGCACTCCCAAATCTTGTAGCAAATAACCTTGTTCTACAGGCTTAGGCAAGAGGAGTATGGGATGATTAATGTTCTATGTCAACCTGACTGGCCATGGTGTGCCCAGATGCAACACTATTCTGGGTGTGTCTGTGATGGTGCTTCGGGATGAGGTCAGCATTTGAAACTGCAGACTCAGTAAAGGAGATGCCCTCCCCGGGGTGGGTGGGCCTCATCTAACCCGTGGATGGCTTGAGTAGAACAAAAGGCAGAGGAAGGAGGAAGCTGCCCCCCTTTTTCCTGCCTCCCTGCTTGGGCTGGGACATCTCATCTCATCTCCTGCCCTCACGCCCGGATTTTCACCATCAGCTCCCTTGGTTCTTAGACCTTTGGACTTGGACTGAGTTACACCAGCTGCTTTCCTAGGGCCCCAGCTTCCTAGACAGCAGCTCGCAGGCCTGCTCAGCTTCCATCACTAAATGAGCCAATTCCTCATTATACACATTTTATATACATATATATACATTTTACATATATAAAATTTTATATACACTTATATACATTACACACACACACACACACACACACACACACACACACGTCCTGTTGGTTGTGTTTCTCTGGAAAATCCTAATACATCACTTTCTTTTTTTAAATTGAAGTATAGTTGATTTACAATGTTTCAGGTGTACAGCAAAGTGACTGAGTTTCGTATATATATATATATTTTTTTCAGATTCTTTTCCATTATAGGTTATTATAAGATATTGACTATAGTTCCCTGTGCTATACAGTAGGTCCTTATTGTTTATCTATTTTATATATAATATGTTAATCCCATACTCCTACTTTCTCTCCCCCCCTTTCCCCTTTGGTGACCGTAAGTTTGTTTTCTATGTCTGTGAGTCTATTTCTGTTTTGTAAATAAGTGCATCTGTATCATATTTTTGATTCCACATATAAGTGATATCATATGATATTTGTCTTTGACTTACTTTGCTTAGTATGATAATCTCTAGTTCTATCTATCTTGCTGCAAATGGCATTATTTCATTCTTTTTTCTGGCTGAGTAATATTCCATTGTATATATGTACCACAGCTTCTTTATCCATTCCTCTGTTGATGGGCATTTACATTGCTTCCACGTCTTGGCTGTTGAAAATCCTAATACATTACTTCCTGGTGATGCCTTTGCTTTCTTATTTATCAGTGCACCAGGCACCTGGTCACTCCCCAACCCAATTCAGCTCTGGAAAGAACTGGGGGCGGAGGGGAGTGGGCAGGAGGGAACGTGGAGGAAGGGTGAGGACAGGCTGTGGCTGAGTGTATGCGCGTGCATGTGCGTACGCATGCGTGTGGGAGGAGGGGCACGGCAGCAGAAGGTCTGCACCCGTGGCGGGCGGCTTGGCCTGCGCACCATTCTTCTCGCCCTCCTGCTCTCACCAGTACGTCACTGCGGGTGGAGCGGGCTCCGCCACCAACTCAGGACTTCTCTGTCCAATGGACTCTACAGGCAGACAGTACACACCGCACGGGAGCAGGGTCTTTATGTGAGCTTCCGTGGTTTGGCTTGGCCTCTTGCGCTCCAGTTTTGGCCTTGAGGAAAGCGTGTCCCAGAAAGCCGTCAGCCCTTCAGGGATAAGAGACCCATGGAGTAGACTGGAACCCAGCCCAGTGGCCAGAACAGAGCCAAGCCTCGCTCCCCCGCAGATGCATGAATGAGAAATAAATGCCTGGGGTAAGCCTGGAGCTTGGGACTATCAATTACACAGCATTGCTACAGAGAAACCTGACTTCCGTGGTGGCTGATCAGGTGCTGGGGGGCTGGAAGCAAGCGGTGGGGAAGGAGCTAGAAAGGGGGTCTGCCTCGCGGGGCCCACACTCTGAGCCATGAGCTTTGTCTGGGATTCAGACAGCGGCCTCCTGCTGCGCACTCCTGTTCCCACACTTACTTCCCTGATACGTAACTGTACCTCTGGGCCACCGTCTCGGAGGCTCAAGCAGCCGTGGGTGAGAACGGCAATGGCAGCACCGCTTGTCCGGAGGAAAGACGTAGACGCCCCTTAACAGGAGCCAGGCTGAAATCCATGGGGTGTACTACAGGCAGATCGAATGGGCCAGACCACAGACATCCACTTGTAGAGGCATTTCACAAACAACCTGGGGCTGGAAAAGCAAGCCGTGGAATGATGCGCTCTGAATGATAATATTTACATAAAGATTAAAAACCTAAAACACAATACTGCATATTGTTTACGGATGCACAAAGCTGTGTTAAAAGTATAGAAACATACACGTGAAGGAGAAACACCAAATTGACAGCGGGAGACCGTCAGGAGGGGCGGGGGGGGGAAGGACTGGAACGGGTACACGGGAGGCCTTCGCTGAATCGGTGATGCTTTGTTCCTTAAAAAAACCACATTTGAACAAACGTGACATTAGGCTGAGGTCTGATAGAGCTGTGTAGGGGCGCACAGGTATTCATCATCCCGTTCTCTCTCTTTATGCGTTGGAAATAGTCCAGACAAAACTGCTTTAAAGGAAGAAATGTCCGTGGTGCGTGACGCGTGTGGGCAGAACAGGGGTGATGGTGGAGGGGAGACGTGGGCGTGTGAGTGGAGGTGACAGGGACGTGGCTGGAGGCCTGTGGCAGGCTGGACCCCCAGGAAGCTGGCTCTGGGATGGTGCTGACAAGTGGGCGTTTGTTGAGGAGGGGGAGGGGACAGGTCAGCTGCCCCCCGGGAGCTGTGGAGCTGAGGTGGCCCTCAGAGCTGTCCCCAGCTGGGCCGAGACGACCAGGCCTTCACACACCAGCACTAGTGGGTCACCGGGTGAGGGCCGCCGGGAAGGGCCTGACGGTGGGTGCAGCTGAGCCACCTGCTGACAGGGCCGCCAGGAGCTGAGACGTGTCCCCATTGAGGGGGTCCGGGGGGCCCCACAGGTCACCTGCCACCCCAGGTCATTTGGGGCAAATTCATGAAGGACTCAGGAACCTGGACTGGGCTCTCAACAATTCCTTAGCACCCATGATGATCACACCTAGAATTTTAAATAACACTTCAAAAGAGGTACAATTTGAAGAAAATTCAAACCTGCAGAGAAGTCGCAAGGACAGAACAATGACCACCCCCTCACACATGCCCCTCACCCAGAATCCTCACCTGTTAACAACGTCCTCTGTCAGCATCTTCCCAGGAAGCCGCCCTCGACTTCTGGGGACACGTGCAGGGTCACAGCACTTGATCCTTCGAGAGGTCACCTGTGTCCCCTAGGAACAGGAACCTCCCCTTCCATAATCAGAATATGATGATCAAGTTCAGGAAGCTTAATATGATTGCACATATTACTTAATAATAATCCCTATTTCTCTATCCAATCCTATGCTGGGGGGAAAGTTCCCCCCAATCCACGATCCCCCTAGGATCATTCCTTGCATTCTAGAGTCACGCTAAATAGCTTTTTAAAGGAACACTATTTTGTGCTTTTTGGAAGTTTCCTGGCATTTTCCAGATTCAACTCACGGGGAGCCTCGGCGCGGAAAGAGAAGCCACCCCCTCAGCTGGCCCCGGCGAGGGAGGGTCCGAGCCAGGCCCCCCTCTCCATCTACCTCTCCTCTGTACGCTCCCCTCATCCTCCCAGGATGCTAATGGTGACCCGGGGAAGGTGTCGTCCGGCTCTTTCACTTGTGGTCTTTCCCCACAGCAAGCAGGGGAGTGAAGCCACCGAGAGGCCCAAGCTCCTTCATGATGAGGGCTCTGGACCCACCAGGCTTCTCGGGTGTGCACCTGGGCAGGGCTGCTGAGCTGGGAGAATACGCACCTTAGGTTGGGTAGAGCTGGGTAGGGATGCTTCTAAATCGCATGCAGCTGCTCCCCTTGTTTCCAGCCCCACGGGGCGTCCTGCACGCCCATCGGAACTGGCCCCAAGAGCTGAAGCCCCTGATCACGAGTGCACACCATCAGCTGGTGCCCAGCCATCTTCCACTATCAACCGGGCCTCTGACTTAACACGTTCAGCCGCTGCCTTCTCTCTTCTGCCTTCACCCAGAAGCAGGGCAAATATCTATAAGAACACACGTAGTCATAGATACTGTCAGAGATGCTTCAAGGTTTGGACAGACACTGTCACACGCAATTCACCGTTGGCATATCACACACAGCAATAATTCAACAACCCTTTATGAAAACCCCTATTTGTTCAGGCCACTGTGGTTGGAGTTTCTGTGCCATCTGTCATGCATTCCTAATGGATACAACTTCCTATAGGTACAGCTGGCCGGAGCCTGAAGTTCACAGCAATGGATGCTTGCGCTATCATCCGTTGCTACTAGCAACACCTTGCAGTCTGATTCTGGCCCTGGAGAGACACTGCTTGGGTTCAAATCTTGACGCTGTTCCTGAGTGACCTGGGTCAGGTACTGAAGCCCTTTGAACCCCCATTTCCTCACCTGTAAGATGCAGATAATAGTATGAGAATTAAGTGAACTGGGGCAGTAAGCACTTGGGCAGTGCCTGAGCCGGCAAGCACACCCCCTGCTAGCTGCTGGTGTTGGGACACTGACCTGCCGGCCCTCCCAGGGATGGCTCCTCCCACAGAATGAACGTGGTGAACAAAACGTAATCATTTTATTTTTTGCATCAGTAGAAAAATATTGAAATCAATGGAAACATATTTGGACCATATGTACAGATTAATGGTCATATTCTTAAAACATAGAAAGATCCTGAAACAGAAAAACGGACAACCCAGTTTTTACAAATGGACAAGGCACTTGCCCTGGCAATTCACAAAGAAGAACCATAAATGGCCGATAAACAATCACGAGTTCCACCAGTCACTGAAGAAAAGCACACGAAACCAACAGCGAGAGAAATTGTTTAGCTACCATTTTCAAATGATAGCATCAGGCCCCAATGTTGGTGAGACTGCAGGAAAACGCACCTTTATCCCACACTGCTGGTGGGATTTAAAATTTCCATCTTTCTAGGGTCAAGTTAGCAACATCTATCAAGGCTTTCTAAGCATTGAGTATCTATGAATTTATCTTAAGGAAATAATGACAAACGTGCTCAAGGAGCTTTGAGAATGTCCACTGCCTGCTGCTTATAAAGTGAACTGGATTCAACCTAAACATCCAACAACAAGGGGTCATTTACATAAATTATGACACGTCCACACCATGAAAAACTTCGTACCTTTACACAGCAGTAGAAAAAATGTTTACTGATATAGAACATGTTCGCAGTTTATTGTTAGGTGAAGAAATAACTTAAATAAGAAACTGTACACACGGTAAATCCATTTGGGTAAAAAATGAAAAGTACACTTTCGCAAAGGAGAAATATTTAGAGTCATACACTCCCAAACTTTAACACTGTTCTTTCTGAATAGCAGAATTATGGATAATTTTTATTTTCTTTTGATTTTGTATATTTTCTAATCTCTTTATAATTTTATAGGCATCACATTTATTTTTCTTTAAATGGAAATAAGGTGTGATGACCCATGTAAACTAAAATTGGATAGGCATGGGAAAAATACTTCTTTTTGATATACTTTTTCAAGAACTGCTAATAAAAGGGGTTGTTCCACTTCCTTTGGAATCTTATAGTCTTTTTCAAAATTAGAGAAGAATCCAGTTGTATCAGTGGGCAGTGTAAATTCCATCAGGAGACTTTAACAGATTTACTCATTAAGAGCCTGACATGTGAGGCTAGAAACCCATTGAGAGTTTCAGCCTTTGTCTCACCCTGAATCCAACAAGAAGTGAAGTCTTCTGCTTAGCAGAGTGTTCATTACACAATAAATTGAATGTAGCCACTGAAGATATTCATGCAAATATCTTCATTAGTAAAATCATGCAATTAACCTGAAATACACGCTAAATGAAGCAGCCAAATTGTTGCATATCTTCCCAGCTCTTAATTATAATTTTGGTAATCAATTTTTCTCCTGATTACCAAAACGAAAAAAAAAAAAAATCTTCAGCATATGCACAGATCTGAGGCTGAGCTGGAATGCGAGATAAAGCCCTGAATCGTTTTTAGCAAAGAAGGCCATTAACCTTTCCTGTGTTTTTGTTCATTGCAGGCATCTCCTGCTAATGCTCGTTGCTCAAGATGATTGGATTTTAACAAGAGCTTTTTGGATAAAGCATCAGTCCTTCCCGAACTGTACGTTTTGCAAGCGCCACTGTCATTAAAGGTTACGATTATCATCTTCCCAGCGTATATTTCTAAAATGGCTTTTGACTGCGGTGTAGAAATTTTCCTTAAGTGCAAAGGGACATCCAAGCTCATGCCCCAAGGTACTCAGACAACCCTGTCCTCGTGGTCACGTGTCCCACCTTCTCTGGTCTCTTGTTCCAATGTACTGAGTTAGAGGATTTGAGGGTGGGAAGACAACGCAGTACAGCAAAGCCCTGGGGGAGGTGCTTAGTCCTGGGGAGGCTCGATTTCTAGGATCTGTAAAATGGAGAAGAGAACAAATTCACAAGCCAGTGAGGATTGAGATGAGTAGAGTCTCTGGCACATGTAAAGGAGAAAATATATTTGCTGACATTTAGATTGATATCTTTTAACATGTTCTCCCTGAAACAGTCCACCTCCTAAGACTAAACCGGAAGTTATCACCTCTAGATAGGACAGGGCAGGTGGGTACCTGATCTTTCTAGCAAGATGTTGATTTTGACCATTTGACCTTAGAGTTCCTCCCAAGATGTCGAAATGCCGAATGCTCAGTCATGAGAGTAGAGCTGGGAAGAACACATATATGATACAGAGAGAAAAGCCAGGAAGGCAGGGCCTGGGAGGGCAGGTTGTGCACTGCACAAGGACGCCCTCTAAGGGGTGCCTGCCGTTCACGGCAGAGATGCTGTAGATTTGTGTATTTACCCTGAGAGTTTTCTAGATACAAAATCAGTACATTACAGTGATTTTCTGCCAGATGGAAGTAAAGTATCCTGAGGAAGGGACGCCTCTTTCTAAACTGCACAAAGACAGTGTATAGGCTCCTGCGTGGGGCACGCCCTCTGTTGCTGACTCCACAGGAAATGTCTGGGGGGCAGAAGGGAAGATCAGGCACGTGGGTCCTTCGGCGGAGACCCTGGTTGGGGAGTTATGGGGGAACCCGAGGGTGGAGGGCTTCTGCCTGGTTCCCGCTCAGGACCTGGAAGGGGGCTGCACCCCGGGTGGTCCCAGTCATGTCGGGGTGAGATACAGCAAGATTAGAAGAGAAGGCCTGAAGGGCCGGGCAGGCTCCTGGCAGGAAACACGTGGTCAGTTCAGACTGGGAACTTGACGAAGATGTGGGCAGAGCAGAGAAAAGCCGGCAAAAGCAGAGAGCCCTGGCCCTCCTCAGCCCGCACAAGGCCGCGGGGTGGGTGTGGTGAAGCTGGACGGACAGGCTGCCCTGCAGAGCTGGGCCTGGGGGAGAGGCCCAGGCAGGGAGGGAACTAATTCCCAACCTCACTGTCCCCGCTCCCTTTGTGTGTGTGTGTGCGTGTGTCTGCACGTGTGCGTGTATGGTAGGTGTAGTGTGTGTCTTCCCAACATGAACCAAGTACGTAACGCCAAAGGCTGGAGCTGGATTTGACGCTGACCGCCCGTCCCCAGAGCCCGTGCCCTGACTGCCTGGCTCCACTGCCAGCCTGGCGGGAGGAGCGCCCTGGTAAGGATGTGGCCCAGTGCCCTGGCCAGAGCAGTAGGGGAGGCTCCCCCTGCCCGGGAGACTGTATGGGAGAGACCTTGTTTCAGATCGCCCACAAACTGTTATTTTGGGGGCCAAGAAGGAGGGGGGACTCCAGATAAAGGGCCCAGGGCCCAGCTGGGATAAACGTGTGGGGTGGGAAAGAGCGTGACTCTCAGCATCAGCAGGGAGTTCAAGGTGGCCTGCGTGTGGGAGGGGCCTGGGTTGCGTCTCGCTCACATGGGCTTTCTCACCAAGCCCCGGGCAGATGGGCTCCAGAATCAGCATACATGGAACTCCCTACCAGGATTCCAGAACTCTCCTCCTAGCGTGCCAGCACATGTGCCCTCTGCCTTCCCAGAAAATGTCCCTTCCGGAAAACCTCTGCTAGTAAGATAGAGGAAGGATGTGTTGTGTGTGTGGTGTATGGGTGCGTGTGTGTGTGTGCGCGTGTGTGTGTAGGGGGGGAAGAGGGGGGAAGAGAGGGTGGAAGAAGAAGATAGTGAAATCAAACCCTCCTCTAACACTCAATCCCAGAAAGTTAAATGATTACGGTACCCTTATGATGGAATGTTCTAGAACCATGAAAAAAATCTTATTTCTCAAAAATAACAGATCATCAGGGGCTTCCCTGGTGGCGCAGTGGTTGAGAGTCTGCCTGCCGATGCAGGGGACACGGGTTCGTGCCCCGGTCCGGGAAGATCCCACATGCCGCGGAGCGGCTGGGCCCGTGAGCCATAGCCGCTGAGCCTGCGCGTCCGGAGCCTGTGCTCTGCAACGGGAGAGGCCACAACAGTGAGAGGCCCGCGAACCGCAAAAAAACAAAACAAAACAAAACAAAACAAAACAAAAAAACAAAAAACAGATCATCAACAGTTGGAATGACAGATGCAGAAGTCTTTGATAAAATCTTAGCAACCGGCATAGAACAACTCATTAGAGAAGGGTCGCCCAGACCACATCGGCTTTCTTCTTCATGTAATTTATCACTACATAAGAGAAAACATTTAAAAGCATTAATAACTGAAGCAGAAAATTTAAAAAAAAATGATTCGATGCCCTCTTTTCATAAAGGCTGGAAAAACAGTAGTTAGAGGGAGTTTTCCCTTAACACAATGACCCTTTGCATTTGAAATTCAAATCCAACAGATTTAAGCAAGAACCTGCCTTTTGCGCTTGGCACGGTGCCAGGGCCTGGGCCGGCCTCGCCTGTCCTCTCCGCCTTGTAAACCTCACTCTGCTCCTGCACTGCCTCTCCGGCCTCATCTCCTCCCATTCTCCCCCTTGCTCATTTAGCAGCAGCCTGGTTGGCCTCCCTGCTCTCCTGCAGCATCCCAGCTTCGCTTCTGCCACAGGGCCTTTGCACGGAGGGCTCCCTCTGCCTAGGACACTTCCCCCTGCCCCTGATATCCCCATAGCTGGCTCCCCCATTTCTTTGAGGTCTCAGTTCAAATGTCACTGTCTCCATAGGGACTTTCTTGAGAAACCTATGTAAAAAAAAACAAGGGCCACCCCAACTGCCTACCAGAGATCTCTCCATCTCTCCTCCCTGCCTGTTTTTTCTCTCTCATCATCATCTGCGTACCACATACTGACTTGTTTATTTACTGTCTGTCTTCCGCTGCCAGAATGCCAGGACCACGAGGGCAGGGCCTTTATTCGCTGTTTCTCAGGGCCCAGAACAATGCCAGGCACAATAATTGCTCAGAGAATATTTGTTGCATGAATGAACGGAACGGCCAAATGGCTCTGCCCTGCGGGAGAAGCTGTAACGTTCACAAATCCTCTGTTTCAAACCTTCTTGCTTAGGAATTCTGTTTGCTTGCATTTAAACATTTATTTCTGAAAAGGCAAAGTATGCTCCTGGAGTAAAACTCTAAAGACACGGACTTAGGCGTACACAGTAAACATGAAGCTCTCCTCCCAACCAGGGAGACCACTCCCCTTCCCAGTCCATAGATGGAAAGGGTGGCTCAAGTGTAATTTATTTACTTATTTATTTTTATACATTTATTTTTTTTTAATTTTATTTATTTTTGGCTGCGTTGGGTCTTCGTTGCTGGGCGCGGGGCTTTCTCTAGTTGCGGCGAGCGGGGCAGAGTACAGGCTCTAGGCATGCAGGCTTCAGTAGCTGTGGCTCGCAGGCTCAGTAGTGGTGGCTCGTGGGCTCCAGTTGTGACGCACGGGCTCTAGAGCACAGGTTCAATAGTTGTGGCACACGGGCCTAGTTGCTCCGCGGCATGTGGGATCTTCCTGGACCAGGGCTCGAACCCATGTCCCCTGCACTGGCAAGCGAATTCTTAACCACTGCTCCACCAGGGAAGCCCCCGCAAGTGTAATTTAAATTTGCATTTCTTTTTGCCAAGTGAGACTAAGCCTCTTATTAAGAGCAGTTAATAGCTGTTTTTTCTGAGGACTGTCTGTTGATTGCCTCACGCATTTTTTTTCTTGTTGATTCATCAGAGCGCTTTTCATGTTAAAGAAATCAGGCCTATGGATATGC
The DNA here is from genome assembly GCF_937001465.1 of Orcinus orca. Taxonomy (NCBI): domain Eukaryota; kingdom Metazoa; phylum Chordata; class Mammalia; order Artiodactyla; family Delphinidae; genus Orcinus; species Orcinus orca. The sequence goes on from NC_064578.1 coordinate 4,983,636, forward strand.
AAATAGGTTTTCCCAGTCTGTCACATCCTCTCGCTTGTTTGTGGCGTGCACTTTCACACAGAACAGCTTCATTTCCCTGTCAAATGTATCAATATCCTTCATGGCTGCAAAGCCATGGAAAAGCTTCCTTTACTCAAAAATTATACACAATTTTTCATGCATGTTTTTGTGATCCTTTTACTTGCTGTTTGCATTCAGATTAGGAGTAGACTTGACCCTTTGTATTCCATGCAACAGGCCAGGAAGTTACCCTTCGATTTACTGTGAGCCCACAAAGTTTGTCCCAGGGAAAACACCAAAAACTGAAGCACCACGGTTTGTGGTTAGAAGGTGTCTTTCGTGGTTTCTAAAAACCACAGGGGCTGGGGGACGGGCTGCGTGTCAGGGGACTTATGCAGCTGTCCTGCTCGTGGTGCCGCCCTGGAGGTCCAGAGAGGGTCAGTAATGAAGATCTCCCCCCGGCGCAGGGCTGGAGGCTGTCTGGGGCGCCTCCTGAGGTTTCTGGACATGGCATCCACTGCAGAAGAATCCTAGGGAGGTGAAACCCCGTGACAGGGCTCTAGCACACAGTGTTCTGGAATTTCTATCTCATTGGGATTCAAAGAAATCCAAATATGAGTGAACCGGAGAGGAGTCTTGAGGGTAGGGGATCCCGTAGGTGCCTTTTCTTGGAAACTCTGCACCCTTGACGGTAGGAGGGTCTGCTCTGTCCTGACACTTCTGAGCTCACTCCTTCTCAGGCTTTGGTATCAGCTTGTCTTCTGAGGAAGGAGACGCTTGCTTTTCTCATTTCCTCTTCGTCTCCCCCTGGGTCATTTCCTACTATGGCCACAGCAACCCTCTGCATGCTGATCGCTTCCAAACATGTTATCTCTGCTGTATGCTTTTAAAGCCAGACGTTTTGAGGCGGAGTGCTAACTTGGAGGAAACTAGGAAGAATATTTAGTTATTTGGTTTTTTAAAACATTAATACCTTTATCGTTTCAAAAAATGATAACACGGTTATGTTTTCTAAAAGCTGAACAATGTATAAAAGGGCAAAGAATAATTCTCAAGAAAAAAACACCCTCAGTAGTCTACTCCCCGCAAACAACCATCCTTCTCAGTATTTGGTCTCTGCTCTATGGATAAAAAAACCAACCAATATGCTTTGTTGAAAAGGAGGAATTTTACTATACATACTATTTTTAATGAGAAAGCATTTGATTTTACTTACATTTGATAGTAACAGAATCTGAAGTTGAACTAAAGAAATCTCCACATTTTGGACACACACACATGCACACGATCAAGAGAAACAAGTTCACTGTCCCTTTAAACCTAAGAAAAAAGCTGATAAAAACCACAGAAGCTGAATTCATTAACTTTTTCTAAGACTCCATGTTTTAACTCTAGATGGTATTTACTGACTTTCTGGCATGAAAAAAATTTTAAATGTTGAAAATCTGGGGAGTAAAGCAAATTAGATAATTACAGTTGTGACACTTGAATTAATTAGTTTTGTCTTCTTGACTCTGTTTTAGAGCTGAAATCGAAGAAGACAAAAACACAATTCAGTGGCTTTGAAGATTTTTTGCCTTCTGACTTTGCCTCAGCAGTAAGAACTTAATCTGAGTGGAAAATTAAGATTTCTGGTATACACAACAAAGACAAACTAAGGAATTCCACAGAGTTCAAATTACTGTCAGTGTTCCCAAGTGGCACTTTTTATCTGTGGTTGAGGGAAGGAGAAATATCAACCTTGCTAATAAGTAAGATAACCAGTTTGAGTGTAATTCCCTGGAATGTATTACTGCATCGTTTGGTTTTTAAAGCAGGCAGGGGACCTGGAACTGAAATTTGGATGTTCTTTACAATCCACAGAAAAGACATGACAAGTTGTTCTAATGCGATTAGAAGATTATGCCTGATCACATTTCTCTTTCTAAGCATATCGTCTATGAAATTGGCAATAAAAAAAGAGATCCTTGTTGTTGTAACTTGATCTTCCTACTCCGTGGAATTAATCCATCCAACAGAAATAAAGGGTTGCTTCCCTCGTATCTCTCTTCATTTGTTCATTCATTCATCAATTCTTTCTTTTGCTCATGGTCTCATTCATTCATTCAATAAATACTTATTGGGAATTTACTAGTGCCAGCACCCCACTAAGCATGAAAGAAACAATGATGAATGTAGCAGTCAGTGTTTGCTGGGTAACAAGTCACACTATTACTTAGTATTGAAACTCAGTTTGATTTACAAGTATTAAGATATTTTTAAAAGGAACCCTCCTACACTGCTGGTGGGAATGTAAATTGGTGCAGCCACTACGGAGAACAGTGTGGAGGCTCCTTAAAAAACTAAAAATAGAGTTACCATATGATCCTGCAATCCCACTCCTGGGCATATATCCAGACAAATCTATATTCGAAAAGATACATGCACCCCAATGTTCACAGCAGCACTATTTACAATAGCCAGGATATGGAAGCAACATAAATGCCCATCGACAGATGAATTGATAAAGATGTGAGATATATATATATATATATATAGATATAGATAGATATATATGTAGATATATACAGATATATAAAATGAAATACTACTCAGACTAAAAAAGAATGAAATAATGCCATTTGCAGCAACATGGATGGACCTAGAGATTATCATACTAAGTGAATTAAGTAAAAAAGAAAAAGGCAAATATCATATGATATAGCTTATATGAGGAATCTGAAAAAAAGATACAAATGGGGGCTTCCCTGGTGGCGCAGTGGTTAAGAATCCGCCTGCCAATGCAGGGGACATGGGCTCGAGCCCTGGTCCGGGAGGATCCCACATGCCGTGGAGCCACTAAGCCCGTGTGCCACAACTACTGAAGCCCATGCGCCTAGAGCCCGTGCTCCGCAACAATAGAAGCCACCGCAATGAGAAGCCCGCGTACTGCAACGAAGAGTAGCCCCCGCTTGCCACAACTAGAGAAAGCCCGAGCACAGCAACGCAGACCCAACGCAGCAAGCAAGCAGGCAAGAAATGAACTTATTTACGAAACAGAAATAGACCCATAGACATAGGAAAAAAACTTATGGTTATCAAAGGGGAAGGTGGAGCGAGGGATAAATTAGGAGTTTGAGATTAACACATACACACTACTATAAATAAAATAAATAATCAACAAGAACCTACTGTACAGCACAGGGAACTCTACTCAGCATTTTGTAATAACCTATAAGGGAAAAGAATCTGAAAAAGAATATATATATTCTTTTCTGGTTATATATATATAGTTATATATACATACAACTGAATCACTGTGCTGTATACCTGACACTAACACAACACTGTAGATTAACTATACTCTAATAAAAAACAGAGAAAAGATATTTAATTCTCACCAAAACCTTATGACATAGAGTATGAGCCCCATTTTTAACATCAGGACACAGAAGCACAAAGAGGTTATTTAACTCTCGGGGTCTAGGGGAGATAGACAGTGAATAAACGAACCATGTATAAAAGTCTAGGTGGTCTGTATACAAGTCTACTGCCACTATTTTCTGCAGGTTAGGAATATTTCTTAGTTGAACATAACTACAGGATGGTTGTATAATCACAGTTATGCTGAGTTTGAAGAGAGATCGTAGCCGGTACCATCAGGGCACAGATCACAGAGTGACCTGTCCTATGCTAGGCGTTGCTATGGAAGGTCTCTCCCCAGAAGGGGAGTTCAAACTCCCATCTAAAGGATACAAAAAAGAATAAGGGAGAGGGAGAGGGGTGGGGAGAGAGAAAGGCTCCAGGAACACAGTCACCAGTGTTTGTGAATCACCACTAATCCACAGTACAGAGTGAAATCTCGACCAGGTAAAGTGTGTCGCCATGCTGGGCAGCAAAGAGGGCTACCTCACCTGGAACCCTGAGGGGACTTCTCTCTGTTAGGAGAATCACCCACAGGTTTTGAAAATAAGTTGCACCGTTTAAAACTCCAGAACAAAATTAGAAAGGCAGATGCCAAATGGGAAAACATTCTAGCCATGTGTGTTAGTCCAATCATTAATTCATTCAACTACTGAGTGCAGACTAGATTCTACAGTTCCAGACCCGTTCCAAGGAGCTACCCAAACATGTACCCATATAGAAAAAGAGTGGGGGGGGGGCATTCTCTAACATATGTTCAAACTTGATTCATTTTTTTGACCACATTCCCTCCCCCACACCACCAACATGTCTTGATAATCATCATCGGTATTGACTGGCCTAGCTCATTCTTTTTGTTTGTTTGTTTTTGTTTTTGCGGTACGCGGGCCTCTCACTGTTGCGGCCTCTCCCGTTGCGGAGCACAGGCTCCGGATACGCAGGCTCAGCGGCCATGGCTCACCGGCCCAGCCGCTCCGCGGCATGTGGGATCTTCCCGGACCAGGGCACGAACCCACGTCCCCTGCATCGGCAGGCGGACTCTCAACCACTGCGCCACCAGGGAAGCCCAAACAGTTTTTTTTTGTTTGTTTTTGGTTTTTTTTTTTGTGGTACGCGGGCCTCTCACTGTTGCGGCCTCTCCCGTTGCGGAGCACAGGCTCCGGACGCGCAGGCTCAGCGGCCATGGCTCACGGGCCAAGCTGCTCCGTGGCACGTGGGATCCTCCCGGACCGGGGTACGAACCCGCGTCCCCTGCATAGGCAGGCGGACTCTCAACCACTGCACCACCAGGGAAGCCCTGTTTATTTACATCTTGATGGATTTTAGGTTTTTATAAATTTCTCCTTTTGCAACCAGGGCTACCAGGAATATCTTTGTTCTTGTCTCTTTGCACATGGGTAAGCTTTTCTTTAATATCTAGAAATGAACGTGCTGCATTCTAAACATTTTAATAGCTACTGCGACAATACCCTCCAGTAAAGCTGTACCAATTTGTATCCTTATCAACGTATAACGAGAGTATCCATTCCTCTGCCAATGCTAGGTATCATCAATCATTAAAATATCTAACAAACCGAAAAGCCCAAATAACCCCCAAACCATACCACCACAGCAAAAATAAACAAACAAAAACCAACTACAATCCTGATTTATCATTGTTGAGGTAGTTTGAACTTGAGTCGTCCTATTTTTCAGTGTAGTCCTCATCAATTGTAAAGTGGCTGAGTTTATGAGACACTATCTCACTTTCCAGGAGCAGTTTGCTTTGGGAAATTGCCCAGTTTTCTTTAAAAGTTTGTGGATGAATTGAGGGTTACGCGGCCTCCAAATGAAGTTTAAGGTTTATAGCAAATTGTATGGGTCTGAAGGATATCAAAGTAACGGCTCAGAGCCATTTCGAAGGCTTACAAGGCTCCTATCAGAATAAGAGCATATATGGGCAGGGAATCCATGATTTGCCTAGGGCTTACGCATTATAGAATTCCTTTTCGGGGTAATAACACACGTCGGCAGGCCACCTTTCCTTCTGAGCAGAGTAAATGTGATAATGCTCTATTCCTTGCATTCATCAAGAAAGGGTGGTACTAGCCACATTGATAAACGTAGGCTTTATGATTTCAGAAGTTGTTTATGAAAAGAATGACTCAGTAAATGCAGATGTGAAACCACAAGAAATCTGAACTGGGCTTTCGACCGGGGCTGGTTTAATAAAAGCCATTATGTTTTACTTTATACTTAAGACATTTATATTTTAAATTTAATAAGCTGAAGTCTTAAGTGGCATACTTTTATTAAACATGGAATTGACTGAATACAATGGGTTTTTTTTCCTTTAAAAATGATTCCAAATTGGACTGAATTGATTCTAAGCGCTCAAGACTGGAACATTTGGTGAAGTCACTGGGACAGATAGAAAACACACCCAGTAAACTAGGCCCTTATTCTTACGGAATTTCATGTTACGTTACTCACAGAGAATGCCATCACTCCTCTCGGAAGGCTCACACTTATAATAGAACAGTGCTTTCTGTGGTTTTGGGGTGTGATCACTACGAAACTGAATTTAAGAAAACCACCGTATAATACTGAACCCATATAAAGAATTCACCTCTTGCACCAAGATATCCAATCCATAAGAAACTCCTGTTGATTCCACCTCTCAAATACACATCTGATTCATCCGGTTCTCCGTGTCCACGGCTCGTCTAAGGCACCACGATCCCTCGTCTGGACCCCTGCCTGTGCCAGTGCAGCCTCCCAGGGCTCTTCCGGCATCCACTCCAGCTCTGGGTGGCAGATGTAGTTTGGTACCAATCCGGCAACTGTCACCCTCCTTTTTAAGAACACCCAAAAAACGAAAGAGAGGGTGATCCCATCTCCACCCCAGGGGTAGATTCTGGTTAGTCGCAGCCAATCAGGGTAGCCCTGTTTTCACTGCAGTGGATGGTCCAACGGGCCATGAGGACAGTTTCCTCCTTGCTAAGAAAAAGGTACTGGAGGTGTTGATATTCTCTCCTCTGGATACTGATGTACGTGGATGTGATGCCTGGAGGGAGGGCCCCCATCGGGTCACCAGCCCCAGGGTGAGGCCAACACACTGCGGGTGGCCTGGGGCTCCAGCCACAGATGTCTCCTCTGAGTTGCCAGCAGCTCCAGGACCTCTCGAGCTGAGAGCCTCGCTCGCAATGACCAATTTCTGTGCCCATCTTTCCTCACTCCTTTGCCCAGCCCAATTCTTTCTGCTCCTGTAAATCTTCCTCCCCGCTAGACCTGGACTTTCTTATAACCCGTATCCTAGTTTCTCAGACTTTGCTTGCTTTGATGACCTTGACAGTTTTGAGCGGCACCGGTTGGGTATTTTGTAGAATGTTCCCGTTTCGGAATTTGTTTGATGTTATTCTCACGGTAAGAGTTTGGTGATGAGTTTTGGGGACCAAGACTTTCAGAGGTAAAGTGTCTTTCTCGTCACATCAGTATCAAGGAAGGGTACGTACGATCAACATGACTTATCACTGTTGATGCTGACCTCGATTTGTTTGGTTTTTCCACTGTACAGTTGCTCTTGGGAAGGTCGCTCTGTGCCGCCTACACCTAAGGAGGGGGGGTTCTACTCCCCCAGAGAGCCATTCAGGGAAGGCTCGGCAGGTCTGTCAGGGAGTCCCCCAGCCAGGGTCTCCGTCAGAGGAGACTGCGTTCTCCAGGAGTGGACCAGGCTCAGTGTCTCTGCCACACTCCGTCACTGGCTGGGCACAGCGTGGCCATGGCAAGTGTGGCCTCGGTACAGACGTGGCAATGGCTTTCAGGAGGCGGCAGCTGAGTCTGTGGGGCAGTCCCCCTCCCTGCAGTTGGAGATCTTTGGGACACCTCCTCATGGAAGCCCGGGCCACAGGGAGAAGCCACATGTAAGCGCTCCGTTGGCAGTCCCAGCCGAGGTCCCAGGCAGCCACCAGCATCAACCACCAGCCACTTGAGAGACGAGACCGCCAGCGTCCGAGCCTCCCGGAGAAGGCCCTGGGCACCACGGAGCGGTGACACGCTCTTGCTGCCGCGCCCCATCCCAATTCCCGACCCAAAGAACGTTCAAGCATTAAAAAAGTGGTTGTTTTTCGCCACTAGGTTTTGGGGTGATGTGTCATGCAGTGCCAGTAACTGGAACGCTGCCCGCCCTCACGTCCATGAGGACAGCCTGTCCCTTATAATAACCCCCCGTTTTGCTGATGTGGCCGTGGTGGCTTCTGTGACATCCACCCTGAAGCGTCACTGAAGACCCTCTCTGGCCTGTGGCTTAAGCAGTCTCTGGAGCCACCGGTGAAGGGGGGTTAGAGGAACATTCTGCTTTTGACAGCAGCAAAAACTGCACAGCCACCGAGAGCTCTTCCAAGCCTGGGGCTCAGTCCTCCTGCACCCAGGCCTTGGGTGTTTCTCCTCCTTGGTAAAGGCGCTTTATAATTCACCCTTAAAAATGTGTTCATTTGAAGGGATTGGGCGCTTACAGTAGAATGGGAGGAACGAGCCGCTCAGTGCCCCTGGGCAAGCCTACGACCCACCTGGTTCCATGAGAAGCGTTTTCCCACCCGGACGGGAAGGCTCAGCCTCTTCTGAGCAACGCAAACTGAAACGGTGAGACCAACCCTTTGACACAAAGACGCTTCTGGCAAGGTCGTCAGAACCGCTATTTTCTGCTTATATAAAGAAATTGAAGCGTGATTTTGCACAAACAAGATTTGCTGATCTCTAATGCATCCTGGAGTGTTTATTCACCACCTTTTGGAAAATTAGAATTTGTTTAAACAGAAGATTTTCTTCTCATAATTTATTTATGGCTGACATTGCAAAAGTCATTTCACAGTACAACTCAAAGAGCGAGAAGAAGAAAGTGAGAGGAAAGGGCAGAGGGATGACAAGGGTCACAGATCATGGGAGAGGAGTAATTACTAGTTTTTAGCTGTCCACTTTATGCAAGCACAGACCCGGAGGGAGGCGAGAAAGAGATGAAGGGGAGGAGAGAGAGGGGAGAGACCACTGTTGGGACCTACTGGGCATTCGTCCCAGCTCTCCTTCCTAAAGGTATTGTGATTCCATTCAGCAGGTACCCCATCCTCAAAGCAGACACCCCTCAGGAGAAGCTGCTCCCAACCCTGGCTCCAGGATGTGTCTGTACCATCCGAGGGCATTGAGAGACAGTAGAGCATGGGTGGAAATTCTGGAGTCAGCCGGCTTAGACGAAAATCCCAGCTTTTCCACTTACAAGCTGTGCAACCTTGCCCAAGTAGCCTAACTTCTCTGGGCCCGAGTTTCCTCATCTGTAAAGTGTGGATAATAATTACACCCTTCTTCTAGGGCTGCAAGAGGATTTAGTTAGTACTGTAAAGTGCTTAGCATGATGCCTGACAGAGAGTAAATGTTTCATTTAATAAATAAAGCCAATCTCATTCGCATTCGCAGTATTTGGTTCAGGAACGACATGACTGTCTCCAGCCAAACATACAGGAGAGGGAACTGACCCCTTCCTGACTTACTGCTGTGTGAGAAAAAACAGCCCCCACCTGTTTCATGGAGCATCAAGGGGACCTGATAGTCACCACTGAAGCCTTCCTAACAAAATAATTCCATCATCAGTGTCTCAGTCAACAGCTGGCTATGAGCTCTCACCAGGTATCCCGCACACCTGGGAAGTTTTGTGACGTGAGAAAACAAAAGCTGCAACTTACCCTCAAATGCAGTGATGTTCTCAGCATATTACCTCAACCATTCACAAAGCTGGCGCAATGAGACATTTCATAGATACTGCCAACTAAAAATCGGCTGGCCATCTGCCTCTACAAGGATGCAGTCACAGGCTGCTGTGAGTCCTGACCTTCCACACCCCCTGAAAGGAGATCAGGAACGAGGCACTCTGGGCTCTGGGAAAAGCTGGCACAACAGGCCTTCCAACAGTTAGATACTTCCAGGAGATTTTATGAGCCCAGTTCTCGCGCCCCCTTATATGCAGAAAATCACGAAAACCACGTGTGGTGACATCCGCTCGTGACTAGCAGCAACCTTCTGCAGAAATCTGTGCTTGATTGCATGTCCCCCCTTCACCAAAGTCACGCATACACTGACCTTCCCCCCAGCCTCTTTAGAGCACTCTCAGAGCTATCTGAAATGCTGTCTCCTGGGCTATACTCCTCATTCTGCCTCAATGAATAATTAACTCACAACTCTCACTCTGTGCTTTTTTTTTTTGCGGTACGCAGGCCTCTCACTGCTGTGGCCTCTCCCGCTGCGGAGCACAGTCTCTGGACGCGCAAGCTCAGCGGCCATGGCTCACAGGCCCAGGAGCTCCGCGGCATGTGGGATCTTCCCGGACCGGGGCACGAACCCGTGTCCCCTGCATCGGCAGGCGGACTCTCAACCAGTGCGCCACCAGGGAAGCCCTGTGCATTTTTTTTTCAGTTGACAATATTTACTTAAACATGTGTTGGTCTTCACAATCTCCCTTTGGTATCTTGGGGTCCATGCCACTTTTCTTCCAGGTCCCCATTATGCCTATACATAGGGAAAGTTCAGAAGCCCGGCGCCCGGGACCACTTATACTCAGTGAATAAATGGCTGAGTGTTCAGGGTCCACAGGCCACCTGAGGACCAGGCGTGCCCTGTCACGTGACCCAACGAGGTCACCTGAGGGCGCTGCCAGCGTCCGTGGGGCAGCAGCAGCTCAGCGCTGGCTCTCACATCATTCAAGGTGATCGCAGGTGCCGCCATCTAACCCACGAGCCTAACCGCGGGTAAACAACAGACACACACACGCGCACACACACCTGCACGCCAGGTACGCGGTGGCGCGGAGCCTCGGCCTCGGCTTCCCCGTCTCGTGCTTAGGTTGGCAGGAAAAGGCTCCCAAGTCTCACTGTCCGCGTGCGGTCGGCTTGGTGCCGCACGTCCCGGCACGTCCCTTGTGCAGAGGCCTGGCGCCGCTTCCCACTGGCCACAGCAAGTCACGTGGCCACGCCGGCGGCAGAGCGTGGGTAGCGCCACGCCCCCTGCGGGTCCGGTAGGTGGATGTGACCCCCAGCGCTCAGCAAGGGAGTGAAGAACTGGAGCGCGAATCCAAGCAACCAGCTATTTAGGGCTGCTCGTGGTGGCTGTGACCTTGCACTGCCCACCCCGTTGGCCAGGCTACCACAGAGCAGAGTAGAAGTAACCAGATGCTCCTTTAAAGTACGGATTTCTCCGTCATTTCAGGAACCTGGAACTAATACCTTGTCAGGGTTCCTCTCCCTGCCAATCCCCGCAGCTCCGTTACCACGGGAGAACAGCAGGGGCCCTCGTGCTTGTCGAGGAATTAAATACAAAGAAAGAAAGATGATTCTAGAAGTAATGCATAAATATGACCGTTATAAAATTCAAACAATAAAGAAATGTACAAAGGAAAGATATTAACTCATCCCTCACCCTTCTCCCTGCAGGCTGACATCGTGATCTCCGCTTGCCTCTGCCTCCTGGCTGTCCCCCGAGTGCTCATTTCTTCACAGTCCACGGGCCTGGCCAAACCATCTGTGCTGTCCTCAAACTTCTGTCCTGTGGGGTGCTTAGGAGTTGAATTCTCTCCTCCTTCCCAGGCTGCTGTTGCCTCCCTGGAACTTCTGGAGTCATATAGAAATGGAGGTTTGTAAAAATAAGCCAGGATTCCTTACACTAAAGTGCAACTTGACCTGGCATTTCTGAGGGAAGAGCTACGCCAGGCCACATGGGTTCTCCTTTCATCAAAGGCCGAGCCTCCTATTCCCTCTTGTTGATGTTGACGGGCCCAGTGTCAGCCCAGGAACCAGTATGTCTTGACCGTCCCGTAATAGGCAGGGCAGAGCAGCTTCTTTCCTATGCTCGTGCCCCCAACCGGTAACACCGGTCAAGGAGGGGCAGTCGGCTGGGGAGGAAGGGTGGTCTGCGCAGGGGCCTTGGCTGCAGCAAGGGGACCGCTGTTCAGTGTCCGGCTCTGCCATTTGCCTCTCCCCTGACCTTCCCGTATCTTCAGTACAAAGGTCCCAGCCTTTTCCCTCATTCTGTCAACCGAGTACTGAGTATTAGAAAGGTCTCCACCTTAACGGGCTTGAAGCATTAAAATGATTACCACGTGGAATATTCTGGATTTGTCTGCCGTCTGGCCTGCTAAGGAGGACCCTGGCAGTGTCAGCTCAGCTTTCTTGGTTACTAAGCTGGGGGGGGGGGGAAGGTCGACTGGAGAAAAGGAGAGAAACTTATCCCATGGCTTTCGGGGGCAGCCACACCTGGATACAAATCTTGGCTCTGCCAACTGCTGTGTGGCCATGCACGGAGTGTCTTTCAAGCGGTGGGTGCTGCGAGGGAATTTTAATCACCAATAGTTGACTGGTGTGATGTAGGGGGCCTGTAATCATTTCCTGGGCCTGCTCAACAAAGTGACACAATGTGGAGGGTTCACAGCAGCAGAAACGTGTTCTCTCGTATTCTGGAGGCCAGAAATCTGAAATCTAGATGCCAGCAGGGCCACATTGCCTCTGCAACTGCTGAGGGAGGGTCTTCCTTGGCTCGTCCAGCTTCTGGTGGCTCTGGGCAGCCTTAGCGTTCCTTGGTGTGCGGCTGCATCACACCAATCTCTGCCTCCATCCTCATGTGGCCTCTCCCTGGGTGTTTTGTGTCTGTCCCAATTTCCCTCCTATAAGGACCCCAGTCCTTGAACTTCAGGCCATCCTAATCCATTATGACCCCCTATTAACTCGATTACATCTGCAAAGACCCTATTTCCAAATAAGCTCACACCCATAGGTAGCAGAGGTTAGGACTTCAACATACCTTTTTGGGGGGACACAATTCTAGTCACCATAGTGCCCTTCCCATATCGCCCACCTTTGCCACTTGACCCCCGACTTGCCAGCAACCTTCAGCTCTTCGCCTGAGAGCTTTATTTTGCCCCTGGAACCTCTGTTGCCACAAATGCCAGTGAATTAACACCACTTCATTCCCACTCCCTCCGCCCCCAGCAGGGCTCAAGCAATGGCTGATGGAAGTTGGTATATAAATATTCCAGCCTCCTTACCCCTTGGGGGATAAGTCTGAGGCACGCCCTAGACTGGTTCCCAGAGTGCCTCAGGGGTACCAAGCTGTGGTGCCCACAGTGGAAGCTGGCTTGACAACCCACCCTTTATCAGCTGCGTGCCCTTCTCTGCCTCATTTTCCCAGTCCCTGGTGTGTTTCTTTCACCTCTCACATACTTACACCTTAGGGTTCACTGCTGGGGGAACCCAAATAAGACATTAGACACTCAGTAGTCCTTCCCCTGCGATAGGAAAGCAGGAGGTGGCACAGCTGGGCAGGGCTTAACAAGGCAAGCATCTTCTTGAGCTACCAAAAAGGCATCTGCTGCAATCTGGCTGCAGAAACACAGAAAGTGGGAAGAGCATATGTCTGAGAGTAGGAGATTCACGTTGGATTAACTAGCTGTGTGGTTTGGGGCAGGTCACTTAACCTCTCTGTGCCTCCGTTCCCCCTCTTTAGAGCCGTGATGGGGGACCAGACGACCTCTAGAATCCTTTGTGTTTCTGGGACTCTGGGATCCGGCCGCCTGCTCCTCCCCAGCTGCGACTTTCAACAACTTCTTCGCCTGGCTCATCTATTTATTATAACTTTTTTTATTTATTAATGTTTTGAAGGCAGAGAAGGCATAGAAAGTGGGCTTTGTCTCTGAGGGGCAGGCTCATGTTTTTGTATGGGTTCAAGAAAACAGGACATAATACAGTGGAGAGTTTTATCATGGAAAAAGAAAAAAGTGATTTTCTTTATCCTATTTGTAACCGATATTTTCTCCTATTTGGCAACAAGATAAAGTGGGGACGTGGACTGACTTAGGGGTCAGGCGATCTGGGTTGAATGCCAGCTCTGCTTCATACTAGCTGTGTGATGTTGGGCAAGCTTATTCACTCATTCAGTGAATACCTATTCATGGGTGTGGGTCAGGCAATGTCCAGGACATTGGAGAGTCAGTTGTGTGCAAAATGGTGAGTTCCTGCCTTCTTGGTGCTTACAGACTAGAGGGAAAGACGTTAATCAGATAACCACAGATATACCTACACACCATGAGAGGAGCTCTGAAAGGTAAGGACAGGTCACTATGAAAATGATAAACAGGGCAAGGTCTGCAAGATTTGAAAAGGTCTCCCTGAGGAGTGACGTTTGAGCTGAGATTTAAGTAGACATAGGTGTCCGCTAGGTAAGGAGTGGAGCGGAGGAATAGCATCTCAGGCAAAAGCAGCAGCACATGCAAAGGCCCTGGGGTGGAAAAGAGCCAGCACATCCTAGAATTAGCTCTGGGGTGTCATTGACTCTTCTGTTTACAAACAAATGAATATATAAAAATGCCTCCAGGTCACTGTGGCTATCAAATGAATTACTGTGTGAGGAAGTGCCCATCAAGCGCTTCCTCTTTCCAGGCTTGGGAAAGGCAGGCAGGGAGGGCTCTCAAGTTCCTCATCCGGGGATAGAGGAGGGCTTGGGAATTGGGTTATAGGTCCCAGGAAAGCGATTACTTCATGTTGCCTCTTCATTGCATGTGGGTCAGGTGCCTTTTGCTTTAGTCTGTTTATTGTTCTGGTCTCACGCTGAAGGTCATGGGTAGGCCGTATTTCTTGGGGCTTTGTTTGCTTTAGTTTTGAGAATTAGCAGTAAATCATGCAGGCTCCCGGCCATACCTTCTTGTGAACAGTTCTCTTGAGTTTGGGGACTTGCCCGACTCCAAGGGCTGACTGCAGCTAGAGGTCTGGGGCGGCCCTTAGGCTGGGTCTGGACACTAGGCTCATCTTTCAATTTGTGGGTGGAGACGGGGTCTCCACTCACACTCACCTACCTCCCATCCCCTCTTCTCTCTCCTTCCCTTTGCCCACCAAATGGGTACATGAGCCCCCTGCCCCCCAGCACTGCACATCCATGGTCTTACTGGGATGTGCACAGCAATCCCTTCACAGAAATGAGAGTCAGGACGCTGGGGTGGTCCAATGACTTTCCCAAGGTTGTGAGCGATAAGCCTGGGCCAGGTTCGTGGCCTGTAACCTGTGCACAGGGCTTTGGGCTCAGGGACCCCCATCCCCTTAGAAATTCTTAATAGCTTCGGAACAAAGGACCCGCATTCCATTTTGTACTGGGCCCTGCCAGTTATGCAGCCAGTCCTGCAGTGAGAGTTGGGCTTCAAACCAGATCGGCTTCATTCCAAACCCAGTGCCCTATCGCCTTCAGCAGTGCTCTTTCTAAACCGCACATCTGTCGTGGGCATTTCCCTAGGGATTCCAATGGCAGTACTGGCTTCCTTAAGGCTTTGGATGTTGATAACACAGATTCTTTTTGAGGACAGGTTTCTTTCGCAACAATGACACATCTCAGTGGGTGCCTGGAACCTTCCTCTCCTGGCGGCCTCCTGCTGATTGGTGCCACACCAGATGCCCTGAGTTAAGCTGAACGACGGGCTATGTCCAGACCGAAAGATAGCAAAGCCCAGTGTAACTCCATCACCTCCACGTTTGGCACAGTATTTATGATGAGAAATTCAACATTAAGCCTGAAATGCAGGACGTGATGGTGGTCAAGGGGTAGGAAGCAAAACAGGTAAACAGAGTTGAGAGAGAGCGGGATCTTCCACGGTGTGTCGCTGCAGCCGGCCTTCCCACGCTTCGCAAAAGGGCTCTGTGCTGGAAACCCTTCTCCCCAGCTGCTTGAAATTCACGTTGGACTGAAAGTTCTGAGAAATACTGTAGAAAAGAAACCTGTGCACTTTGCTTAGTTCGGTGTTTCCCCAGCTTAACCACTGAACTTTGTTTGGTTTTGAGAAGCAGCTATTTTTATACACTCTTTAGGAAACACCTGCTCAGACATTATACTGTTTCATGTTTCTAGTTGTGGCGGAATTATCCTTTACACAGAACAAGGGCCACGGTGGGCATCTTCACTAACATGTATGTGAGCTTTCAGGCTGGTCCACTTAATGGGAGCGATGACAGGAGGGACAAGGCAGCTTGGACTTAAATTCTGACATGACACTTCTAAGTAGGTTTGCATACTTACAAGTGGGGCTACTTAGTTTATTTTAGAGAGTTCCAGCTAACTCTCTTGCGGTCCATTTGCCTAACACCTGCATACCTGCAACGTGCCAGGACTTGTGGCAGGCACCAAAGGGAACTTCAAGATAATAAAGTCCCCAGAGGCCCCCAGGGTCCCTCAGACAGTGGGGGAGACAGACACACGGCAAGGAGTTTGAGGACAATGTGACAAGTGTTAAAGGCATGTTCAAAATACTTTGGGGATCACAGAAGAAGACTACCTCTCTTTGAGAGAACGGAGGTTTTTTTTTTTTTCTGAGAGGGAATAGTTGAATTGGGTCTTAAACATTGAATAGGAGGTTACCAGGCAGAGATGCAGGTTGGGTTGGGGACATATTTCAGGGGCAATGAACAGAGAAATGTGTTGCAGGGAGAGGGGTAAGATTCAGACTCCAACTCCCAACATGTGGGTTTTCCACACCAAGCAATCCCCCGACAGCAGCTGGGTGTCCTGTAGTTCAAGTCAACTCTGATACCGTCTACTCAGAGGCAGCATCGGACTCCACAGGTGAAGGGCTCAGTCCTGCAAGACCACTCTCCACTTCAGGCTCCCGTCACGGTCCAGCTGGTTACCTGTGCCTGTGGCCTAACGGCTATAACCAGAAGTTCCCATGACCCTCTACTCGGGTTTGATTAATTTGCTAGAGCGGCTCAGAGAACTCAGCAAGATATTTTACTTCATAGATAATATCCAGACAGAAGAGCTGCATAGGGCGCGGTGTGGGAAAGGGGCAGGGAGCCTGCATGCCCTCTCCAGGTGCACCACTCTCCCCTCTGCTTCACCAACCTAGAAGCTTTCTGAGCCCCGTTTTCGGTTTTTACCGGAGGCTTCATCACCAGGGCGTGATTGATTAAATCACTGGCCACTGGCCATAGATTCAACCTCCAGCCCCTCTTGCCAACTGGAAGTCTGGGGGGGTGGGACTGAGAGCTCCAACGCTCCAATCACAGGGTTGTTTCCCCTGGCAACCAGCCCCCATCCTTAGGTGTTTCCAAAAATCACCTCATTAACATAAACTCAGGTGTGGTTTGTTCTGGATATCAAGACACCTCTACAGCTCTTATCACTTAGGAAATTCCAAGGGCTTTAGGATCCGAGCCAGAAACGGGACAACGACCAAATACATATTTCTTACTATAAATCACAGTATCACAGGGGTGGGGGGCCAGGTATGAAGGGCTTCTATCCTGGGCTGATGAACTTGGAAAGTAAGTGCCCAGAGTCTGCTCTGTACTTTCCCTACAAAGAGCCCCCAGAGCAATTTGGTAATCATCTAATTAAAAAATTAATTCTCAGATGGGGAGAGGGATGGAAAGAGAATAGAGCTACCATAAAGCAAGTACCATCACGTGTTAAACAAGGTGGTGTGGATACAGGTGCTCACTGGGGAAATTCTTTTAGCTCTGCCGTATGTTTGAAAATCTTCATAATAAAATGTTTGGTAGAGTGGACTCAATTCTAATTTATTATTTCCCTCTTCCTTTTGCAGTGCTCAGTTTTTCTTAAGCTTCTCTTTGATTACTAAAGTTGCCAGCACCAGAGCAGTTACGTCCGCAAACAAGTTGTCAGATGACAACTCAGATGAATTTTAGACCTAACTGAATTGCCAATTTTCTTGCTTAGGGAAAAAAAAAAAAAAAAAAACCTCTAGAAAGCAAATTAACCCTTGATATACCAGTTACGATTTCTTTTAAAAAGCTGGCTGTAAAATGCTAAGCCAGGCACCCAGAGATAGTCTGAATGAGTTAGTGAGGTCTGGGAAAGAAGGGAGGGTTCTGAGCTTCCGGAACAAAGGGCAGATCCCCAGCAGAGATCAAGGTGAGAGGGAAGTCCAAAATCAAGGTGTCCTGGGGCGGCTTCCTGTTTAGAGGCTGTGAGGGAGAATCTGTTCCCTGCCTTTCTTCCAGCTACTGGTGTTGTCAGCACTCCTTAGCTTGCGGACACATCACTCCAGTCTTGGCCTCTGTTCTCACAGGGCACTGTCTCTGTGTCCCTCTGTGTCTCTTCTCTTCTTTAAAGGACACCAGTCATTGCATGAGGGCCCATCGTAATCCAGCATGACCTCATCTTAACTTGATTACATCTGTAAAGACTCTGTTTGCCAATAAGGTCACATTCTGAAGTCCCAGGATAGGATTTCAGCATACCTTCTGGGGGGACACAACTCAACCCACAGCAGAGGCGGACAGGAAGAAAGGGTTTTGGGAGGGGTGTTTGGCTGGTCCCTAGATGTGATGCGTGGAGACAGTGTGTCAGGATGAGGGGAAAGTCGAGGTAAGTACAGAGCAGCCGGCCTGGAGTCGGGACCGTGTGGAACCAATAAATTAAACATCTCCAGAGCTGCCTACCTCTGGACCTTTTTATGAGGTCATTAAATATCCTTACTGTTAAAGCCATTTTTAGTCATTGCTTGCAACGAAAACTATTCTAATTTATTTTTTTTATTATCGAAATAAAATATCTGACCGTAAATACTTGAACTCAATACCTTGGCTTTGGGCCTAAGCATTAAATGCTTTCCTTCTTACCAATAAGAAGAAAAAAAGTCATGCATTAGTTATTTCCTTTAGGATGGATGACTCAAAAGATAAATGAGAAACTTGTTCTTTCTTCCAAAATAGCAAACATGATTTCTTTTTAAGTACATGAAACTATGCTTAAAACCCTCCAAGAGTTCTTTTAAAATGTAATTTTACAGATATGTCTTCTTACTAGTAAAACCTGTTACTTTCACAAGTTAAATTATATTTCACTATATTTACGTATTAACAGAATTGTCAACTCACAGGTTAATCTGCTGTGGGCATAGAAAAGTATGCCCAGATGAAAAGAATGCATTTTCATGAAAATAGAGATACATGAACTAATAAATTACTAGTTTTTAATAAATAATCTCCTTATTGAATAACTTATCCCTCTGGTAAAATATTTACCATACTCTTTAAAACCTTTTTAAGCAACTGACACACTCAGGAAGCCTTAAATGATGGGCTATCCTTTTGTGGCTGAAGAGTTGGAATGATTTTTCATTGAAGTGCATCTTAATAAGAAGCAAATTGATTTAAAGTGAGTCAAGTCCTCGTGGAGTGAGGGCTCTTCATGCTCAGCTCCTTGGACTGGAGGGTGAGCTCCTCATTTCACGGGGCCGAAAGGTCATGCTCTATCCCTGTGCTCCGATGTGCTGGGTAATTAAGAATCAATTCCTTTTCAATTACCTTAGGACCGGCCCAGGCCCGAGTGATTCAGAGTGAGACGCTTTTCCCTGCCACCCCATTTCTCCATGCAGTGTTTTCCTGTGTAGGAAGGAATATAAAAAAAATGACCGGAGAATTGATTAAAGACACGGATCCCCAGCCCCTGTCCCATACGTACTGGATCAGGATCTACAAAAGAGGAGCCCGGGAACCTGCATGTTAATCCCCCAGGGATTTCTTGTGTTTAGACTAGTCTGACTCCCCAGAGCTATCAGACAACCCAAGTTGGCACCCTAGGGCCCTCGTTCTCACACTTGAGGGAGGTCAGAATCTCCTGGAGGTCATGTTAAAACTCAGGCTGCTGGGCCCCAGCCTCAGGGTCTGCTTTCATTTCAAAGAATTCTTGCTCCGTTTACTAGATCACTTAGTATAATACAAAAAGAGATCCTTTCAGTTCAGAACTTACCAAACAGCACCTTGTTGAAGTATTCCTAACAAATCTCGTCCGGAATTGTTCTGGAATACAGATTAGCTTGAATAAACCCAAGAAACTTCTGGCAGTTCACGGGGAGGAAAATGTTCTCAGTCAGTGATTCCAGAAACACTGGCTCAGCTGTGCCAGAGGGGTCGTACAGACTCTGCTGCTCCTTCTGGGGAGAACAAAGTTGAGTCTCAGATCACTGTGAAGCCTTGTCTGCGCTCGAGAAAATGAGATCGACCCACCGAATCTTACTGTATTTCCTTTTGATGAGGCTGGCAAAAAATATGTTTCATATAATCAACTGTGATGAGGGCTCATGGACGCCAAGGCTGACCCATGGTAATCATCAGCCTGTTTGAAACTCTGCCGGCAAGACAGCATACTTTTCCAGCTGGTTTCAAGAGTCTTTCTAAGTTTCTTAATTATGGGCCCAAGGAACATAGGTTGTGATTGAGGGGCTTCCATCAGAGCTGTCTGCCTATCAAGGCGGAAGTCTGATTTTCTTTGCAGGACATTGTTTTGCAGCTTTTCCAGCTTTGCAATCCGTGTGCCAGGCCAGTCCCAGGCTTCTGTTCCACGAAGAATTTGGGCCCATCCTTTGCCTCAGCAGGATTCTGGAGCAGAATCAGTCCAGTGGTCTATTTCCGGGAGAATATGTGTCATTAAAAGAAACAACCATGTTTTTTAAATTTCCAGAAATGACTTTTCTGATGATTATCCATAGCCCATTAAAATTAACTGGGTTTTCTTCCACATAACAGGCCTGTAGTTTTAAGATATTTAATATTTACAATTTCTTTCTGGAAACACTGGGTTTGGCTGGCAACTTCTAACGACCCATAAAAGGTAAGAGGTAGAAAAACCACAGCAGTGGTTTAGGAGTGGGGTTTCTTGAGGGCTGATTAGACGGACAAAGATTCCAGCTAGAAAACTTTTTGATGTCAACGACCTTCGAGCGCTCTGAGGGGCTGAGGCCAGGGCAGCACAGTAGGAACAACTTGGGGAAAACATT
Organism: Orcinus orca; assembly: GCF_937001465.1. Lineage (NCBI taxonomy): Eukaryota > Metazoa > Chordata > Mammalia > Artiodactyla > Delphinidae > Orcinus > Orcinus orca. Next base: position 5,003,830 of record NC_064578.1, read on the forward strand.
TTCTTCACTCTGAGACAGGGACGAGAGGGAAGGAGGAAGGCGCTCTCTTTCCGTGGGCCACGCCTCTGCGGGGGCATTCTGGGTCCTCGATGGCCCTGTGGGTGTGGAATTCACTCTCCCTGGGGCTGCCCTCCCTCGTGAGACATTACAGCCCCCTTTGCAGCTGAGTGCTTCCAAACTGCTCCATCCTGAATTCTTAACTGTTGGGAAATGATACTGTTCCTTTTGAAAGGCAGATGTTCTGCCCGTGATCAATATGAATCATTGGTCAAAAGATGTCCACAAAGTAGGAAAGTAGAAATATACAGCCAAGATGATCACCGCTCAGCAGCACAGCATCCCTGTGACCTGTATGGTTTACGTACGTGCACGTGAACGCACTCGGCCTTGCTCAAGGAGGGAGCCACAGAATGTTCCATTTCCCCAGCATCACCAGGGTCCCGCGGACGCAGGTGTTCTGTGTCTGTTGGATCTAGAGCTCGTCCTCGGCAGGTGTCCGAGGAGCTTCCAGGCACCTCTCTTGGTGGAAGCCTCAGCGTGTGAGGGCCAAGCACTGGAACTGATTCTTTCCTAGCAGGTCGACCTGACTTGTAGAAACAAGCTCCTTTCCTATTTCCAGAGTGATCTGTGAGGTTGGTGAGCGTGATGCTCTGTCACAGCCCCTCTGGTTTTTGCTTTTAGGCAGTGACTCACGTCCCCTGCTCCTACCCTCCACCCCCTTTGCATTCATGGAGAGTTTTAAAGAGGCCGCAGCTAAAGGCTGACGCTTAACATCATTAGCAGGAGACCAAGGTTCCAGGTGATGCCCGCAAAGGCACCTTTTTAAGACCTCTGTACTCATGGGTGTTAGCAGGGAAACAGCTAAAAATCAGCAGCCAGTATTCCCTGCGGTTCATCAAGGCAAACATTGTGAGAAACTGGACTGGATTTGTTTCTGTAGTTGTTCTCAAAGAACTTAAAAATGCTGGTCCAGCACATTTCTAGCAGCCCTGAATACTTTGAATTCTGAATAAAAATTCACATCAAGCACGTTTATTATATAATTTAGGTCACGTTTAACTGAAAGTGCAAAATTAGCCTCTTTTGAAACTGAACTTCAAGAGCTGGGTTGTTGAGTGCCAGGCAGCCTGGCCATGAATACTTGGAAATCTTACCTGGGTGGACAGCTGTGGGTGGCGATTCCATGGTCCCTGCTTCCAGCTGTGTGACCTCAGTCAACGGTCGCCCGGCATTGGGTACCTTCTGTTTAAAACGGGCTGATCAGATAAAAACTGAACTCAGGGTTGTCAAGAGATGAAGCCAAATAATGTAAACAACATGCTTGCACAGCACGGTGGTTTACGATAGACGCTTTCATAGGTGCTGGTGGCTGTCACTAATCATTAACTGTTGCCAGTTAATTTTCAGGGTTACATCTGACAACATACTGTGAAAACTCCTCCACTTTAATCTAATTAAAATATTTGAACTACAGAATAAAAAAAGGGAACATAGTTATCCGTACAGGAAACCTTCAATTTACAAACAGAATTTTAAAAAGTTCATTGTAAGTTGTTTGTTGCACTCTCCGTCCCCATAGCAACGATGATCTAAGTGCGGTTAAGGGCTCCAAGGACTCAGTAAGGCAGATGAACCTTCAGTCGCCTGAAGTACTGTATGTTTGTTCTGGTAAGTTTCAAACACAATGGCACTTCAGATATGAAACAGCAGAAAAAATAAATTGATAAAATATTAAAACATTTAAGGACTTCCCTGGTGGCACAGTGGTTGAAAGTCCACCTGCCGATGCAGGGGACATGGGTTCGGGCCCGGGTCTGGGAGGATCCCACATGCCGTGGAGCAACTGGGCCCGTGCCCCACAACTACTGAGCCTGCGCTCTAGAGCCCACGAGCCACAACTACTGAGCCCATTCACCTAGAGCGGTGCTCTGCAGCAAGAGAGGCCACTGCAGTGAGAAGCCCACGCAACGCAACGAAGAGTAGCTCCCACTCGCCGCAACTAGAGAAAGCCCGTACGCAGCAACAAAGACCCTATGCAGCCAAATAAATAAATTAATTAATTAAAAAAAACATTTAAAAGTCCTGTGGCTTGAATGAAAGCAGGATTAACTAGAGGCCAAATGAGGAAGCTGATGGGGCCTCCGGGCTTGGAAAAAGAGGGCATTTAGTCAAACCTAAGGCTGTTTTGCTTGCTGCAAACAACTCCATGCTAGCTGTATTTCTTAGCTGAGTAGGAACTTCATGGGCCTGTAAATGAACAAAAAATAGTTGGAGAATAAGAGAGGCAGACAGATTTTCCTGCACCCAAAGATTATGCCTGGAACTAGACAGGGGCCATGCTGACCATGCTAGAAGCCTTCACGGAGCAGAGGCTCCAGGACAGGGAGGGTGCCTGGAACCCTGGTCGCCGGGGCGGGCTGGAGGGGAAAGAGCTGTGCCTCGGGCCCAGGAGGCTGTGGCCTGAGCACCCGACTATGGGCGATCAGGCCCGTAACTTAGCAGGTGTGTTGCACTTTGCACTTCACAGGGACCGTGTGAGGAAAAGCATCCTTCTGTACAATGTGGAGGCACCCCAGCCCAGGCTGAAGCCTTACCTGGAGGCTGGGGAACGTGAAGCGACTGTTTATAAAGTGAACCCGGAGCTATTTATTGGATTCCTTTAACCGCTATCTCCCCACGTGTGTTTCACACCACCTGCAGGTTCTATGAAATGTTAATTAAATGCCAAGTATTAAAAAAAAAATCCTTGGTTAAGTAACTTGGAAACTGGCAGAGGAGTTCAATCCCGTTTCTGCTCTGGGGGCTCAGGGCCTCTCCTGAGCTAATTTACGTGGCGAATTTTCATCAGGTGAATCACATGAGCCGGGAAGATGCTACCCGCAAGTGAGCACAAACCCTTCTCTGCTGGAGCTTCTCAGGGACGAGTGTCCCGGGGAGCACACTCGTGAAGTTTCCCTGGGGACCCCGGAGGGCGTCGCTCTCCTTCGCTCTGGCCGGTGAGCCCTGCAGCCCGAGGCTTCCACACTCCTCGCCTTCCCTTGCGGCACCACAGTCTCCCCCGCGCCTCCCGGCCCCACTTTGGCTATGGGTACTGAATCCTTCCAGAGCTTCTAGCCGATCATCTGAAATGGTATGAAAATGCAGAAAACCAAACCAATCATTTTTGACACAAAGGAAGCGTCAACAGCAGGATTTCAGGCACCTTTATTCATGGCAGGTATTTTTGGTCAGGGGAAACATTCCTGTTACTTAAGGAAGCCAACTGCTTACATCCCGACTGTCCACTTGCCATTTCCCAGGCTTGGAAGCATCTTGCACGCGGTTCCATCCAGTCCCTGAGTCCAGCTGGCTCTGGGCTTTCAGGGCCACACCTTGCGACCTACCGGCCCAGTGAGGGAGTTTCTGCGGCTCGGTGATAACAGTGGGGAATTCATTTTATCCCAGAAGAAATCGACTCCTCTGTGTTCCCCATATAATTTATAAATAGGACAAATTATTCCTTAATATTATTATATATTTGCAATTCAAACAATTAAGACTAGTGACATAGGAAACTTGAAAAAAATCACACTGTGTTGACTACGGGTTTCCCTCTCCAAAGCACTGTTCCATTCCCCAACTTCTTCCATATTCTCTATACAAAATCATCCTGCTGCGACAGCCGCGTGGGTCTCCTTCCCATCAACACTGCCTTGGGGCTCAGCACTCCTGACACTGCAGGCTGAGCCGCAGGAGTTATTTTCCCTGTCTCCCGTTATCAGCAATAAAGCCACTACTCTGCTCGAATTTAGGTAAGAAACAGTTTAAAGAAACTATTTCTTAAAAACTCAAGCCTACAACTAGTTATTTAGTAGGCACGGACTTAACGTGGTCTGTTTTCCTTTTCTGTTTCTTTTCCCAGCCAGTAGCTCAAAAGATGGAGTAGCTTAGCTGTAAAGTCCTGCCAGATTTCCTATGGTAACTGCTGTAGATGGACAAGGTAGGGTCCTACTGAAGGTTCAAACCTCATGCAAAACTCTAACTGCTGGAAGCCTCATCACATCGGGCAACTCTGTCACTGTCCATATTTAAACATTCTAACACTAAAGTGGCCGTGATCACTCTTTGTTACTGTAGCATCTGACCTCAAGGACTCAGGCATAAAACCATCGTTCCGAGTTTTGGTGACAGAGTAGTGCCAGATGTTTCTGAATACACACTTTTAAATGTTTTTAACCACTTGGAAAGTATCGCCAACACACTATTTGGTGTTCACTCATCAGTCACTCTGAGAATCGAAGAACCTTAACTATAAATGCCTTACTTCACAAAAATCTTATTATAACCAAGGATCTACCCTATGTCTAATAAAAAATTACACAGCAACTTTTATCAAACAGCAACTACTACAAAGGGAATGATAGAAAAAAAGTGACTTCACAAAAATACACTAAAAAATTTGACAATTGTATGCAGGAACTGCCAAAGTTTTAGTGTTTAATAGCACAACTGACCAAGGTCCAAGACGTGAATTCACCATGTTCAGGAAACATGGGAGGCAGGGGAGGGAAATCACTCTATAAACTAACTCTATAGTATGTGGTAAGAAGAATGCACACTTTATAATATAAAACCTGTCTACACATAGTAGTTAGTTGCAAAAAGCCATCTGTCTTCTCTTGGCTTGTAAAAAGGGTGTTCCAGATTCCAGTGCAGATGAGCAACCTGTTGAAAAAGCAAAATCCATCAATGTGCTATTCATTCTGTAAGGACACATAAAAAGAATACATAGAATTAGCAACTAAAAATCCTTTCACAATCCTCGTTTGAATTAATTGTACTTTCTCTGCACAATATCCTAGCAAAACTACAATGAAAATCTTTATTAAAAAGATTATTGTGCATTTGTTTTCTACTCCCACTCCTTTCCTTGCGTTATGCCCGTCACTCGAGAAATTCTTCAATCTGTTCTCTTTCACTTGATGGGGCTTTTGAATGCCGGACGATACGAGACCCAGAGACGCTCCTAAGACTGGCAGGACATTGCCCAAGTCTATAAGGAATCAAGGTGACAACCACACAAAACAACTACTTGATTTACTAACATACTGCATCAACCCAATCTACTGTTAAGATAACAGTAAATTTAAGTCTCTTACCTCCTGAACCTCTACTTATTTCCTCGGACTTCAAAGCAACCCGTACTTCATAGTTACCTATCATTTGGTCCAGCCAGGACATGCTCAGAAAATAAAAAAGGAATTTGGTGTCTTTTACTGTGTATTTTGCTACCTAAACATTCACAGTAACCTTTATTTTTATAGGGAATTAAAATGCTAAAAATGGGATGGGAACAAAGGGAGTTCAAAAACTACTGTGGGTTGCAATGAAGTAACCGCCACACTCAGGAAAAGGCTTGTCATGAAGGAACCCACTATGGTGAGAACATGGCACTCATCTGTGCGTCTAGCTATCTTGCTGTAACGGGTATTTCTGATTATTAGTCTCTCCTGATACCTGTAACTATGCAATGGAAAAACAAATCAACTCTAGGGCGAAGGCTTAATGTGGCCACAACCTAGGTCATCTAAATCATAATCAGTCATTGTCCTGGCATTCACCTAGTGCAGGGGGTGTTCCCAAGAGAATCCTTAGAACTTATGGCATTTATGAAGGTGGCAATGTGCGTACTCTCTTTAAGAAACAAAACAAAACAAACCATTGGAAAATCTGCCAGTGATAAGAATTATCAGGCCAACAAAATACACTTCTTTGTTTTCGCTATAATGATATAAACTCAGGGGTTATCTAATATTAACTAATGGTCTTAACTAGAGATCTAGGTCTCATTGATAAAAACAGGAAAAATAAATTCTTCATAAGGAATTAGTTTGGCATGAAAAATTCAAAGCCTGTAGTCCAGAAGGGGAACAATACAAGGGACGCTTGCTAGATCCTGGCTGGGGACAGATCCAGAGAAAGTCCGACTACATCAAAATCACAGGGACACGCACCACACTTCTACTGTCCCTCGCTCCCCTCACCTTCAACTCTTCTGTGTGGCAGGGATCTTGTTTTCCCCGTCCAGCTCTTCCACCCCGGCCTGTGTCATGAGGTCTGCGATGTTTTTCTCCAGGTCATCAATGCGACTGCTCATGTCATCAAGTGGGGAAGTTAAAGACGGCACCAACACCTTCCACTTCTTACCCCTCTCCTCCAGGGCCCTGCAGACTACAACCTTCAACACAGTGTCTTCATGAAAGTGGTTTTCCAATTTCCTTTGGATACTGTTAGAATCTGGTTCAGAGCACGGGAGTCCGGGGTGAGGATCAAATCCCAGCCCTGCCCTTTACTAGTGATGGGACCTGGGCAAGTTCTTTCATTTTTCTAAGCTTCCTGGTTCCTCATCCGCTACACAAAGGTAACGCTACAACCTCTTCATCAGGTGATGGTGAGGATCACAGGTGAGATACACATGAAATGCTTCGCGCACAGTCAACAGTCAATCATACTAGGCAGCATTACCGGTAGACTGTAAGTTCCTCACAGCCAGGGATCTAGCTCAGCTGTAAGCCCAGCTCTTTGCACAGTACTTCTCAGGAAGTGTGCATCTAAGCTCAGTAAAAAATAATAAAAAAAAAAATCTGGTAAATGACTAGTGGAAGTTGACCTGCAAACCACCCACTTATCGCCACCAGCATCCGGAAACTGGGATCCAAAGGCCCATCAGAAACTGACTACAAATAAAGGATATTTCTTCCAATGATCTGGTCGGACATGGTCTGAAATTTATCTTGCATCTGTTGCAGGAGTGTCTGCACCTGTGAAACAACAAAACACAACAGCCCACGCTTACCCCGAGACACCTTCACGGGATCAGGATAGGAGCCCTGGTGCCACGGGGAGACCAGGATTCCGGGTTCCGGCCCCAATTCTCCGTAGCTCCGTGGCCTTCGATTTCCCTGTCCGGGTTTCAGTTTCCCCACCTGTCAAATTAGACTCGGGGGGCTGGTGACGCCCCCTCCCGTCTGGGCCCGCTGCGATTCCCAAGGCGTCGGGTGTTTTGGGGTGGGGCGCGCAGAGCAGAGTGGGTAAGGAGGGGAGCTGGGGGGAGCCGGGGTCACCGAGATTGAGTGGGGCTGGGTGCGGGGGGCGGGTATGGCTGGGCACGTCAGCAGGAGCAGGGGCCTACAGCCAGCGGCCGGGGGGGTCAAGGTGGCCAGGCCGCGGCCGCGAAGCCTCTAGAAACCTGGCTTCCAGAGACCTGCCCCGTGCGGCCTCGGAGAGGGAGCCTCGGTCCGCGGACTTCGCCGGCGCCCCCCGGGGTGCGGCGGCCTCGGGCGCGCCACGCACAGCCGTCCCTTACCACCGAGGTGAGATCCTGCACGGTCTTGGGTTCTGTCTCTGCCATCTCCCCGGTTCCCAGCTTGGCGGTGCTGTCTCAGACGGTCACCTACACTTCCGTCTGTCCGCGCAGACGCCCAGCAGCTGCTTCTCGCGACGTCAGAGGCCAACCGCGGGACGGCGGGGCGCTGTGGGAGCTGTAGTTCGCGCTTCCGTTCCGAGGCGAGGCCCCGCCCACCACTTCTCCGCCTCTTCCACTAAGCCCCGCCCAGCCCCGCCCCTACCGCGCCTCCCTCCTGGCCCCGCCCCGGGAGGAAAAAGGTGAAATGAACCTGCCGTGGGGTTAACGGATGGAGAAGTGGCCTTAGTCTCTTCCCAGACCGTCGTTACAGGCCGCGCTGGCTTTCTCAGGGCGCCCGCGAGGTGTCAAGCCCAGACCTGTGTCGCCGCCTGACCTCCAACAAAACCCCGCAAACCCCGAGAAGGGAGAAGGAGTCGGGTCCCTTGGAGGGAAAACCGACGTCCCTGGGGGGAGGGGCGCGCCCACCACTCGCCCAGTGCCCAGCTGCCAGACTCGTTGCGCCCTGGACACAGTGCTTTTCTTTCTCCCCACGATGGTCGAGCGGAGGTGCCGGCGTTGTGAGACAGGTTGATTTTCACTTTTAAGTGTAAGATACGTTCTGGATGGTGCAAAAATCCTCATGACTTTTTACAAAGCCCTCACACTCCTGTGAGCACCAAGGCAAGAGACATGGCCAGTTCGCTGGAAGCCCCTCCGCGCCTTTCCTATCACCCCCACCTACCCGCCCGCGAGGCCGACCGCCGTCCTGACTCTTATCACAGTCATTTCGTTTCGCCAGCGGCTCAGCTTCATACAAGTGGAATCATACGAAAGCCCTCCTTAGAGCCTGGCTTCTTTCATTCAGCATGGGTGTTCCACGGTGTTGGGTGGGGAAGGTTTCTGGTTTGGTCAAGGAGGGAGCAGTGTGCAGGGTTAGGAGACTGGATTTGCTATTTCCGGAGGGGGGCACTGCGGAGTTGGGACCTCAAGTTCCAGCCCGGCAGGTGGTCTTGGGATTGGGTCTTGTTGGCAAAGGGGTAGGAGAGCCCTAGGATGAAGACCTGGCGTGTTCCAGCAACGTTCACATTCCTTATCTCATTTAAGGACTGCATTTGGGGGTCAGTTCCAGCTTGGTTTTGGCTGCAGAGAGCCTGTAAGGGAAGAACCAGCATCTGTAACAAACCTGGGGGGCTGGTCTTAGGGATATAAGACTCGAGTCTCTTCACCAGCCACTTACCTGCCTTCCCCCCTTACCTGCCTCCCTCCCTGCCCTCCTCCCCCAGCCCCCAGGTTCCTTCCCTTGCCAAGGGGCAAAACATTTTATAATTGGGTTGTTGTTAACTGGTATTTAGTTAGCACTTTAACTGATGACTAAAAATAAACCGCTCTCTGGTGTTTAAACTTAATTCTCAGAAGAACCCTGTGACAGAGTTATCACCGTTTTATAATGTTGAGAAAACAGACACAGGAGGGACTAAGTCTTTTAAATCAGGAGGTCAAATTAGGAAGGAAGAGACAGGACTTGAGCCCAGGACTTTGACTCTACCCTCTCCTTTTTCTATCTTTCTAGAATTCTCTGAGTTGTGTGAGTTTAGAGCAGGGTTAGTCAACAGTGGCACTGTTGGCATTTTGGGTCAGGTCATTCTTTGCTGTGGTGGAGGTGAGAGGTGCCCTGTACACTGTGGGATGTCGAGCAGCTTCTCTGATTTCTACCCACTAGATGCCAGCAGCATATGCCACCACCCCCTTGCCCGTCGTGAAAACCAAATTTATCTCCAGACACTGCCGAGTGTCTCCTGGGGTGGGGGGATCACCCTCAGATGAGAAACGCTGACTTTAGAGGGATCTATGAACATCGCCTAGAGTTCTGTTCACTTGTTCTGCAACCATGAATTTATTTTCGCTTGGACCATTTCTTGAGAATTTTCCTCTATACTGACAGTGAAGCTTGGTGTGTTAGTTTCCTAGGGCGGCTGTCACAAAGCGCCACACACTGGGTGGTTTAAAACAGCAGAAATGGATTCTCTCACAGCTCTGGAGGCCAGAAGTCTGAAGTCGAGGTGTCAGCAGGGTTGGTTCCTTCTGAGGGCTCTGGGGGGGGAATGTGTTCCATCCTCTCTCCCAGCTTCTGGTGCCGCTGGCCGTTCTTCGTGTTCCTCAGCTTGCAGACCCATCACTCCAGCCCCTGCTTCGTCTTCACATGCCTTCCCTCTGTGTGTTCTCTCTTCTTCTCATAAGGACACCAGTCATATTAGATGAGGGGCCACCCTACTCCCGGGTGACATCATTTGAACTAATTACACAGGCAAAGACCCTGTTTCTAAACGAGGTCGCATTGTGAGGTACTAGGGGTTAAGATTTTAATGTGTCTTTTTTGGGGGGGGCACAATTCAACCCGTAACAGTCGGTAAAGTTATACCACTTTACATTTGTATCCTACTTAGTATTTTATAAAGTGTTTACATAGAGCTCCAAAATCATTTAGCTCGTAAGTAGTCAAGGCTGGGTGAGATTGCAGGCCCTCTCACTTTGGACCCCAATCTCTGGGGCTCCCAGACTCAGCACAGAAGACTGGGTACCCACACCCTGGATTTCTAGTCAGGTCTGGCATATGGCCATGAGCAACACAGAACATGAATTAGCACTTGGATCTGGAGTTTTGCTGTGTGTGTGTGTGTGTGTGTGTGTGTGTGTATGTGTGTGTGTTTCTGGCAGGAGACTTAAGGCCTTTTTATCCTGATTGAAATTTTCTTTGCATAAATAGCAAGCTAACTTGACACTTTTTTTGTGGAGGCTTTTTTTCTTTTCCACTTAAGCAGAAAGACAGCATATTTTCTCTGTGTGGAGACCAGGATCTTTTAAACAGCTGCTTTATGCAAAAACTCCACTAATTTATCGTCATGGCTGATATACTTACTTACTTTGCAGGGTTGACATACCGAATGTAACTGAATATTGTTCTACTAACAAAAGTACTGTATTATGTGTGAGGCACTAGCAGTTAACCTTTAAAACTTTGGTTGTGAACAATTTTTTTTAACATCTTTATTGGAATATAACTGCTTTACAATGGTGTGTTAGTTTCTGCTATATAACAAAGTGAGTCAGCTATATGTATACATATATCCCCATATCCCCTCCCTCTTGCGTCTCCCTCCCACCCTCCCTATCCCACCCCTCTAGGTGGTCACAAAGCACTGAGCTGATCTCCCTGTGCTATGCGGCTGCTGGCTATCTACTTTACATTTGGTAGTGTATATGTGTCCATGCCACTCTCTCACTTCGTCCCAGCTTACCCTTCCCCCTCACTGTGTCCTCAGATCCGTTCTCTACATCTGCGTCTTTATTCCTGTCCTGCCCCTAGGTTCTTTAGAACCTTTTATTTTGTTTTTAGATGCCATAGTATGTGTTAGCATATGGTATCTGTTTTTCTCTTTCTGACTTACTTCACTCTGTATGACAGTCTCTAGGTCCATCCACCTCACTACAAATAACTCAGTTTCGTTTCTTTTTATGGCTAATATTCTATTGTATATATGTGCCACATCTTCTTTATCTATTCATCTGTCAAAACCCCTCATTTCTGTTTAAGTGTCATAGTTATGACAACTGTGGGAGAGGGATGTCCTTAAATCATGAGTATGCTCTTGTAGGATGACAGTTTAGAAAATTCTGCCCTAAGAGAAGGCAGGGAAGCAGAGGGTAAAGAAGTAGTGCTTGCTTTAAAATAGTGCATTGTTACACACTTTGGGAAATGCTGCTGAATCAGAGTAACGAGTCTCTTCTCCTTGGGGATGAATCTCAGACAGGAATTTCTGCAGGTACCGGATACCCGTTTTACCTAGAACAATCCATGAGGGCACCAATAATCCTCGGCAGGGAAGACGCTGCCTTGCTGGTGTGAGGAGGGGCAGGGCAGGGATTCAGGATCCACTCGTGGTGAGGAGCAAAGGTAGGGCTTTGTTATGGAAAGAAAAGTCTAGTTCCGGCAAATTTAATTTAGAAACGCCTTCACCCCAGTACCAGTCCTCTTGGCTTGGATTCCCTTGTGACATCAAGTTTTCCTAGAATCCCTGGCATGCACCCTAGGTAGAGCCACGTGGGACTTTGACTTGGGAGGGTCTCTTTGAGGCTGTGTTAACAAAAGAACAGAAAACAGCTTTCATGGGGAAGAATGGTGTCACCGGTGGCATCCTAATGCATCTTGAATCGCTTTGCTTTGCTTTTGGTTTGAAGTGTTGGTTTATGTTTCTCATGTTCATTGTGGCAATTCTCCAAATTAGTGTCACCATGATTGGCTGACAAACAATCAATTTCCTGGAGACAGAATGCCCAGGGAGGAAGGAAATGTTTCTTACAGACTCTGACTTGCAAGTTTGGTTATGGTTTGCTTCGCTGATCCCGTCATTATCCAATTGTTTTGTCATCATCAATTTCATGTATTGTGTGTGACGATACAAACTGTTCCGTTGACTCCTGGTGACATATGTGTGGTGCTGGCTTAGGATAAGGAGGAAAAGTATTGGTGTTGGAGTCATACATAACACTTACTAGGAGTGAGACGTGGTGTAAGATAGTTTTAACTTTTGTGAACCTCGTTTTCTCATCTGTACAGTGGAGATAATCTCTGTTTCAACAGTCCATGAATTATATAAATTATATATATAGTTATATATTACATGTAAAATGTATAACATAATATGTAAATATACATACATCAGTGTGTGAAAGCTCGCCCATAGGAGGCACTTATAAAGTATTAGCATCCTCCCCTTCCTCTTTTTTTGTTAAGGATCTTAACTAAGTAAACTTCTTGATGTCTGTCTATCCTGTATCTATTTCATTCTGTATCTCTCTGTCTGTCTGTGTATCTTTCTATGTATTATTTATCTATCTAGCAATCATCTGTATGTTTTTTTCCAAGTCAGAAGGATTTGACGGTTATGAAAAAAGAAAGGAAAGGAGTTAGTTATTAGGCAGGCAGCACTTACTTTTACTTTCTGGCTTTAAATATTATAGGCCAACCAGAGCACCATTTGAAAAAATACACCTTTGCTTTGTCACTGTGTTTAAACTGTACTAAAGCTGGTCTAAGACCAGGTCCACACATTAAAAATCCCAGATCACCTTTATCTGACTATTTCACAAAAGAAGTTACAAATTTCATGGTAACTACAAAGTAAATCAAATATTAATTTACAGCCCAGAAACTATAAGCAATTCAGTAACTAGGGCCCAAAAGTACTGTAGCCACAATAGAATGAAAAAAATTTTAATTATAAACTTTTATCCTTTTTGAGCATTTATGAAAAAAATTTTTTTTAATTTCTGAAAATTTGTATCTTGGGGGGATAAATAATATTTAACATCAGAAGAGTGTTGACATGTGCATGACAACGCAAAACCGTTTTCATATAGCCTTCATTTTCAATACTTTAATAATCCGAACGCTTGTATGACTGAACGCTGAATGACTGTTTCCTAAAGGAAAAGCTTTAAAAAAACAGCAGAAAATGGACATTTTCAGCGAATACTTCTTACAGGGCTGCTCTGAACCACTTCCTCAAAGGTTCCGTAGCTTCACAGTGATAATTACTGTGCTTTTACTACCCCCGCTGCTTCTCACAGTATCCCTACCGACCAGCAAGCACCTGGGACCAAACAAAATCTCACAGGCTCGTCAAGCGCAGCAGCCCTCCAAGGATTAACGTTCTGATAGCGCTGCAGCGTGGGCGACAGGAAGAGGCGTCTCTGCCTCCCGAATCTGATGAATGTCTAAATGACTTCTGCTTACATTACAGACTTATTCTCAATTTACAGAAGTAAAGTTCTTATCTGAAATCCTTGTTCACACATTCAGTCCCACCATTTTTTTCTCTCTCTACATAGTTCATATATGCTTTTCTAGAAACATAGTCAAAACCAGAGAATGTTTCCAGTAGTGGGCTATTCCATTAGCAATAGGAAATACAATAAGGGTAACACAGTTTACATAGCAAAAGGATTGTTAATTGCCTTAGATGAACAATTATGAAAGCACTTTATCATCGCATTATGAGAGGTTCCAAATCTCAACAGCCAGATAAGGAGAGAAGGTGGGATGTATCATCTTGGTGAAAGGCGGGGCCAGATCATTATTATTATTATTACTATTCTTTAGTAGTTAAACGGAAAAGGAAGTTGTCTTTCTCAGTGCTCACCTTTCTCTTGGAGTGATTTTTTTCTCCTTGGTGATTTATCTGTTGACTCCTGCTTAAGTCAACTACACGTGAATAGATTAATATGCTCCATCTTCAAAATCAGAAACTGCTTGGAGATCCTTTAGAATTTGTCTATAGCCAAGCACAGAACAAGCTCTTGAAGATCCCGCATGACTTTCGCCCTTAGCTTTCCCTCCGCTCAGTTGGTTTGGTAGTGACCGGGTACTTGGGAGGACAGGAGTTAACTTTTGGATAACTGAGATCTCTGATTCATCTGGTAGACTCCCCTCATGGACCTGACAAGCCATAGAAGGGAAGGGAGGAAATACTTAAGAAAATGATGATATCTTGTATAGGAAAAATTTCTAAGGTTCCAATATTAATTGAGAATAGTGTTAATAAGGTTCTTAGAACTAAGAAGTAGTAGAAGGTCTGTTTAGTTGGTCTGGATAGATAGTGATGCTAACTGAGGCTTCAGACCAGGGCTCTCTGGTCTGAAGTAGACATTGTGTCTGAGAGATGGGGGTGGCACGGGATATAGCGGGGACAGCATGAGTCCTGGAGCCACGTGGCCCGGCTTCCAGTTCTGGAGGCCACTTACCTTGGGCAAGCTGTTTGATTTTTCTGAGCCTCAGCTTTATTTGTTAGTTGGAGAAGATAATGGTACTGCCTCACACGGCTGTTGTAAGGATTCAACGAGTTAATAAGTATAAAGGATTTTACATAGTGTGGGCACATAATAAGTAATCAATACATGTAAACTATTATTATTAATTGCATTTTTGTACCCTGTTCACACACACCAGGACAACTGTAGACCCTTTTCTTCAGAACCACCTGGAGAGCTTGTGTACAGGTAGAATTGCACTAAACCCAGCATCAAACATGGCGTTGGTAACAATTTCTTAGTTGCCAATCTTAAGATCAATGTATTCATTTTGGATAAAATGCAATCTGATCGACTTCGAGAGTTCCATGGTAGATGGTTATTCCATTTATCAGACTGCTTAAAATGTCCTTTTGAAAATCTGGGATGAGCCACCAAAATTTCTAAAAATGTTCTTTAAGAATCAAAGTCTTATTTGATACCAGGTGATACTTACCATGAAACGTAGCTGGATTTATTTTGTTATGATGTTCAGATTTGCAGGTGCTGCTGGAGTGTCAGGGCAGGTGCCTCTACCTGAAATGAAGTCCACTTGGAGAGAACTGGCAGCCTCGAAGGTAACTTTTATAGAAATTAGAAAATGTTCACATGTGCTTATTAAAACAAATCGTCTAAAATACTTAATTTATCATATGTCAAATGAGGAGAAAATGTAATTTTTAATTAGCTAAGGTGATTAATATGCTAATAAAAAGAAGGTGTGACTGTTTATTCAATGAAAATAAAATCCTCAATCTTGCGCTCAGTAATGGGAAAGCAGTTTCTGGCTCTTACTTTTTTTTTTCAATAACCTGGACTAAAATAAAATGCAGTGGTAATTGTGAAATAATGTTTTGATTCTACCTTTGGTTTCAGTAAACAATGTAAATATATTCTAGCAAGTTAAAAACACCCTGTGATTCAGGAAACACTACCACTTTGGCTTCTGAGAATTGGGCTATTTTGTTGTTGTTGAAGGGATTAGAAAGAACAACATGACAGAAATATCTTGTCCTGATAAGAACTCTGGGGACAGGGAATATACTTAAATAGGGGATAATTAAGGCACATCCTGCTTGTTGATGAAGTGTGCCCTATACTCTGATTTCTCTGTGTTCTAAGCTGAGCTACCAGCTTGACTGGTAAAGTGCAGGAGAGCCTGTGGGCTTGAGAGAAAAAGGCGAATCTGACACTTGCCTACTTGAGTGGATGGGTCACTCGAGGTCTGTATTCCTCCCCACGGAGGGCCCCGGCTCATGGAGGAGGGCGAGATTTCTGATGCTTAGTTAGCTAGCCTTTGAGCCAGGCTGCCAACCACCTGGCTGTCTGAGGATGTTCCCGGGTGTGTTCCAGGTTGAGCCCTCCCCCCGCCTTACGGGAAGAGGGGAGCGAGGTCCACCGGGGAGACACAAGGCTGCGTCCTGTGAGGCCAGAAGACGAAATCTGGTAAAGTGTGACTGTGCAGGCTTGGACCCCCTGCCCCCGAGCCTGCTTTGTGTGCTGGTGGGGGCTTCTGGCTTTACAGACTTACCCACTTAACAGGAGACGTCAGGGGACCCAAACGGCCAGCCAAAAATGTGAACTTGCACTAGGCCAGACCCAGCAACAGTGACATCAGACACAACATAGAAATCAGAGAAGAGCTACTGTCCAGCAGTTTTAACCACCAACACCCATTTATTTTAATGAAAAAAAGTCTCTGCATTCTATATGCTCCAAAAAGATTTACTATCAAAACAAATACAATATATGGAACTCTATCTGCATAATTTCACTACAATAAAGACAACATATGACTTCTAGTTCCTACAGAAGGTGAACTGAAAAGCACAAGTGCAAACAGAGATTGCATAAGAAAGCGTGTGCGCGAGTGTGGTTAAAACCTTTAGTAAGCAACTGCATTAAAATATGCTAAGACACTTACCTGACCCTAGGTCGTGGCGAGCTCTAAGAAAAAGCCACAGGCTGTCACTAGTTTTATCTGCTAGAAAAATTTGGTGTGAGCTTTGATGGTTCAGTTACAGTTTATCGACAAGAAGATAATCTCAGTACAAGCACTAATCTCCTTCTTACTTTTACATGCTCACAGAATAAAAACCAATTACTTTTCATACATAATGAACATCTTTTATTTTCAGGTTCGCAAATGACGGTCGTCGATTCACACAAAAGGGTACTTTTAAAACTACCTGTATTTACTCTATTGTATGCATGTATATATGAAACGAATGGTGTGTATGTGCATAAATGTATGTCTGTACATGTAGGCAGATATATGTATACACATGGTACCTGATGACCTCTTCGGATGCATGTATGACCTCCACGATGACATTGGCTGTTGTACATATGCCGGGGAGGGCGACATTCTGTCATGATCCGGGCCCCCAGAAAACCCAATGGGAATGTGGATTCTGGACAGCTGCAAACGCAGGTGGATAGATGCCCGTGCGTTTGATGGTAAAACGCCCAGCTCTGCTCCTCACCTCTCTCGCTCGGGATCATCATCACACAGGATGGCAGTGAGAGCTGCTCGTCGCCCTCATTCTAAAGAGAAAGGGCTCTGTCTCTGCTCTCCCCCTCTGCGGACCTGCCTGGCTGCTGGGCTGGTGGAGAAGCGTCAGCTCTGTGGTCTGCCCCAGTGCTGAACTGGATGCTGAGGCCCTGGTGGGGTCAGTTGCTATAGCTTCTACCCCTTCTTTGCTTAGCCTCTCAAGGAAGGGTGACATACCAAAACCAAGCTTCTCCTGTAGAGTCTGTCTCTATAAATACTGGGTATATACACGTATAGATACACATACATATACAAATACTAACCCACAGACCAAACTGGATGTGTGGAGTGCTGACTAGCAACATGGCAACACATCAGGAAGAGTAGTCATTGTTCCTCCTCCCAGAAGGTCAAGTTCTATGCCACGATCTTTAAACACTCAGGGAAAATTCAGAGGATTCCATTAATTAAAGGAGAAAGGGAGATGCTGTCAAAATGGTGAAGTACAGACTAAGTGAAAATTGCAAAGAAAACAAAAATCTGGAACAATTGAGGCCTAGTTGTGAAGTTTGAGAGCTGTAAACTGCAATCTTCAGATCTGGATTTTTTTTGTCTTTTTTTCCTGTTGCTATGGAAACTTGGTAGTCAAGCTTCAGATGTCAGGAGTTCTCACAGACCTGAATGGAAAAGATTCAGAGTCAAGTCAAGAAATATAACAACTCAATTCAAAACATTTTAGCTAAATACTAGATACATGACTGACAAGCTATAATAAATGCATTTATAAATATTGCACTACCTTGGGGAAGTTTTTTTTTTTTTCCCTAAGCATAACATTTGAAGAGAGAATGAACTGTTCTGCTGGTTCATGTCTTAAAAAGCTGGACTGCTCTGAAAACGCGAACGCCAGACACCTCATCTCAGACCAGCCGTGGCCACTACTGCTGCTTCACTGAGCCCTATCTTCTGCAGTCAGCCCAGAGCTTGGCTATTTTATAGACAAGCCTACTTGGTAGCTTAGAAATTGACGATCATCCCAGATTTTTTTTTGGTCACACAGAAGAGCAAGATAGTTAGTGGTGGTTCTCCAGAGATGGTGTATGAATTTCTGATGCTTGCTGTAACAAATGACCACAAACTCAGTGGCTTAAAACCACACAAATTTATTCTCTTACACTCTGGAGGTCAGAATTCTTATGGGGCTAAAGTCAAGGTGTTGGTAGAGCTGCGTTCCTTTTGGAGGCTCTGAGAGGGTAGCCCCCCCTTCCCTTTCCAGCTTCCAGAGGCCACCTGGGTTTGGTTGTGGCCCCTTCCTGCATCTTTGTGGCCTGCATCAAAGTTTACTGAGGTCGCCAGACTGTGCTTATTCTCTAGGTTTTACACCAACTGAGGGACTTCTACTCTGCCTGATGATAGTATGAATGGAAATAGCTCGGTTCTCTGCCATTTTTGCTTAATTACTATTATATCTTGGAAATGTACAGGGAAATGGTACCACTAAAAACTCGTGTTACAAAGAAAGAAAAATGTATAAAAGGTCAACCCACAATGCAAGTATAGTTTATTCTGGAATGAACTGAATGCTGGAATATAACGGGTTATTCTGTAAAGCTTAGGGGTTTTCATTCTAAATCTGTTAAGGCAGAGGTCCCCAGCCTTTTTGGCACCAGGGACCGGTTTCGTGCAAGACCATTTTTCCACAGACGGGGGGCCGGGGGCGGGGGCAGGGGCGATGGTTCAGGCGGTAACGCGGGCGATGGGGAGCCGCAGATGAAGCTTTGCCCGCCCGCCCGCCCGCCGCTCACCTCCTGCCGTGCGGCCCGGTTCCTAACAGGCCGTGGCCCGGTACCGGTCCGGTCCGCAGCCCGGAGGTTGGGGAACCGTGTGTTAAGGGGTGGCTCAGTATGAACCTATTCTGCACGCCATTGATTTTAGAGTTTAAAGCAGTCATGTATCTGTTTGGAAAATTTAGAGCTGCTGCTCTAAATTTTAGATTAAAAGTGTTTGTAATATGACTCGAGTCTAAAAAAGACGATATTGAGAAAGTTAAGGGTGAAAGCTGTTTTAACAGAAAGGACCATGGAAATGAACATGCTAATTGAGATGCAAGTCTTCATCATTTTCTACACCTAGGGATCTTTATATTGCTTGACAAGTGAATTCCTTTGGGGCTAGGAGTCGTCTGAACTCATTTCACTTCCTTCTTTTCAGTTGAATTTTTCATTGCCCTTGCTACCATCGCCGTAAACTCTTTGGTTACCTGGGCTGCAGTAAACTATATCCTTCAGATTCACCTATTTGAAGAAAGACTGGAAAAGAACATATTAAATGGCATCACTAATTTCATTTAAAAATATTTTCCTGTGTGAGATCAATAACTCAAAATAATCATTTTGGTCACTGAGAAAAACAGGAAAAAAATTTGGGCTGAATAAGATCTACTACATTTGAAACTGTCCAATCCCTGTTTGTCAACTTAGACTATAACCTATCTCCTGTGACAGTTGAGTTGATTACATGAAGTAGTCCATGATTATGTAATGTTTTCAGTGGTGCATGTGCGAGGTCGGAGGTCGACTGTCATTGTCCATGAACTTGTACTACTTGGAGGGATTGGCTCTGTCTGCAGGCAGAGCACAGCCTGCTCTACTTGGGCTTGGTGCTTCCAGGCCCTGCCTCTGCCCATAACATATTTCACAATGAAAAGGAACAAAATATTGACACACTCAACGACATGGACTGTATGATTTCATTTGTAGAAAATTCTAGAAAAGGCAAGAAACTAGTAAGAGAAGGCAGATCACTGAGAGTCTGGATTGGGGAGAGGGGATCAACAGCAAAGGGATACAAGGAAACTGCATCTTGATTGTGGCGTGGCTACACTTTACCAAAATTCATCAAACTGTACCCTTAAAATAGGTGAATTTTATGGAATGCAAATAATACCTCAATAAAAAGCATTAGAATGAAATGTATTTCCAGTGGCTGTTTTTGCTCTTCTTGGTCACCTCTTTAAACTTCTTCCTTGTGATCAAGATTACGATTCAATGCCCTCTCCTTTCCAAACACAGAGACATTTAATTTTGGTACTTGTTCAAATGGTGCACCTCATCTGTCCTTTTATATTCTTGCTCTTGCTGATTAATTAGGCCTAAAACAATGTTCAGGAAGGTTTCAGCACCGTGTTCTTCCTTGAACTTGCCTTGTCACACCACACAGAGCCCTACAAAAAACCCTAACGGAGATGCCAGCTTGCTTCCTTGGGAGGGTCTTGGGGGAGAATTACGCTTCCCCTCAATGTCATCAGCACATAATTTTTTTTTTTTTTTTTTTCGGTACGCGGGCCTCTCACTGTTGTGGCCTCTCCCGTTGTGGAGCACAGGCCCCGGGCGCGCAGGCTCAGCGGCCATGGCTCACGGGCCCAGCCGCTCTGCGGCATGTGGGATCTTCCCGGACCGGGGCACGAACCCACGTCTCCTGCATCGGCAGGCGGACTCTCAACCACTGCGCCACCAGGGAAGCCCCATCAACACATAATTTAAACAACAAAATTGGCAGTGAAAATAATTTCATTTACATTTTCTATTACTTTCAATGTCAGTAGTTTTATTTCCTTTACTTTTAGATGTCAAAGAAGGAAGTGTGTATCAGTTCAACTCTCAGATGCAATAAAGCCACCTACGGTATTGTAATAAACTGAAATGTTATTATCTTTTTCCACAAGGGAGGCAGTCTAATGACGAACACCGGCCTCCATGGGACCTTTCTGAGCATCAGTGTCTCATCTACAGAGTGGGATAAAACCATCAGGGCAATGACGGAAATAAAGAGAAAAGCCACAGAACACGGGGTGTTTCGTTAATGCTAGTCTACTTGGATCGGAATATTATTTGAGAGGAGGAGGAAAACCCATTTTCTCTTCCCATATTGGATGATGTGACCCCTGCAGTTTTATGAACAAGGCCTTAAAGAAGGCATTGACACACTTTTTCTGCCAAGAGCCAGATAGTAAAAATGTTTTCGGCTTTTCGGGGCAAAGGGTCTCAGGGGCAGCCACTCAACTCTTTCTGCGGTGGTAGCAGAAAGCAGACACAGACAGTGTATAAATGGACCTGCTGTGTTCTAATCAAACCTTTAAAGCAGGAAGTGGCTTTATTTGGCCCTCGGGCTGTAGTTTGACAACCACTGCTTTACAGAAACATCAAACAGATTCTAGATTGGGATTGACATATATACACTAATATGTATAAAATGGATAACTAATAAGAACCTGCTGTATAAAAACATAAATAAAATAAAATTCATAAAAACCAAAACCAAAAACCGGACTCTACCACATCCCTAAATCCATTCAAGGACAATGGCTGGGTGGGGACGTCACCTTGCTCTTCCACCTTACGACCTAACTTCAGTGCTCTTCGGGCCCACGCCCCACACCTTGCTTAATGTTTTAGGCCCATTTCTGTGTGCCCTCTTGCCACGGTCACGTTAACAGCTGCACAGGTGGGTCAGCCACTTTGACCTTGCTCTTAGGAGAGAGTCTGAGCCATAGGACACCCATGGTTACTTATTCCTCACATGCCTACATTATTAGTTTCGTTCTTTTCCTGTTAGGAAGAACAACTTGGACTAGGTCTATAATAAAACAAGAATCATTACATTTAGCAGGCATCTCTAATGTTCAAATGAACATTATTGAATAATCTTATACCTTTGATATAAGGCCAGACTGAGGTTCGTTTTGAAGCCAGACAGATGGGTGATGACACCTGTTCTTAACTATTTTGGGGGCTGCAACTACATGTCTTGTGGTGAAAAACATGGAACGGTCAACTGAGTACCTTTCCAGCTGTGTAGGGAGATTCAGGGCTCCTTTCTGAGGATGATTTTGGCCTGATCTCAGGTGCCCTTACCTGCAGTGGGATAACCAGGTGGCTCTCCATTTAGGTGAGAAAAGAAAGCACACCTGATGTCTCAAACACAGAATGCATGCATCTGTCTTATCTCAGTGATACTACTTCGAGTATAAAATGAACATGAGTTCTTGAGGTGTTATCAGGATTAACTGTGATCCAAGAGCTCAGCTGGGAGAGATGAGAAGTGAGCCATCCTTGGGAACCTGCTTATTACTGATGCCTGTACGTCAGGGGTCCCCAAAGTAGGGCGAACAAGAAAACCCTTGTTGGGAGGAAGTAAATACTGCCATGGCTATTTATACTCCTTTTAATCTAAACAGACAGATTACATCTTACTAATGTTTAATACATGGATTTGGAGTAGCAGGCATGTGTATTATCATAAAATATATTGTGTGCAAATATACAAACACTCGGTGTGTGTGCTGGAGGCCACTGTCTCTTGGGATGTTGGTTCCATGGGTTGGATGGGCCTGGGAATCCGTATTTCCACAATCAGCAGTAGGAAGTCTCCATTTAAAAACCTCCCTGGCCATCTAGAGGTGCTGATAAATGAGCAGGGTCCTGCAGAGGCTCGGTTCGTCAAGAGTCAGGCTTCGATGTTGTGTAATTGTATTTACAGAGGGTGACGTGTGAGTGGCTACTCAGCTATCTTCTCCATCTGTGTACACACACACACACACACACACACACACGTGCACAAATACAGCATTCTTATTTCTGTACAATCAGCCTGGAAGTACTGCCCTCTAGTTTACCCAGACTCTGCTATATGTGAATTCCAATGGGTCTCAGAACCCAGACCCAGTGCTGGGCTCGCTGTATGTCTAGCGCTCACTTGAGAAGCTCGTGGAAAACATTCCAGAGGTTTACTGCAGTAGAGTTAGCTGGTCAGAGCAGGACACTAAATAATCCACATGCGTCTGTTGATAGGGAAACACTGTGCCTAATTCCTATGATGGGACGGGATGGGATGCTCTTGAGCAGTTAAAGTGAATGAACCAGAGCAGAGGTACCTGGCTGGTGCACCATAGTGTGTTTATATGGCTCTCGAATTAAGAAGAGTTTCACACTTTTAAAGGTAGTAAGACGCAGATGACAGAAACAAAAAAGCCATAAAAAAGAATATGTGACAGAGCCCTGATGTGGCCCAAAGAGCCCAAAATATTTGCCACCTGACCCTTGATGAAAAAAGTTTGCCGACCCCTGAACCAGAGCAACATAGATGGAGCTTGGAAGTGTAATGTGGAGAGGAAGAAAAGCGAGCTGCAGAACATCAGGCTCAATATAATATGGATTAGATCAAGTCTGACAAACTGCACAAAGTAGAACTATATTTGGGGTGTGTGTGTGTGTGTGTGTGTGTGTGTGTGTGTGTGTAGTAACAGTATAAAACAACGTACACACACACTCTAGCTCATGATAGCTATTGTCTCTGGGGAGAGAGAACAGGAAATGAAACTAGGGAGAGGAACACAGGGGATTTCAGCTTCATCTGTAATATTTTATATCTTGAAGAAAAAGGAAGAAGAAAGGAAGGAAGGAAGGAAGGAAGGAAGGAGAAAGAAAGAAAGAGAGAGAAAAAGAAAAAGAAAGAGAATATAAGAATGAGAGAGAGAGGAATATATATTTCTTCCCTCCCTCCCTCCCTCCCTTCCTTTCTGCCCCCCTCCCTTGCTCCACCCATCCACCCATCCACCCATCCACCCATCCATCCAATGAGACACTCCTCACTGTAAGGTCTCCTCTTTAGTTCTACGCCCAGGGCTCTGGCTCAGCACAGCTATAAGTGTCTGACGTTGGAATGTGTGATTTCCTGTTGACTCCACTCACCACTGTCACCAGGATACAATAACTTTTATTCTTTATTTTCTAATCATCAATTTCTCAACCTCCTAATTCACAACAACACAAATAACCTTCTCAAAATGTAAATACTGAGGCCCCAAAGGCTTTTGAATGGCATTAGCTATATGTGAATAATTTCTAAGGTTGAAATTGGACTAGTATGCCATAAATAGGAAATATCTGACACACGTATCTATTCATTTCATACTCACATCTATATTACTCCGCATAATAATTCATTTGTTTAAAATGATGCTTCATTATGTCATAGTCATGACTGACTACTGGTCAGTAAAAAAAATGTGTGAGTTATGCATTCATCTCTTTTCCTATGGCATCAACCTCTCTCCATGCATCTCATGACTCTTCTTAAAAAGGCATGGAATCTCCTTTAACCTCACTAAAGATAATTCCACACAATGCAGAGAGAAACAGGGCCCTAGTAGACCAGTTAAGCAATCTGGGCACATTTGTATGAGCTCAAGTTCAGGGGCATCTGCAGGAAGTTTCTTACCACCTGCTCTGTAGGACAGCCTTGGGTGCCTTTGCACTGTTCCTCACATTACTGGGCAGGGGGATGTGAAGGTGCCTTTCACCATTAGTCAGAGAACTTTTACAGGTAACACTCTGTTACACTGACATAAACTAAACATGAATGTTTCCTCTGGGATAAATTTTTTGGGAAGGATATATGGAAAAACAATAGCTTTGGTGAAGTTATGTTTTTGTACTGTGCATGCACTGGAGTTTGGTCAACTTACGAGCTAAGCTGAAGAAAGACAGGAGCAGGACTGCGGTTGTGCTGAAGTGCGGCGCCCCTGCCGTGTTGCAGTCCACTTTGGAATTCTTGCAGGAACACACTTGTACCCTGAGGTCTGTGATGTTCGTCATGGGTGGTTTCCCTGAATCTGTCACCATGATGGGCAGGTGGTAATTTGCTTTGTTCAGATTTTGAAGAAGGCTTACCAGGGCGTGCGTATCTATGAAGACAAAGGGAGGCCTTCATGAGAGAGGGCTGGACCTTTCCAAATCAAAGAGTGGAGTTTCGGCCACTAAACCCACACAAAACAGGCAGTTTATTCATTTAACTGGAAGAGTGCTTAAATATAAATCCATTAACATCAAATAAAAATAAAGATTCACTTCTTTAGCTGCAGAAGTCGCATCTCAAGTTTCTGGCAACCACACATGGCTGGTGGCCACCATACCAGGAAGTGCCAGATGAAACACTCCCAGCATCGAGGAGTTCTATGGTTCAGGGCTACTGTAATCAATTTCAAGAGGACCCACTTTTGTGAAGATGACTGAGTACCAAGAACTCCTCCCTGAAAATTTATTATACTGATAAAGCCATCTTCACAAAGATCCCATGCAACATTTAGAAGAAATAATGTAAAAACCCATGCTCGAATTGTCACATTGTACATCTTAAATATATACAATTTTTATTTGTCAATTAAAGGTCATTAAAGCTGGGAAAAAAAGAAAAAAAAAGAAATTGTCAGCTTAGAGCATTTTTACATAAGAATACAAATTCAAATAATCAAAATACATTTTTGGAACAATAACAAAAATCCACTCACTTTTTTTAAAAATTTATTTTTTATACAGCAGGTTCTTATTAGTTATCTATTTTATTCATATTAGTGTATTTATGTCGATCCCAATCTCCCAATTCATCCCACCACCACCACCACCCCTGCCACTTTCCCCCGTTGGTGTCCATACGTTTGTTCTCTACATCTGTGTCTCTATTTCTGTCCTGCAAACCGGTTCACCTGTACCATTTTTCTAGGTTCCACATACATGCGTTAATATACGACATTTGTTTTTCTCTTTCTGACTTACTTCACTCTGTATGACAGTCTCTATGTCCATCCACGTCTCTACAAATGACCCAATTTCGTTCCTTTTTATGGCTGAGTAATATTCCATTTTATATATGTATCACATCTTCTTTATCCATTCGTCTGTCGATGAGCATTTAGGTTGCTTCCATGTCCTGGCTATTGTAAATAGTGCTGCAATGAACATTGGGGTACATGTGTCTTTTTGAATTATGGTTTTCTCTGGGTATATGCCCAGTAGTGGGATTGCTAGATCATATGGTAGCTCTATTTTTAGTTTTTTTTTTTTTTTTTTTTTTGGCGGTACACGGGCCTCTCACTGTTGTGGCCTCTCCCGTTGCGGAGCACAGGCTCCGGACGCGCAGGCTCAACGGCCATGGCCCACGGGCCCAGCCGCTCTGCGGCACGTGGGATCCTCCCGGACCGGGGCACGAACCCGTGTCCCCTGCATCGGCAGGCGGACTCTCAACCACTGCGCCACCAGGGAAGCCCCTATTTTTAGTTTTTTAAGGAACCTCCATGCTGTTCTCCATAGTGGCTGTATCAATTTACATTCCCACCAACAGTGCAAGAGGGTTCCCTTTTCTTCACACCCTCTCCAGCGTTTGTTGTTTGTAGATTTTCTGATGAGGCCCATTCTAACCGGTGTGAGGTGATACCTCACTGTAGTTCTGAAAAATCCACTTACTCTTAATGTGGGTAGGTCCCCACGTGTTGCTATGGGGATGGGTTCTATAGTGTAGTCTCTATCAGGCCTCAGCCTGCACCCCTAGGTTTGGGTGGGAATCCATAGCCCAGTGCACAACTTGGAGACTGGCTCTTTAAGTCCACGTTTGGTGGGACTATCTGCAGTTACCCAGGCCACTGGGCAAGCACTCAAAAGTGGCCACCCCACCTGGCACTGTTTTTGGCCTCGGGTTATTTGCTTTTCAATCACTCAGATGACTACGGATTTTTTTTTTAATAAATAAATAAATTTATTTATTTATTTATTTATTTTGGCTGCGTCAGGTCTTCATTGCTGCACACGGGCTTTCTCTAATCGTGTTGACTGGGGGCTACTCTTCGTTGTGGTGCGTGGGCTTCTCATTGTGGTGGCTTCTCTTGTTGCAGAGCATGGGCTCTAGGCACGCCGGCTTCAGTGGTTGTGCCATGCGGGCTCACTAGTTGTGGGTCGCGGGCTCTAGAGCGCAGGCTCAGTAGTTGTGGCACACAGGCTTAGTTGCTCCGTGGCATGTGAGATCTTCCTGGACCAGGGCTCGAACCTGTGTTCCCTGCATTGGCAGGCGGATTCTTTTTTTTTTTTTAATTTATTTATTTTATTTATTTATTTTTGGCTGTGTTGAGTCTTTGTTGTTACACGTTGGCTTAGTTGTGTCGAGCGGGGTCTCCTCTTCATTGTGGTGCGTGGGCTTCTCATTGCAGTGGTTTCTCTTGTTGCAGAGCACAGGCTCTAGGCACACAGGCTTCAGTAGTTGCGGCACGTGGGCTCAGTAGTTGTGTCTTGCGGGCTCTAGAGCGCAGGCTTAGTTGTTGTGTCACACGGGCTTAGCTGCTCCGTGGCATGTGGGATCTTCCCAAACCAGGGCTTGAACCCGTGTCCCCTGCACTGGCAGGCGGATTCTTAACCACTGCACCACCAGGGAAGTCCCTTTTTTTTTTTTTTTTTCAACTGTTCCTTTCTGGGCATAAACAATGCTAAGTACTCAGAAAAAAATTCTGGGACAAGAAAAAGAATTGAGAAGGCATTTTAACTATTAAATAAAACCAGGAGGGAAAAGAGAGTGTGATGACCTGGAAACAAAAACAGCTGAAGTATTATCCTATCCAGAAGGCTACAGCAGCAGAAACAACCAATGTGGATGATTACCCCAGTGAAATGGCAGGTTAACACGAGGAACATTCTCTGATCTCCCGCAAGGAGAGGAGAAACGCTTAAATGAGAAAGTTCCAGCTGGAAAGAACTGGGGATGATTATTCAAATGAGCTACAGTCACAAAAACTAGCAAATAAAACACTAACCCCTCAAACAAGAGAAGGGCTGTTTTAATTAAAAAGAATCAGTGTAACAAAATTCATTCTTTAAACAGCAATAAAATAGACAAACAGGCAAAGAGAATCAATGACAAGAGAAAGACACCAATCAAATGAGATATGAGATAAGGCCATAACAATACATGTGACATTTTTTAATAGAAAATTTCATGTACGACTGTACAATACATTTTCAAAACTTCATGAAATGGGTAATTCCCCATCCCTCTCAAAAACTGTACTGCTGAAGTAAGATCAGGGAGCCCAGCCCTGACTGGGTCGATCGCAGGATAAATTCGCTATTGATGGCAAAGTGCATATAATGTGTGAGTTCCGGTTTGGGGCTTTATTGTGAGGCAAGGTGATCTTAGTAGCGAGTTCACATTTGCCATGGGGAGGGGGGTGGAGGGGGGGTTGTGATACAGGGATACTTGTTAATTCAGTACATTGATATTTCAGTCTTAATAAGGCAGATGATAAAGTTTTCAATTTAAATTTTTAAATTCCACCTGTCCATGTGCAGGGACTGGTAGAAAGGGACATTGTTTGCAAGTTTCATAAATGAGGGACAGGACAGATGGGAGAAGATATCAAAGTCGAAAGTCAAAGTCAAGGTCATTTTAGAAAGTCAATTCTGAGATCTGCAGCATAAAATGGAAGTTGGAGGATTAGAGGTTAAGACTTTCTGAAGATTCTCATACTGGTGCTTCTTAGGAAAGCAAGCATAGCATGGAAAATCTCTGCAAAGTGCTGGTGAAAATTAAGGTAGTTAAGGTAAACACAGAGGAGAGGCAGCTGAGCCAAGACCCCTGGCTTTTGAAGGCTGAAGACTGGGTGGGTGTGGAGTGTACAGTATGGGCTGTGTAGTATACAGGGTACAGCATAGAAAAGAGAGGAAGCGAAAGAGAAAACTTTCATGTTTGCATTTCTAAGGAACAGATATTCAATATTTTTACAAATCATATACAGGTGCTGGTAGGAAAACTGTCAGTATTTGTGATGTGTGAATAGCTTGAAACAAACCATGTGAGGAAACCCGAGAGCATAGAGGAGGCACAGGCTGGGAACAGAAACCACGCCAGGGAAACTAGGCTTCAAAGCTTAAGGGTACCTACAGAATGTTAGGAGGACTTACTGTTGATCTTGGAGATCTTCCAGACTTTATCAGGAACAGTTGGTTTATGGATTTCAAATTTGAAAGGATCTGTATTTGGGTGGAGATCCTTATCTGAAGCTCCCAAAATGACTACGCTGAGGTTTTTGGCGTCATCACAGACCTCCGCTACCGTGGGGTAAATGAAGGGCGCGTTGTCATTCACGTCTTCCAGAGTTATCAGCAAAGTCCCAGTGCCAGTAGCGGGAGGGTTGCCTACAGAGAAAGGGGGGAGATGTTAGCACACAACCGGTACAATGCAGGAGTCGCTGTCCACAGTACCTTTTCCCAACATGCCAGATGCCTTTACTGTTGTCACCAGGTTTCAAACAGGACGAACAGGGATAGCTTCCATCTTTGTATAAAGTTCAGTGGTTTAAAAAGCTTTTTTGTATGATCTCTAGGTCCATCCACGTTGCTGCGAATGGCATTATTCCACTCTTTTTTTATGGCTGAATAATAGTCCATTGCATCTATATACCACATCTTCTTTATCCATTCATCTGGTTTTTTTTCGATTTTTTTTTTTAAATTTAAAATTCTGACTCTAAGCCTATTGAGTAAAAACAGTTGAGTGGCATGGATTTCTCTTTCTAACAGGAGGATGCACTGATGGATGCAGCACAAAAGAGCAAGACTTAAAGGTTCAAGATCAAATGGTTTTGGTGGGGGGTGGGGGGTGGGCGGTAGGGGAGAGGGGCACAGATATGAAGAAACCTGTTTGAGACATATGCCTTTAGCGAGAGAGAAAAGAGATTTGATCTTTTTTTTTGTTGATGCCTATATGTGATATCATGACCGTTTTTTCCCAGTTATTAATTTCTAGAGGCCTATACCCATAGTGGGAGACAGTACTTTCCTACATTGTCATAGTAACTGGAGTCTGACATCAATTCATTAGGTTTTGGATAATTATGGGTTACTGAAGCAAAGTGGAAAGTATCCTGCATGCATATATTCACTTCTAAGTGAAACTTAATATTATTTGGATACAATATTAAAAAGTAAAAACTGATGTTTTCCCCCTGATATCCATTCATCTGTTGAGGGACACTTAGGTTGCTTCCATGTCTTGGCTATTGTAAATAGCGCTGCTATGAACATAGGGGTGCATGTATTTTTTTGAATTATAGTCTTCTCCAGATATATGCCCAGGAGTGGGATTGCACTTAGATTATCATACTAAGTCATCTATTTTACATTTGGTAGTGTATATACGTCCATGCCACTCTCTCACTTCATCCCGGCTTCCCTTTCCCACCCCACCATGTCCTCAAGTCCATTCTCTACATCTGCGTTTTTATTCCTGTCCGGCCCCTAGATTCATAAGAACCTTTTTTTTTTTTCAGATGCCATATATATGTGTTAGCATACGGTATTTGTTTTTCTGTTTCTGACTTACTTCACTCTGTATGACAGACTCTAGGTCCATCCACCTCACTACAAATAACTCAATTTCATTTCTTTTGATGGCTGAGTAATATTCCATTGTATATATGTGTCACATCATCTTTATCCATTCATCTGTCGATGGACACGTAAGTTGCTTCCATGTCCTGGCTATTGTAAATAGTGCTGCAATAAACACTGGGGTGCATGTGACTTTTTGAATTATGGTTTTCTCAGGGTATATGCCCAGTAGTGGGATTGCTGGGTCATATGGTAGTTCTATTTTTAGTTTTTTAAGGAACCTCCATGCTGTTCTCCATAGTGGCTGTATCAGTTTACATTCGCACCAGCAGTGCAAGAGGGTTCCCTTTTCTCCACACCCTCTCCAGCATTTTTTGTTTGTAGATTTTTTGATGATGGTCATTTTGACTGGTGTGAGGTGACACCTCACTGTGGTTTTGATTTGCATTTCTCTAATGATTAGTGACGTTGAGCATCCTTTCATGTGTTTGTTGGCAATCTGTATGTCTTCTTTGGAGAAATGTCTATTTAGGTCCTCTGCCCATTTCTGGATTGGGTTGTTCGTTTTTTTGATATTGACTGGTGACTTATTTGGGAGTGATTTCCATTAGTGGGGAAGAAACAAGCTTGAAGGAAGCTGATCAGTGGTTCATGAAGCATGAGAACAGATACTCTTAAAAGTTTTTTTTAATTTTAATTTTTAATTGAAGTGTAGTTGATTTACAATGTTGTATTAATTTCTGCTGTACAGCAAAGTGATTAAGTTATACATATGTATACATTCTCTTTCATATTCTTTTCCATTGTGGTTTCTCACAGGATTTTGAATATGGTTCCCTGTGCTCTACAGTAGGACCTTGTTGTCGATCCATTCTGTATAGTTTGCATCTGCTCATCCCAAACTCCCACTCCTTCTCTTCCCCACCCCCCCACCCCTGGCAACCATAAGCCTGTTCTCTATGTCTCTGCATCTGGGGAACAGATACTCTTTAGTGGGGCTGGTGGAAATTTAAATAGATTAACACCCAAAGACAGTTCTAGAGTAAACATTCAAATAAGTATCTGCTAAAATAGGAACACAAATGTAATTAATCATCAGAAGGATGGCTGCTTCTAATGGTGGCAGACCATCAACTTTTGTTAGCGCAAGAACTCAAAGGAAATGCGTAATTACTTTGAAGTTGGTTTTTCACTGTCAGCTTTAGTAATTTGGTTGAATTTCTTTACTGAAAAAATATTTTTCTCTTTTTATGGAACTAATTGAGTATCTCAGAGGAATCCATTATAATTTTTTCACTCTGAATATAATATGAAGTCATTTGGTACAATGGATGAGAAGGCATTATGAGTATTTGAAATATGGTCATAAGAATTGGCCTTTCGTGAACTTAATTATACTACTGTCTTCAGTTCCCCATGTGTTGTTCCCAGGCCAGGCTGGTGATGTCTTTTTCTGAAGTCAAGTAAAATGAGCTTGTTTTTCTTTTGTTGAGAAGGTAAAGACTTGATTCTCAAAATCCTCAGGGAAAGTCTCTCCCAGTTTATATGCACAGGATGGAAAAAAAAATCACCATCCAAAATGAAATGTGATTCAATATGTAATGGTTCCTCACGAGCCCTTTGGCTCCAATAGTTCCAGAGGCCCAGGAAATACTGGAGCTTCTAGGTATTCCCTAGCACTCAGCAAAAGTCCCACGGCCCTCCTCTCCCCCTTTCCACCAGCAACCCCAAGCTCCCAAGGGCCCACTCCTAGCTCCCAAGGGATATGGAGCTAGACCTGCACTTGCTCCTCCGGGCAGCTCCTCAGAGGAACCCAGGGCCACATTCTCGGAGGACACATTAAGGCTCAGAGAAAGTCCCACCTCGCAACCTGTGGAGGGATTGCTTGTCTCTGCAAGGGCTTCTGTCTTTATAGTGTCAGGAGAGGGAAGGGTCCCGAGAGATGAACCACTCCTGTCAGTGGGTCTTAAATTGAATGGAAGGTGGGTTCCCCTTTGGGAATCTGATGAAGCTCATGGTCCTGCTTCCAGGGAAACGCACGTCCATTCATACTACTGAGGGGTCCGCAGTCACTGGGAGTACTGGAAGTGCAGCCTGGGCTCTGAGCATGTTCAGAGCTGCTGATCTAAAACACCCTGGTTTTAGTTGTTGTGAGGCTGAGGTCAGAGAGTTTGAGGACGGGCTCAGATAAACTCCGTGAGCCTCAGGCCTCCTTCTCTAGAGCAAGGGTTAACCTTCGCTTTCTATGTCTGAACTTGCACTGTGTAGCTTGATTCTTACAGGCTCTCATTTCAACCATGAAAGCAAACTAAAATTCCTAAACCATGATTTGGGTTATTATTATTTTTTGTATCTTTTTCTTATGAGCTACTTTTTATTGTGGTTTTATATATATATATATATATATATATATAAAATTTGCCATTTTAACCATTTAAAAAATTAACTAACTAATTTATTTTTGGTTGCACTGGGTCTTCTCTAGTTGCAGCAAGCGGGGGCTACTCTTCGTTGCGGTGCGCGGGCTTCTCGTTGCGGTGGCTTCTCTTGTTGTGGAGCACGGGCTCTAGGTACGTGGGCTCAGTAGTTGTGGCTCACAGGCTCTAGAGCACAAGCTCAGTAGTTGTGGTACACGGGCTTAGTTGCTCCGTGGCATGTGGGATCTTCCCAGACCAGGGCTCGAACCCGTGTTCCCTGCATTGGCAGGCGGATTCTTAACCACTGTGCCACCAGGGAAGTCCCCATTTTGACCATTTTTAAGTGTACAGTTCAATGGCATTGAGTACATCCCCACTGTGCAACCATCACCACTATCCATCTTGAGAACTTTTTCATCTTCCCCACCTGGAACTCTGCCCCCGTTAAACGACAAGTCTCTCTTCCTCCCCACAGCCTTCAAATCTTCGTGGGTCATTCATCTTGTTGCAAGCTTTCACGCTGCCAAACAATGGCTTGACATGGGTGAAACGGTCACCATTTTCTTTCCTGGATCTGAATGAGTGAGTCTGTCCCATCAAGAGGACTGTGCCTTGAAGACCACAGAGATGCTCTGACGTCGTGAAGTTGTGCTCTGGACCACTGCTTGCTCCCATTTCTGGATTCGTCGTTCCCACTCGGCACTGACAGCTTGTAATACCTCACACATTGATCAAAACAGGAACAAATTGATCCTGCCGCTTGATTTTGAACCAAGACAATTTAACTTGTACTTCTCCACTGTGGTGGTGGTAACTTCCTCATGAGACGGTCGAGTTGGTATCCTGTGCTCAGTGCCAGCTGTCCCGGCCAAACCCTCAGTCTGGTTGGTTCAGCATTTGATGCTTGGACCTCTGTGTTCTAGGTTTATTTGGGGGCAGAGCTGTGCGTTTTCTAAGAGAAGGAGGATCATGTAACTAATGAAAGTGAGCATTTATGGAGAGAAGTTGAACCCCTCCTGTTAATCAGAGTAAGAAAAGTTCAAGCAAACCAGAGAGGTTGCTGTTTTGAGCCCGTGGGGTTCTACCTTCCAATTTTCCGTCATTTTTTCAGAAGAGGAAACTGGGGCTCAGAAGGATTAAGTAACTTGTCCAAGGCTCTGTAGCATTGGTGGTGTGTCACCTGTTTGAGGGCTGTGGCCTGTAAGACACAGTGTTCCCATGCCATGCACACTTTGGGAGCTCTAGCAAGGGAGTGGAATGACTGGTGATTGTAGCACAGCCCACCATCTGCGCCAGACTCATCTGTGGAGCTCAAAGTTTAGGTATTTTGCTGCTTGTGGCTGGCATCAAATCAAGTATTGTTAGAAAGGGTAAAAAACAATCTCTGTGCTTTCGTTACTTAAGCGACCAACAATACATTGCTTTTTGTGGAAGGTGGGCGGAGCTAAGGCCTGTACCCAAGGAAACATGTCACACGTGGGTCTCCTGGCACTGCTTTGATGCTGTGGGTGGATGTAATGAGAAGCAGGGCCAGTTTTTTTTTGTTTGTTTGTTTTGTTTTTTAAAAAATTATGGGAATGTTATTTTATTCAGAACCCTGACCAAACAGGATTTCCACTTAGCCAAAAAAACACTGAAATTTTCTGATATGTTCCATTATTCAGAAGATATATATTTACATATATATATACACACACACACACACACATATATGATGTGCATGATATAACAGACAAAACCAGTGTGATTCTAATTAAAAGATATATATGATTAGGAATAAGATTAGAAAGAAATATATCAAAGCCTAAATAATGATTATCTCTCCAGGTAATTAACATTAAAATAATACTTTTCTCTTTTCAATCTCCTTTAATAATAACCATGATTACCATAATAATCAGAAACAGAAATGTAAACTCAAAAGCTATACAGGGATTTAAAAATATTTTTTTCCAATTCCCCTTTCTTTCCTCTAATTGTTTTTACAATTGACATTTGTATTGATATTTAGTAAATTGATATTGATATTTAGTAAATTGATATTTAGTAAATTCACAGAGTTCTGCAACTACTACCACCATCTAATTTTAGAACATTTCCATCACCCCAAAAAGAAACCTCGGGCCCATTTGTACTAACTCTTCATACCTACTTCCAGTACTAGACAACCACTAATCTACTTTCTTTTTCTATAGACGTGTGTTTTCTGGACATCTCTATAAATGGCATCATACAACATAGCCTCTTGTGTCCGGCCTTTTTCACTTAGCGTGATGTCTTTGAGGTTCATCCATGTTACAGCAAGAATCAGTACTTCACTCCTTTTTATACCTGGATAATATTCCATTCAGCTGATGGACCACATTTTGTTTATCCATTCACTAGCTAACGGACATTTGGGTTGTTTCTACTTTTTGTCTGTTATGAATAATGCTGCTATGAACATATGCATACAAGGGACCAGATTTTCACATGCTACAATGTCCCTAGACTAGTAAGATAAGACCCCAGTGCATCTCCTCAAGAGAGTCCCCTTAGAAGAATAGGGTCCCTGGTTTTTCCACATTTGGCTGGGCTGGCTTCGTATGCAGAGAAGGTTGAATCTCAGCAAGAACTTTCAGAAGCTAGCTCTGAGAAGTAAAGGAAGGTAGTAAATTTTTCTAGTCACTGGGCCTAGAGGCGTGTAGCATGTGTCTTACCTTGGGAATCGTGAATTTTGTATGGGGAATAGTGTGCACAGTGAGGTTGCCTGCTTGAAGAATAAAATGCAGGAAGAGAAAGTGAGAGGAGGGAAAGACAGGAAGCTCATTTCTAAGCTCCACGGGCTCTGAGCATCAGGACTGTTCTCTGTCATCATCCTATTATAATAGGTACCTGGTACCTACCTACCTGGTAGGTTTTTGTGAGTGTGTGTGGTGAAGGAAAATGCACTGTTTGTCATAAGTTGCCACACAAGGAGAATGGGTGGCTCACGCTCAAAAAGCCTACACTCCCCTGGTTGAGTTTTGAATTAATTTAGGTTGATTTGAAAAAGCTAAGGATGTGTTGCTCTTTCCATGCATGTAATCATATGTGTTTGTATTTCCATACGTTTCCTTCTATTCTGAGAAAGTGTCCTCCTTTCCCCCACCTAGGGCAGAAACAAGGGTGTGTATAGGATGGGGTCTGTGGAACTGGGGCTCAGAGTAGGGAGTCCACACCAGGAACAAGGAGGGAGACCTCAGCTGGGTGCCTCAGGAAAGCCTGAGGCCTAAACTCTGGGAGGGAAATCAGGAGGATGGGCCAATTCATGAGGAACCACAGTTCAGATGTGGCCCCTGACTGAAGGCTGGGCACCCCTGCTAGATTCTGAGGCTTGTCTGTCAGGGCAGAATGCTTGGGTGGGGCAAGCTACTCCCCCCAAGTTCCTTCCGCATTTCTGGGCATCTGTTGAACCTTAGCTAAGCAGCTGTGAGCAAATAAATGTCACACTTCTTATTTCATGTGAACAGGGCTCTAAGCTATCTTTACCTTTGCTCAGAAATGGGAGTGAACCAGGATTCTTCTCTGTATGGTCCCCCTTCGTATTGCTTAGTTCATCCCTGTGTTCTATTTACTATGGTTTGCAGGATCAGTATTTTACAGATTTTTAATTTTTTTTTGGCATGTACCCGGTAAGCCAAGAATCTCGTCGCATTTTAATTCATAAGCATTTTTATTGCTTTGTTAATAGAGATCTTACCAATCTCATTTTATATTTTGAAAACATTTAATAGTAAACCAACCAAAAACCTGGTAGAAAATAGATTTGCAAACTATGCCAGGTTTCCACGGGTGATACTCGATGTAGAGCTGAGGCAATTATTCACATAATTCAGACTCAAAAATTCTTTTGGAGGAGAAATAATCTGAAACCTGAACTGTTTAAAAAAAAAATTCCACCTTTTGGCTTTTTTTGTTTCCATTTTACGGACTTTAAAGAAAAGGCCAAAGTTGATTTGAAGGCCATGTTTAAACATGACAGTTTTATTTTATTCATTCAGCCAATAATTATTTATTGGGGCTCTGTCCTGTGTCTTACTGGATATGCACAAAAATCAACCATACAGGGTGCCTGTTCTTGAAATGTTAGCAGTGTGGCAGGAACAGATATGTAAACAGATGCAGGATAGCACATTTTTTTTTTTTTTTTTTTTTGAAGATAGCGCTTTAAGTGTGGGAAGAGACGTGAGGATAAAATGTCACGGGAGCTTGCGACATGGAATAATTAACTGTCTGGGGACAGTTCCAAAGGCTCCATGAAGATGTGGCTTAGAAGCGAGAATACTTTGTGGAGCTGGAGAAGGTTGTTCTAGACAGAGGGAATCGTGTGGCTATTTTGTGGGAATAAGTTTTCGTAGACTTTTAAGCAGGATGCTGGCTTTGATAAGAGCAGGGGATGCTGGAGGCAGGGAAAGGAGAGGGCTTGAGTGAGGAGAGAGGGCACAGGAGGACCAGCTGGGCGGCCAGTGCAGTAACGCGGACTGACGATGGGGGATGAGGTGAGGGCAGCCAGGGTGCAAGAGCAGAGGCTGGATTCAGGGGGCTGGATAGACAGTGAGAGCTGGGCTGGGAGCGATGGGGCAGGAGCCTCAGTGGGGATGGGGTTCCAGCTTGGGGACCGTGCAGGTGGTGATGCGATTACCCAAGCTGGGGAAGAGGGAATACCAAGGAGTACAAGCTAAGAGACCCCTCGGCAGGATGAACTGAGCTGGCGTAGATGGGCATTGCAGACGGTATTTTAATGCCCGAGTCAGCTTTTCTCCCCAATAACGTTTGAAAACATCATGTTTAAGATGGTTGATTTGGCTGGTCAGCATGGAAATGTCCTGCTGTCAGGGAGATGAAGGGTGGCTTAAGTCTCCCCACTCAGACAGAAGCTCCATGAATTGATACCCATGTCGAGGGCAGCATTTTCTGGTTAATTCTCTGATTTAGAGCCCTACTCCGAGTGGAGGGCTCTGCAGCCCGTCCCTGCTCTAGAAAAATGCTCAGACCACCACAAGGGTGGTCGTCAGATGGCATGTCATAGTTTGCTTCAGACACTGTTGATTCTGCAATGATAAGTTTAGAAAAATCAGTCCATAACTCAGCTCAAGTGGGTTGACTTAAATATTTAAGTTTTACAATATTAAAGTCCTTACAAAGCACCAGGAATTTTGCATTCCTGATTTCCCATCCTTGTAACAACTCAGCAGGGCAGGTGGCGTTATCCTCACTCTGCAGGTGGGGAAACAGGCTGAGAGGGCCTAAGTCTCATACTGATGGTGGCACAGTGAAGTTGGGGAGCTGGCCCATTCTGAGGGTTAGCAGAGCACCAGGCCCCAGTCTCTCTGTGGAGGGTACTTGCTGCCTACAGATGGCTCTGATCACAGCCTTCCTACTACCAGATCTCAAGAGCTCTTTTATCGGGCCATTTTGTCAGTGACAAAGTTGTAGCTAGTATTCTCAGCGTGACTGATATTTTACTGGTACTTGAAATAACAAGGAATGATCACTGGGCCTTCAATTTATTTTTCTTCCTCCATTACTATAACAGCTGAGATAAGGGGTGTTAAACTGGCTTAATTGGGTTGCCATCATAACTAATGGCTTGATTTTATCCAAACTAGCATCTTTTAAGTAGAATTAATCTAAGTAATTTGACTACATCCCCTAAGCAGTCTTGGTTGATCTACACAAAGAGGCATCTTTCTGAAGTTCAGATCCCTGTCATCCCCAGTTTGGGGGCCGTTGTTATCCTGTGGTTTAGTGGTCATTTCACTATGGGGCTGAATAACTTTTTTTCTCTTTTAATCAATTTAAAAGTATTTTGCACAATATTTCAATTTAGAATCACTTTGCGTTATCAGAACGTCTATTATATAGGAGACTGAGGGAAAAGACAGGTTAGGACCTGAGACAGCTTATGAAAAATCATTATCTTAGTCTATTCCATTTTAATTTTACAGCTATTATGCTTGGTTCTCTATCTGGGTCTTCTTGGTAACCCACAGCACATTTTTCACCGACAGACTCAGACATACTTTACACAAGTTGCTAAGTTATAAAAACATGCTGCTGAATTGAGCGATGGCTGGGCTTGTTTTTATGCTATCATTCCCTCATTCTTTTCAGTGAAAATAGATGGGGACGTGACGCTTGACAACCGCATAAAGCCTGCATATGGATGCTAGAGACAGCACGCGTTTCCTGGTTCGAACTATTTCGTACGCACCAAGCCTTAGTAAGAACTAAGAGGGATAATTTTTTTCTTTTTTCTTTAAACTCGCTGCATAGCCTGGGTGCTGGGAGCAAGGGCACTTGAACTTCCTGAAGCAAAGTATGTGTCTTTGGCATTTGGAGTCACAATTTAGAACTTCTCTGAGGGCATAAGAGCCATTCAATAGCAATCATGGAACGCTGAACCCTACACAATTTCAGAACAGGAGGAGGAGTGAAAGATGAGGTTACAGGTGAGAGGGAGGTAGGAAGACCAGCCTGATAGAATCCTGAGCAGAAGGCAGTAAGCCAAGAAGCACCAGCCAGCTATGCCTTCCTGCCCATGGCCATCTCCAGTGGGATTCCAGAAATCTTACAAGAAAGTGCTTGTGGCAGTTTTCGGCCCACATAAGACAGTGAGGCTAACACTTGACCTTTCTGGCGATTACCTGAGCAGCAACGATAATCACACTGGGATTTGCCCGGTGCTAATTGCTGCTGCTTTGCCCCCCTGTCAGCACATCCCCAAAGGGATGCCACCTGACTGCATTCCTGAATGTCGTCTCTCCATCTTGGTATTTTCCTTAACAATCATTTTTCTTTCTTTCCCCTTTCTTAACACATGCCAGAAATTCTGTGTTCGTTTAAGTCTTTAATGAAGGAGTTCCTGTACTCTGAAGGCACTAATCTGGACCACATAAGGTAAGTGATGATATTCGTTTCTAAAGGTAAACTGCTCGCCAACACGGAAGGTCACACCATATCGATCTGTAGGATGAAAGGCTTTACTGTGCCAATCATTCAACCACAGCCATTTCTGCTTTAGCAAAACAAAAGCATTTCCCTTATAATAAAACAATGTTGTTAGGTAATTTATAGCTCATTAAAACCGATAACAGTTTACGAAAAGTGCCTTGTACATCCTTGAGTGTGCTGTGGGTTACAACCTAGCCTCTATCTGTAGGGAGTGATTAGTGTCTTTCCCTCCCCGAATCATCCATAACCCGGGCATTATCAATATTACTGTGAAGCGCGATTCTGGAATCTATATAGACTTGCTTTGGGGCCCCCCACAAGCAAACAGGTCCAAAGAATTTTTAATTTCTATTAACTCAGAACAGATTTCCAGCCCTGTATCTGACTATCACAGTTTCTAGTCTCTAAGAGATACCTAGAAAGTATATTCTCTTTCTGTGCTGCCTCACCACTGTTCTGAACTGAATGAGTAGAGCCGTGTGTAGCAGCTATGATGGGGTCACTTCGCTTTTTGCCAAGTGTTGCAGGGACTGCAGAGCGCATGCTTCACCTTGTTCTCTCTGCAGACATCCTGTCATTCACCCCTGCTGGCAGTTTTGCCACCCGCCCACCCCCAGCAGCTGGGGATTGTCCTTCCTTAGAATGACAAGATGCTGAGAGTCTAGCTTTAGGGTAACAGATACTTAGAGAGCACATGAATGGTCACAGCCTCCTGGGGAAGGCGCAGTGGACCAGGGACATGCTCTCTGTGTAGCTATATATATATTTTTTCTTAAGTTGTACTGAAATATAGAAACTTTCATGTTTCCACAAATACACAGCTCGAAGAAACTTCACAATCTGAACACACCCATGTAGTTAGCCCAGTATATACAAGATCAAGAAACTCCTCCACAGTTCCTTAAAACGCTAAAAATAGAGCTACTGTAGGCATATATCTGAGAAAACCATAATCTGAAAAGACACATGGCACCCCAATGTTCATTGCAGCACTATTTACAGTGGCCAGGACATGGAAGCAACCTAAACGTCCATCAACAGATGAATGGATAAGGAAGATGTGGTACATATTTACAAAGGAGTATTACTCAGCCATAAAAAGGAATGAAATAATGCCATTTGCAGCAACATGGATGGACCTAGAGATTACCATACTAAGTGAAGTCAGACAGAGAAAGACAAACATCATATGATATCATTCATATGTAGAATCTAATTTTAAAAAATGATACAAATGAACTTATTTACAAAACAGAAAGAGGCTTACAGATATCGAAAACAAACTTATGGTTACGAAAGGGGAAAGCAAGGGGAGGGATAAATGAGGAGTTTGGGATTAACAGATAGACACTATCATATATGAAATACATAAACAACAAGGACTTACTATATAACACAGGGAACTACACTTAATATTTTGAAATGACCTATAAGGGAAAAGAATCTGAAAAAGAATATATATATTCTTTTATAGCTATATATATAGTTATTTACAACATTGTGTATCAACTATACTTCAATTAAAAAAAGAGCCCTTCCACAACATAATCTGGAAGCATGGATTAGTTTCGCCCGTTTGACCTTCATATAAATGGAATCATTCCATGTGCGATCTTCTGCTTCAGCCTTCCTTTTGCTCAATGTTACGTTTGCAAGATTCATTCATGTTGCTGTGAATAGCTGCACATCATTCATTCTCAGCGCTGTACAGACCCAACTGTGTGAATGTTCCACCATTTATTTATTCTACTTCTGTTGGGCATTTGGACAGTTTCCAGTTTTGAGCTATCATGAATAGTGCTGTTATTTACATTCTGGCATAGGGGTTCTGGTGAACAGATACACACATTTCCGTTGGATGTACAGCTAGGCACGTAATTCCTGGATCATAGGGGATGCATATGTTCACCCTTAGTTGATACTTGCAGTTTCCAGAGTGGTTGTACCAGTTTACACTTCTCGCAGCTGGATATGAGAGTTCTAATGATTTCATATCCTTGCCGACACTTGGCATCTTCCATCTTCTCACTTCAGTCATTTTGAAGGTGTGCTGAATATTGAATTTCATTGCATTTCCTTGATCAATTTATATTTTAGTTTGTATTTGGATAGTTTAATTTTTATTTCCTTGATGAATGAAGTTGAGCATCTCTTCATATGTTTATTGGCATTTGTATATCCTCTGTTGTGAATACCTGTTCAAGTCCCTTACCCATTCCTCTTTGAGTGGTGCCTTTTGCATATAGATTGTAGGATTCCTTTATAATATAAATACCTCCTACTTTGTGGGTTACCTTTTTACATTCTTGATGGTATAATCTGATGAACTGAAGTTCTTAATTTTAATATAATATATCATTTTTTCCCTTTTGTCGTTAGTACTTTTGTGTCCTGTTTAAAAAAACTTTGCCTACGCCAAGGACATCAATATGTTCTAATATGTTTTTCTCTAAAAGATGTATTATTTTACCTTCCATATTTTGACCTGTAACATATTTAGAATTGGTTATTATATATGGTATAAGAGAGGGGTCAGGATAATTCTTTCCATATGTGTGAAACCCAGCACTATTTATTGAAAAGACCATGCTTTCTCATCTGCACTACCATGTTGTCCTTGTCATAATCAGGGACTGTATATGTGTGGATCTGTTTCTGAACTCCCTATTCTATTTCATTGGTCAGTTTTTCTATCTTTGAGCAAACACCACACAGTTTGAATTATTATAGTTTTCTTTTTTTTAAAAAATTGTTTATTTATTCAATATTTTTGGCTGTGTTGGGTCTCTGTTGTTGCATGTGGGCTTTCTCTAGTTGCGGCAACCGGGGGCTGCTCTTTGTTGCGGTGCGTAGGCTTCTCATTGCAGTGGCTTC
Organism: Orcinus orca; assembly: GCF_937001465.1. Classification (NCBI taxonomy): domain Eukaryota; kingdom Metazoa; phylum Chordata; class Mammalia; order Artiodactyla; family Delphinidae; genus Orcinus; species Orcinus orca. The sequence continues at coordinate 5,046,028 of NC_064578.1, forward strand.
TCTTGTTGCGGAGCATGGGTTCTAGGCGTGTGGACTTCAGTAGTTGTGGCGCATGGCCTTAGTTGCTCCGCAGCATGCGGGATCTTCCCGGACCAGCGCTTGAACCCGTGTCCCCTGCACTGGCAGGTGGATTCTTAACCACTGCAGCACCAGGGAAGTCCCTGAATTATTATAGTTTTCTAATAGGTCTGGATATGTGGTAGTGTCAGTCTTCCAACTTATTCTTCAAGATTTCCTTGGCTATTTTTAGCCCCTTGTATTTCCATATGAATTTTATAATCTGTTTCTTCCCCTTCTTCTCAAAACAAAAACCTGGGATATTGCTTGGTATTGCATTGAATCCTTTAGGTCCATTTGGAGAGAACTGACATTTTAATAGCATTGAATCTCCTAATCCATGGATATGGTATAGGTCTCTATTTACACAGGATTAAAAACTCTTAGTAGTGTTTTGTAGTTTTCAATATAGTCTTTGTGCTGTGTCCTCACGTGGTGAAGGAAGTCTCTGGGATCTCTTCTATAAGGGAATTAATCCCGTTCATGAAGGCTTCCATCCCCATGGACCTCCCAAAGGCCCTACCTCCAAATACCAGCACACTGGGGATTAGATTTCAACATGTGAATTTTGGGGGAGACACAAACATTCAGTCTACAGCATCAGCCATCCCATCCTCCAATCCCTCATACCTTCAAAATCTGGCAAATGTCTTAAAGAGAGAATGGTTGTGTGTTTAAGGTAAGTTTGCTTGCTTTGTTAGGTCTTTGTTTCAGTGAGACCCCAGGAGATATTATTCTGCCCTTTAAAAGGCATTTATCTATAACCATGTGCTTAAGAGCCCTCTGTCACACCAGCCACATGACCGTTACAAGTGTTTCTCATTTCTTTCTTTCCATCCTGGGCCCTGCCTGGGTCAGGCCTGATCCTCACCCAGAATCTAAAACAGCCCCAGAGAGAAAAAAATGGCTGGTGGCCCTACACTCTTTTTAGAATGGTTCTTTCTTCTTTCCTATTTTAGTTTTTAGTTGAGTTAGGCTTCATTGCTTCTGCAGCTCTCTGATGCCTTTACAATTAAGACTTTTGTAATGTATCCAGATTTTTCTAGTTTTTGCAGTGGGGACATTGGTCTACTACAACCTACAATAAAGTTCCCATGGCCATATATTTTATTGACATGTTTTGGCATAAATTCCTGAGTTGACTCCTTGTTTGGAGAAAATCAATTTATTTTGCTTTAGTTTCCCTCGTGTTGTATGACAATAATTCCTTATTCTTTCATTCCATCAAATACATTGAATTTCTATAAAATTAATAAACTCAAATGCTTACTTTGTATAACATTGAGCCATCAGTTAGTACTATTAACTTTGATCTAACAGCACTTACTGTTGGTTTTTCCTGGTTAACCATAATATCTAGAGATAAGTTTTCAGTGAGTGACAAAAACGAGCCTATAAACAAAAGTTACTCTGATTTATGAGGTCTTTGAAAATTTATTCTCTTTGCGCTAAGTCTTTTGGGCCTTATTCAAGATTATCATCTCTAATGATGGTTCTATATAGTAATGCCAACTTGTTTTTTATTTATCATTCCATCTTCAGGGACATTTCTATCCTTTGGAAACATCTGTGACATCAGATTTGGATTTCCTTGTCTGATATTAGTATTAACAGAGTTAGATAAGAAATAGATTTCAAACTGCATTATTTCTTGAGGACCATTCTCGGCTGTATTCTTTCCTGTCTATAACCCCATTGGGGTGGGACTGACATTTACTGAACATTTAATATTGCTTTTGATGGAGAGTGTAGAGGGCACAGCACTTCATTTTCTCACTACAACCTCGTAAGTAGAAATTATCTTCCTCATTATGTAGAAGTATTATAGAAACTGAGCCTCAGAATCTATAAGCAGCTTGCCCTGTCACACCTGGAGAGAAGACTCCTGTTTCCGGCAAAAATTAAAGTGTATTTCATTTCTAGTTTTTTGGGTGAATAATTGCATAAAATATTTTATAAGGCAATGGTAACTAAACTATTTGCTGCGTTTCAAACTTCCTTCATGGTGTTCTTAGCTGAGAATTTTCTCTACAAGTACAGATACTTTTACGTAGTAGAGAACTCTGAAATCATTACTTTAGCTGATCTATAATTGATACTTTTTGTTTGAAAAGCATTTTAAAATTCTTGGCTTTTTGTCCTCCACTGTTGATGCCCTTAGCACTCCTGTCTAGACCTATTCCTTCCACAAAACTTATCTGTTCTGATGGCGACAATCTCTTGCATTGTGACTCCCTGAATAAAACCTCCTGGCCTCTATTTCAGGCCCACGTTGCAGTGTCTCATGGGATCATCTCAACATCCACCCCATAAGTACAACATGGGAACAAGCCTTTGAAACCAGTTCCATTTCTATTAATGGACTAGATTTCTCACTAGAAATTTTCGTATTGCCATTCTCTCTTTCATATTGAGTATGGGTTGTTTCCAAAGCCTTGTTTTTTCCATCCAAATGTTTTCTAGATTCATCCTTTCTAGTTTGTTTCTGTTGCCAACAGGCATACCTTGACCCCTTCAACTCAGATACCTGCTATGTCTTACAATGTTTCCCAGCTCCAGACTCACTCCACCCAAACGACTCCCACTGCTTCTCTTACCTTGATTTCTACACAGCTTTCTCATGCCTCCTTGCCTCAGGTCACATCATGATCTGATTGATTTTCTACACCGCCACGGGGGTTGTCTTTCTAAAGTACAGCGTTTACTCTCGAGGAGTTTGATAACCAAATCAAACTCCTTCGCATAGCATATGGAGCGTTTCATGATCTATTTTATGATCTATTCCACATATACATGAGTGCCTGCTCTAAGTCAGGCACTGTGATAAGAGCTGGGCACTCCACACAAGACCTAGTAACCCTATCTCTGTAAATATGGAGCCTCCAGTAATGCCGACCAATGTTTACGTGTCTCACATAACCACCTTCTTTCAGGCTTCTAGTAGAATGCCTTCCCTTTTCTCAACCTATCCTTCATCACTCGGTTTAGAGATGCCCTCAACCAAGAAGCTCCCCGTGACCACCTCTGAGGCTGGATGAGGGGCTCCTCTGGGCTTAGTTCCAGTAGGACAGTTGTGACGGTGTATTGCCACCTTCTGTTTGCTAGCCTAACTCGCCAAGTAACTCGTTAGCTCACTGAGCACAAGGACACAGTTATTATTATTATTCATCTTTGAGTCTCCAGGACCAAGCACAGTGTCTGGTCCAGCTCTCTGTTGATGAATGTCCATGTGTTATTTCATCATGTCAGTTTCCTCCTCAAGAACTTACGGGATCCTTTGGGTGCCTGCTCTGTCAGATGACTTGCCCAGATTTTGAGATGTCTTGAAGATATGACTTTCCGGTATACATCCAAATAGGTTTCTACATATGTACTCACAGTGGATGTAACCCTTCTCTTTCCTTTTCTTACCTCCCATGCCACACTCCCTTTTAATTTTGACTCCTCTGCTCTATGCCCTCAGGCACCCCGCCCTCCTGACCCTGCCATTTATCCAAATCCTGTCTTTCAAGGCCAGACTCCAAGGTTGACTTTACTGTGAAACCCGCTGTGCCTACTGGGTGCCACACTGATCACTCACTTCTTACACACGTGCTCTCCTACTTGGTTTTGTGTAAGTACCCAGCCTCTGAGAATTCTTAGTTCACCCGTTATTGGGTAATGAAGGCACATATAAAGAACCCTATAAAAATATTCATTTTGATATATATATAGGACTCAAAACCAAATCTTCAGCTATGAACAGCTGACTTTTAGGAATTACAGGGAGAGCAAAACTTCTTGTGTGATTGACACAGTAGACATCTTAGCTTAACATACCCAGAAACCGACTCTGACTCCGCCCATCTCAGCCAATGGCAAATCCTGTTAGCTCTGTGTCCGAAATATATAGAGGATCTCCAGAATCTGATCTCTTCTCATCCCCTACTCTGTTACCGGTCCAAGCCACCATCTTTCCCAGGTTGCCCTCAGTCTCCTAAGAGGTGTCCCTACTTCTGTCCTTGTCTCCTATGTCTGATCTCAACAGAGCAGAATGATCATGGCACTTTGAACTGTACTCAGAACTTGGCTATGGTAACCCATTTCAACATAAAGTAGAAGCCAAGGGTTGTACAGAGGCCCACGTGACCCTACATGATCTGCATCCCCATCCCCTTCATGTACCACTGCCCTCTCTGCTCCAGCCCCCAGCCTCCTTGCTCTTCCCTTAGATTGCTTCAGGGGCCCCATCCCCACTTTCTTCATGATTTTGCTCAATGTCACTTCCTCAGTGAGCCTCTCACGGCTGTCTGGTTCAAACTGTAGCATCCTTTCATTTGCTATCTTTTCCCTGTTTCATACATAAATAGTATACTTTCTTTTTTTCTGAATAGTATGTATTTTACTCAATTTCCTTCCATTCTCCATGACTGTGTCAGCTGCACGAGGACAGTGATTTTTGTTTGTTCATGACTGTATCCCCAGTGTCTGGAACAGAGTCTGAGTTGTGGATACTGCATTATTAGCTTTTGAACGAACAGCAATTGTTCCGCGCTTATGAAGCTACCAGCTGAGGGGACCTGATGTCTTTCCATGGTGCATATCATAAAAGGAAAAAAGCTGAGGGAACAATTCAATTGTCAGGGTCGGTGATGTCCTCTGGGACTTCCTTTCAACTTGCATTAGGTAAAAAAAACCCTCCTTGTAGATGACAACATGACACCAAGATGAAGGACATCAATGTGGCTTCCTAGCCTTGGCGCCTACTTGAGACGGAGCACAGAGAGCTCACTGCTCTGACCCTTAACTAGACAAAGACCCAGGAATTCCAGGACTTGGGATTTTACTGACTCACGTGTGTTTACACATTTGCTTTCCCTGCCCCCTGCCCACATTTAATTCTTCCCAAGCACACCTTTAGGTATATCAGAAGAAATGTAAAAATATATTTAAAACTGAAAAGTATTCACTTATTGGCATTTAAAAAATTACTCACCACTGTCGATTGCCAGGAAGAGGGCAGTGTACACGCTGTTATGGACGAATGGGGACTCGCGGTCCAGCACAGCAGTGGTGTCAACAGTCCCGTTGATGGGGTTGATATTCAGCCAGCCTGCTGGGTCCTTGTAAACAGAATACCTGAAAGAAAAAAAAAAATCCCCAAACGACGTCAGATTACATTCAAAATAGGTTCAAGAAATGTCCAAGGAGTACTGGGCACAAGCTCCCAGGGTAGCTGCCAGATAATTCTTAATACAAATCCACAAACATCATTATAGCACAGTTGTTCATTCAGAAAGTAATGACCGACCATTAATTAACTCTGGGCCTTTTCTGTTTTAAATATTTTGTACATGCACCTCCTTTATTCCTCATGACAAGCCTGGGAGGAAGGAGCTCTTATCTGCCCAGCTCTCATAGAGGCAGAGTTCATAGCCTGTCTCCTGAGTCCAAGTCCAGCTTTTTTTTTTTTTTTTTTTTTCTGCTTTTACATCTTGGATGTATCTGGTATGCAGACTAGGCAGGAGAAGCACTGTCATGAAGGTACAGGCAAGGCACATGGACACCTGGAGGAAGAAGTAATTATCTCTGATGGAGGGCAACCCCGGGGTCCTCACAGAGGATGCAGTATCTGAACTAAGACAGAAGGAATGCGGGGATATTGTCAGAGAATGAGAGGACAGACACGTCAGGAAAAGAGAAGAATATGAATTAACATATGGAACAGAGATATCACTAAAAATGTAAGTTCCACAAGAGCAAGGATATCTGTTCACTGTCATGACCGCAGCTCCTAGAACATTACTTAGCACATATACAACACTCAATAGATAGTTGCTGAGTGAATGTTTTTGAGAGTCCACCTGCCGATGCAGGGGACACGGGTTCGTGCCCCAGTCTGGGAAGATCCCACATGCCGCGGAGCGGCTGGGCCCGTGAGCCATGGCCGCTGAGCCTGCGCGTCCGGAGCCTGTGCTCTGCAACGGGAGAGGCCACAACAGTGAGAGGCCCGCGTACCGCAAAAAAACAATAAAAACCAAACCAAAACAAAAATCAGGTCAGGGGGCTTCCCTGGTGGCGCAGTGGTTGAGAATCTGCCTGCTGATGCAGGGGACCCGGGTTGGAGCCCTGGTCTGGGAGGATCCCACATGCTGCGGAGCAACTAGGCTCGTGAGCCACAGCTACTGAGCCTGCGCGTCTGGAGCCTGTGCTCCGCAACAAGAGAGGCCGCGATAGTGAGAGGCCTGCGCACCGCGATGGAGAGTGGCCCCCGCTTGCCACAACTAGAGAAAGCCCTCGTACAGAAACGAAGACGCAACACAGCAACAATAAATAAATAAGTAAATAAATAAATAAATGAGGCAGAAGGAAATAACTGCCCTTAAAAAAAATAAAATAATAAAAATAATAATCAGGTCTCCATCCTTGTCCTATTTAATCGCATTTTTGCTGGGCCCTTTGTTTCCCTCTATTAGTTGATGTATTTTGTTTGGTGCCTCTTCCAATCGGAGACCTTAGGGAGGTCTGCCCGTGCCGCAGATCTCCTTGATGCCCATCTTCCTGCGTCTCCTCAGAACCACAGCCACGGAGAGACGAGGACGGGGTCATTCCATTTACTGAGAATTCCCAAGTGCCCAGTGCTGGGTTTCACCATGCCCACGCCCTCCAAACTAAGAGCTGCATGGAAGCCCCTGGAAGTAGGTGTGATCCTCCCCAACCCTGGAGCTTTTTACCCAAAAGGGGAAAACAGCTCAACACCTATCAACCGACCTGCCCTTCCAACCTCCTGGCCTATGAGCCCTTGTGTCAAATCAGCCCTTTGGACCGACTGGCCAGGCACTCTATAAGTTTCTGCATTTTCAAAGGTGTCTTTTTAATAAACCTTTGGTGCAAAAATACTGGCGTGCAAGATATTTTCTGTGCTTCTGGGCCTGAAAAATGCATATGCCTTATTAAATTGGCATTTCCAGGCAATTTATCTGTAATGTGAACTCTGCTTGTTACAGGGGAAGAAAAATCGAATTAAAAACAAGACTCATTTCAGTCTGTACGTAGCTTCACAGGAGCTGCTCGCGTGCTTGCCAAGGCGCGACCTCTTCCAGGTGTCAGCGTCGAAAGACACAGGGCAGGCTGATTAGTAGATCAGAGCAGTGGGGAGGCGGGGAGGGGGGCACCTCACCACGGTCCGGGCCTGCTTCCCTCCTGGGAAGTGGGTTTACTGTCCGCAGGGCCCTGGCAGAGCAGGGAAGGAAGCTCCCAGGCCAGAGGCCCGGGCCTGGTATTGACCTGGAAGGACTTCCAAGCCAGGGGCCCAGCTCTCATGGGGGGAAATATCCCGTGTGATGGCATGGATTATAGGGAGGGTTGGTATTTTTAGACCAACATACGAGCCTAAGCGCAGCTCATTCTCAAAGCGGAGTCAGTAAGGATGGGAAAGATTATGAGAGCCTGGAAAACGAAAAGAAGAAAGGGGAAATACAGAGTGATTTTCTATTCCTACTGAAGGAAGCAAACAACCCTGTAAAACCACAGGGAAGAAAGGAAACAGCAGGCGTATAATCAGCTCCTCACTTAATTCCAGCCCAATAGACCCCCTGTGTTAGATGAAATATCTGCTTGGGTGATTCAAATCAACCATTTGATCTAAAAACAGAACTAGAAAGAACTCCCAGCAGAAGGAAATACAATGTTTTGAAATAGCTCATGTAGCTATGGCTCTGAGTACAAAGGAAAGGGCATATTTCAAATCTCCTGACGAAACATACACAAGAGACTGAGGGGCCAGTGGATTCCGGAATCCCAGCTCAGTTACACAGCACAGGCCATCACAGCGTCTGCAGAAATCTGGGGGACAGCGTTCTCTCCCGCTCCTGGGGAACCAGAGCCAAGGAAGCAGTCTTGCTAACAGGAAGGGCTTCTCAGGGACGGAGAGATGCCACAACCAGCAGACGTGGACAGGAGGAGCTGCCCAGATCCCTACCGTGACAACAAGCAATGCACAACCACACCTAAGGAGCTCACTTTCCACCCTTCAGTGGACAAAGGCACGTTTGGTGTGAGTCCATTATCTCTGCTCTGCCACAGGAAGTAGGAGGTGAGATCACTAGGGATTATCTTTTGCTTGGACCACCCCAGTGCACCTGGTTCTTGCTTCCATTCTACTTGCTACAGTCAATTCTTCAAAGAGCAGCCAACTGAAAATTGACCATTTTCAGTGTATATCTCATATGATGTAAGTTCCTGCTCAGAATCCTCCAGTAACTTCCCTCTGGGCACAGAATAAAATCCAAACTCCTGACCATGTCTCCAAGGCTTTGCCTAACTCTCCACCTGCCTTTCATCTACCTCATTTGACTGTGTCTCTGGTACCTAGAAGAGTGCCTGGCACACACTGAGTAGCTACTCAGTTGTTGGATGAATGAATGAATGAATGAACAAGGCTTCTTCAACATGCTTTGACTGACCCAGATCCTGGGTGACCCAGAATTCTAAAGGAATTTTGTCCCGAGGTGCCCCATGGACAGACCTCTCAAAGAGGCTACTAGGCAGGGAGCAAAATGGCTGACTTTCAGAAGGAAAGCAGGAGTCCAGCACAAACCATATTTTTTGGCACAAAGCCTGAGTTCAGGCACAGTGAGCCCTCCTCCCAGGTAGGGTGCTGGGAACCCTCCAGAAATCCAACCTTCCAGGCATCAGCCAAGGGCCAACCTTGCCAGCAGGCCTTTCTGGGGACAGCAGTTTCAGGCTCTTCTCTGCATGTTCCATGATCAGAACAAGGAGACTGATGGATCAAAAGAAATTCTACTTCTGGGCTTCCCTGGTGGCGCAGTGGTTGAGAGTCCGCCTGCCGATGCAGGGAATGCTGGTTCGTGCCCCGGTCTGGGAGGATCCCGCGTGCTGCGGAGCGGCTGGGCCCGTGAGCCATGGCCGCTGGGCTTGCGCGTCCGGAGCCTGTGCTACCGCAACAGGTGGGGCCACGGCGGTGAGAGGCCCGCGTACCGCATTAAAAAAAAAAAAAAAAAAAAGGCAAAAGAAATTCTACTTCTTTTTAGAAATCATTTAATTCCTGGTTCTCCTAAAACCATGTTAATTCTAGAGACCACATATCCAAACCCTTGAGGACACCAGAAATCATGAGGGAACATGTTCTGTAGGTGAGGTGATGGCTGGCTTCCACCCTCTCACGTATACCCAATGACACGCAGATTAGGTCTTTTGTGTTTATCGCAGAAAACTCAGGCAACATAGATAAGCAAAAAGAAGAAAATTAAAAGCACCCTCATCTACCTCCAGAAATAAGCATTACTAAAATTTGGTCTAGAGGCCAGACTATGTACAGATACACACATGAACACATGCATGTTTTTAAAGTGACCATGCTGTTCACTCTCTCATTTTGAATAACTATTTGCTGGGTGTCTCGTGTGCCAGGTGCCGAGTATGGTGCTGGGTGGGGCAGCAGTGGATTTCCTGTTTTGTTGGAACTTACACTCTGGCAGGCAGAGAGGATGTTAATTAGTAATTTACATTAGTTATTTAATTACACTGGTGATGACTGCGGCCAAGGCAGTTTCCCTCACATAACACATCATGTTTTTCTATTTTTCAGTATTTGCTTTCTGTTGTATCTAGAACTGGAAACACACATTCATTGATCACCGAGGAGGTGCCACACGATGTGTGTACATTATTACGTATCATCGTCCCATCAGCCTGGAAGGTAGATACTATTACCCCATTCTACAGATGAGGAAACAAAGGCTCAGACAGGGCCAGTAGCTTTTAAGTGGCAGAGCTGTGGTTCCAATACAGATTCTCTGTCTCCTGAACGTAGTCTGCATTTTTGTTTGCCTTGAGAATAGACTGTGAGGGTTGGTAATTTTTCTATGCCATTAGCTCTCCACATCTGGCGTGTATCAGGGTTACCAGGTTGCTGAGTATGATGGGGCCTTTCTGCTTTTACCAAGTTCCCCAGGTGGTTCTGGTTTACTAAAGCTTGAGATCTACCACTCAACCCACAATGATTAAACTCGGAAAGGAAACCCTAGGACTGTGTCCTGTGGATGGGTTTTATTTAGGGGGTTAACTCAGGAACATGGCATTCGAATCTACACAAGAGTAACATTTCCTAAAAAAAAAAAATACCCAAACTCTTAAGCTGATATAATACTCTTTTAAAATCCTATTTCTGTTTATAAAATTTCATACACCCTTGAGAAAGGTTTAATGTAATACAGCACATGTGTGTGAATTTAATATCTTCATCCCTAGAAAGTCTCAAATAATATTGTCTTAAACTGTTCTTTTGTTGGAAGGTTCATATTGACAACTCCTAAGTCAAATTAGAGACTAAACCACTGGGACAAACTACTCAGTTATGGTGGAGATATCACTGGTAACTGAGGTCTGAGAATCATTTGTTCTAAAAGATAGTCATTCTTAGTCACCACCTGCTCTCACTAGTGGGAGAGAAAGGGGCGGGGCCCCAGCCAGCGGGATACTGACCTTGCTCAAGATTACTGTGAATCTTCTGAGCCTGCAGAAGACACTGTCGACCCCCGACCTGCTCCTCCGTGCGTGAGCCCTGTGTGCACGGAGCCTTCCCTGTGTGCATGGAGCCCTCCCTGCCAAGCAGAGGGGAACTGACATTTCCCGGGCACCAGCTACTTGCCAGGATCATGCTTGTCATCTCCAAATACCGGCTCACCACCTGTTCCAGGCAAGGCAGGTCTGCTGCTCACCTCTCCCAGCAAAGGTCACGCCTGCTCTCTTGTTTGAGGCCATTAATCCTTTGTTATAATTTGCTGCCAGTGTCCTTACAAAGGTGCTGATAGGACCTTCTGTGACATGGCTTTGGGACCGGGCTCTTTCTAGTCTGAGCTTCATCCCCATTCTGCAAACTTATTTCCAAAGATGATTTATGAAGTCTCCCACCCTGCCTTCGAAACCTACGTGAATGAAGCAGTTATTAAAAAAGGAAGCAAAGTCCCCACAGCCCTGATTATAAATGTCTTGTAGGGTGCCCTCATTATTGGCTCAGGCCAAAATGATCACAAAGAAATACGGAGAAATCTAGCAAGACAGATTCAATGCGTAAAGTCACAAATTTAACAATGTCAGAAAATTTGGGAAAGTGGGACCCTGATACAGTAACTACGTATGTGGCTCTTTTCAGTAACAGGCTGAGACTTCAGATTTCTGAAATCCAAGAACACATTTGTCAACTCTAGACAAGAATGTCAGTTGATATCTTCAGTGTTGGTGAAAATATTAAACAGATGCTTAAAAAATGCAACTACAAATTTTTTTCATGATTAATGATCATTATCATTACTTTTTTTTTTTTTTTTTTGTGGTACGCGGGCCTCTCCCGTTGCGGAGCACAGGCTCCGGACGCGCAGGCTCAGCGGCCATGGCTCACGGGCCCAGCCGCTCCGCGGCACATGGGATCTTCCCGGACTGGGGCACGAACCAGTGTCCCCTGCATCGGCAGGCGGACTCTCAACCACTGCGCCACCAGGGAAGCCCCCATTATTATTAATTTTGCTATTAATGATCAGGCCTGGCTCCTCCTCTGTGCATTGTCAGGGTCAGGGTTATATTTCCCACACCTGTATATCCATGCTGGGAGGCTTTTCCCAAGCACTAGAAACTGCACTTGGAAGGGAACGGGATGACCTGGAATTCGGTACAACTTGGTAAAATGTAAGCTTTCCTCCGTGTGAGGATATTCACCCGTTTGTTCACTTATTAGCTGATTCCATGAACAGTCGTCTGCCTTTCACTGTGTTCCTGGGTCCAAGAAGGCAAACAAGAGCAAGCCAGCAAGGATGGTTCATCGTCTGAATATTCCATTGACCGTGTCATGAATGAACTTCTGGCCACGTCTGTCATGGTCTCTAACATCCCTTCCCGCTTAACCCTGGTCGGCACACTTACGAGTCAGCCTCTCAGAGACTAGAACCATCCAAATACATGCCAACCAGCACAGAGCACAATGTTCATCTCACTGAAGACGAGGGGTTCCAGGAAGAGGCTCAAAGCAATGCTGGACTAAGTAAACCCCAGACAATGAGGAAGCAGCAGAGAGAAACTAGTCACCAGACAGAAGAAGAGAAAGGAGATTGCGTTTATCAGGGCCTCAAAAAAGAGTGTTTTGCAGCATTTATTTGCAAATTCATGTTCTGGGTAAAGAGGCTAAAAATTTGAGTGAGAGTTACTTGCACGGCTGCTGGCAAATGTGTAAGGACAGAAAAAGCATACATTTCTTAGCAGACAGGTGCTTAATAAAAATTTAAAAGATTATAGTAGGGTTAATTGATGAGACCAAAGTAACTCAAAAACTTAACATGAGGTCCTTTAAAAAATTATCATAGAGCTCTACGTGGGCTGATAATTTTATTATGATGTGACTTAAATACTTACATATGGACGTAATTCTTGTGCAACCGTAAAACCAAAACCAATTTACAAAAACACAGAGCCAATGAAATTTAAATTAACATCATAAAAACAAGTGGTTTGCCCAGGATTAGGTGACGCCCTCTGGCAAGGGGACGAACCGCTGGCATGGCTTGGAAGGACACCTCTTCGTAAACATGCCAAGCAGAGCGTGAACTGTAGCGTGTGCTGTCATGTGTGTTGTTGGAAAAACTATGTCAAAGCAAAACAATCCTTGGTTCACACATGTTCACTCCGAGAACAGCTTATGGCTGGGGTTAAAACAAACTAAGAAACAAATTGATTTTCATCATTTATTGTTCCAAAATAAGGTCTCAGGCAAATCTTTTTTTGGTTTTGAGTTGGATTTTGGTCCCCACTTTAAATCAGTGTGTCTTCGGTGGTCCTTTTCTCTCCCCATCTTCTCTAGATAAGGGCTGCTGGTGGTCCCTGCTCTTGAAGGATCGCGAACTGGAGGACTTGAGCTGGATGAAGGCTGTGGAGGCAGGACTTTGGGGGTGCTGACCCCACACTGAGACTTGCCCTAGGAAATTACTCCAGGCCCACACGCCTCCACCTAGGACCGCTGAGGACAAAAAACATCCTCAGGAAGAAAACAACTCGTGCTGAGCCTAACTCTAGAGAAGCGGCCATCTCTTCCTGGAAAATCTCAACATTTATAAATAGCGAAAACTAAAGGCACCGCTCTCGACGTCAGCCTCCACTTTGCCCTCAAACAAGCCCCTTCTGTTTTTTGTGTGTTTCTAATACGATGACGGGATTCTGCTGTCTTATCAGGCTTCTTAAAAGGAGACTTTCACTTTCCTATCCCACCAGGCCATATTTAGGCTGTGCGATGGGGTCCAGTTCTCAGTGGCCACTCATGGACCCATCCTTAACGTCCCCATGGTACAGGGAAGGTCCACATTCCTCAGGTCTAATTATGTAAGCGTTGCAGTCAAGGTTCACCCATAGCCCGCCCAGGGCCCTGCAGCCCCGCCCCCAGGGATCACTGTCATGCCCCCAAGGAAGCAGAGGGGGCCCTGCTGGCCCTGCGCCAGCCTCTGTCCCGCAAGCCCATCTGCTGGGGTAGAGTCAGGCCAGGGTGGAAGGTGGGCCTGGGCCTAGGACCCTTGGATGGTGATTGGAGGCAGGGTTTCCAGCGTGTAAAGGTCTTCCAGAAGGCCAACACTCAAGTGAGGATGGGGACGGAGCTCCCTAGACACTCACTTTGGGAGATCTGGGGTGACCCACGTGAGACAAAACAGCCTCTCTTTCTCTGATTTCCAGGACAGAGGTTGGATTTCTTCCTCACCCTGCAGGCATGTAGCTCAGCATCCTGTGGCTTGTGAGGCCATCCCTCGTCCATGATTGCCCAACTTTACTAACACTTATTAGAAGGCTGAAAAGCAAAATAAACTAGTTTCGGCATTTCAGAGTTTGGGATGGATAAAGCCCCCGGCAGCGTGTGGCCCAGGTTGGGGGCCTCTCTGCCCAGGGCTGTACAGCTTGCAGGTCAAGTTCAGCTTCTGTCCACTAAAGGCGATGGCGTGGTGGTGTCTGGGCCAGGTGCTGTTTCCCATGGTGGGTTGTCTTGAAGAAACGTGCTCATTGGGAGAGCAAACCAGGACGTCAGAAGACCAGCACAGGAAAGTTAGTCAAACCCCCTGCATTCGTTCTCAGAGTTTATTTTTATTGGGTAATTAACTGACAGGCCATGGCCATTGCTCAACCCCTGAGCCTTTGAGCTCAGCTCAGACCAAGCTGGGCAGAGGTATCGGCGCTTTCGAGAAGTCGATGAGTGAGGCTGCCGCAGAGACCACAGTGGGACAGATGGATGGCTGAGCCCGGCTTTATGCCTTGAAGGTCGGTGAGCACAGCCTGGCCAGCTGCCACGGAGGAGGTACTCATGGGTGGGTGCTTGGCTTAGCGGACAGACCTCCTCCCTCCACTGCAGTCCAGGTGGTGAGCGATTGCAGACACTGCTTCTTATGGAGGCTGGGCTGTGGGGAAAGCCACATGGTTCTTGCTTCATACGGAGAGACCTCGCCTGGAGCGCATTTCCACTGACCTTGGCATGGCCCATGGTCTAGCTGAGTTATCCCCCAAGCAGGTGATTCCACTGGCTCCCCTGTGGGAAGGAGCTGGCAGGAATCTCCCACCACGGAGCCCTGGGCCACACATGCCCAGCCCTGGGCACTGATGTCCTACATTCACTCCATGCATATTTTTGGAAGACATGTTAGGAGCCCAGAGCTCTGCTAGGGACGGGGGAGGCTGCAATGAACAAGGCGGGAAGCTCCCCACCCCCTGATGCAGACCTTTGCCGAGGGCATTCATCGCTGGACACTGCCCTTTGCACACGAGGTGGTGACTGCACATGATGGGGAGCGGCTGTCTCCCTCTCTTCCCAAGCCCAGTGACTTGGTCCGTCGCAGGTCTTACTCAAGGACGGGTGAGCGCATGGGCAAAATGCCAGTGTGTGAAAAGCAAACGGGAGGACAAGCTACGGAATTCCGAGGAGTCAACGTCCCAGGATTTGCAGGGTGTGTGAGGACGGCCGTGTGCCTGGTCCACGCGGTATGCGGTGGGTAAGTGGCCCTGGTGCGGTCAGGTGTGCGGAGCCACAGAGCTTCTGACAAGGGCGACAATGCATCCTGGGCCTCTGAGCCTCCCGCTGCCCGAGGATGCCAGCTGTTTCCTCATTCTTGCCTCCCCACCATCCACGATTCCTGCTCCCCAGACCTAAGGCCCCCAGCCCTCCACCCTCCCAGCCTGCTTTTCAGCTGCTGGTTTCTGCCGGGAATTCTGTCCCCAGCTCTCTGCTTGGCTGGCTCAGTATCATTCTTCAGACCTCAGTTCAAATGTCACCTCCTTCCTACCCAGCCCATCTAAGGGGCCTCTCCCATCGACTCCCCATCCCATCAGGCTGTTTGCTTTCCCACTGGCATGTGCTGTACCCTGCAGTCAGCCTGGTAATGTGGCTATGTATTGATTTACTTGTTCACTGCCTGTCTCCCCACTGGAATGTAAGTTCTACAAGAGGACAAAGGCTTGTTCACAGCTGTCCTCAGGGCCTAGTTAGGGCCCAGCTCGTGGTGCAAGTTTAGCAAGTGTTTGCTGAATAAATAAATAAGCCAGTATGGTTGCATGGAGGCAGAATATAAGAAGAGAAGTCAGCCCGTCCAAAACATTTACTTTGAGCCTTGTTGTTTTATATCAAAAGTAGTATTTACAATGGACATTCCTCAACGGTCCACGGCAGCATTTAAAATCTCCCAGGACCCTCTGGGATGGTCCACATGAGAGACTTTTACTCATTTTACATGTTTCCTGTCTGAACTCTAGAAAAGGAAAACTGATGCTTTCTGGATGAATCAAACTCTTCTAAACTGACTTCCCAGAAGACTCAAAAAGAACCCAGGTAATTCTTTGCACTTGTCTTGAGTGCTTGGTTGTTTAAAAAGAACATCGCATATGCTTTTTGTGTCTTGAACTTTTCATCTAATTGTGATTAAAAGAACATCTCAGTTTAGCCAAGAAGGAAGAGTTGTCTCCAACGTCTCCAGTTCCTAAAACAACACTCCTAGAAGGAAATAGGTGAAAATCCCTTAAAACTCTATATATTCTTTGATCTAGAAATTCCTTTGCTAATATTTTGGCCTAAAGAAATAGTAACGGAGCAACTTCTAAAATTTGGGAATGCTGGGTTAATAAAATCAAAGCTTCCCCTCCTTTGCAGGACTTCTCAGAGCCTTGAAAATGTAGATTCACACTGTGAATATCCAAGAAAGAGCCTCAGAACACAGCATTACTCAAACTTACTTGGCAGAGTTATTTAGCTACAAGAATGTTTCTTCCATCACTCTTCATTATAGAAAAATTAAAGAAATACCAGGTAACCGTCTATCAAAAGTGATTAGTTACCCAGATAATGAAACACCATGCAGATATTAAAAGGCATGATAGGGCTTCCCTGGTGGCACAGTGGTTAAGAATCTGCCTGCCAATGCAGGAGACACGGGTTCGAGCCCTGGTCTGGGAAGATCCCACATGCCACGGAGCAACTAGCCCGTGAGCCACAACTACTGAGCCTGCGTGCTACAACTACTGAAGCCTGTGTGCCTAGAGCCCATGCTCCACAACAAGAGAAGCCACTGCAATGAGAAGCCCGTGCACCGCAAAGAAGAGTAGTTTCTACTCGCCGCAACTAGAGAGAGCCCGTGCACAGCAGCAAAGACCCAACACAGCCAAAAATAAATAAATAAAATAAAAATTAAAAAAAGGCATGATAGGACTTCCCTGGTGGTGCAGTGATTAAGAATCTGGCTGCCAATGCAGGGAACATGGGTTCGAGCCCTGGTCTGGGAAGATCCACATGCCACAGAGTAACTAAGCCCGTGTGCCACAACTACTGAACCTGTGCTCTAGAGCCCGCGAGCCACGACTACTGAGCCCGCGTGCCACAACTACTGAAGCCTGCACGCCTAGAGCCCGTGCTCCACAACGAGAAGCCACTGCAATGAGAAGCAGCCCTAGCAAACTGATACAATACTATATAAATATTAGGTTGAATCATAAAGTTGCCATTTTATTGGTCAAAACCCATCAAATATCAGCAGTTCCATATGGCCCAATCTAATCACAAGTGTACATACAATAAAAATGACATGTCATAATTGTGCGTTTTCTGCTACTGGACAAGAGTTCTTTGAGGTCCAGGAGACACGTCTTATTTATCTTTGCTTTCTCTTCTCCCCAGGCATCCACTGGCATTTGGTAAACATTGGTGACTGATGAGTAAATTACCAAGATGAGCATTTTGAATTCCCGTTCCAATAGAAGGCTTAATACGGCTCATATCAAGGCTAGTTCTCTCATTAAAAAGAATTACCGTGCACTTCTCGGCAGGAGCTACTGAACTGTTTGCCAAGACCTTTTCTTCTCACTTCATAGGAATACAAATTAAATGTGTCTTTACAACACACACACACACACACACACACACACACACACTCACACACAGCCCAGTGTCATCCAACCCTTCTTGAGTCACACCACTCACACACACAGGCTTGTGGCATCAGACAGCAAGAGCGGGCATCTTCTCCCCAGGCTCCTGGGTGGGCACCAAGGACTTGAAGCCCAAGGTCAAGGATGGGCTGGGAGGCAGAGAGTGAGTGGTATGTGGTCCCAGCACCCCCGGGTGTCCTGATCCCTCTCTTCACACACCATTTCCACTCCTGCCTGTCCAGACCACAGCCCAGGGCATCTGAGTGTATGATGCTGGGCTCTTACTCCTGGGAGGAGCTGGGGCTCTGGGTATGGTCACATTTCTAAAAGCTACTGCTATGCAAGAGAAAAAGAAAAGCGCCTTCCCTTCAAATGCATGAGTCAAAATTGACACAAAATAAACTAAACCCTTGAATCGCAAAAAAATGGCCAAATTAGCAGATGCAGGGAAAGGCTGCCATCTCCTGAAACCACGTGGTTTACTCTCTGGCTCTCCCATTGTGGACCTTTGAGCCAGGCTGTCGGCTGGTCCCTTCAAGAGATCTGTCATTCCCAAACCTGGCCAGTCCTTGGGCCTCATGTCCCTAACACATGGTCTCTTGGAAAGCTATTCCAAGCCTTCTTCAACCTTTGAATGTAATTTTGTCTTTCAGGGCCTCTACTGTCAATTTACTAACATTCTTGGCTTTTAAATCTCCTACATTGACATTTTATTGTGCAAAACTGAATATATTTCCTTCTCAAGATGGCAAGGTTGGAAGTTGCCTCCTTGGGCGCCCGCCACTAAGATGGTGGTCCATGAGGGAGATGGGTAGGTTTGCGATATGCAAGTAGAAGAAAATGGTAGCATCTAGGTGATGGGTGAATGAGTGCTCGCTGTAAAACTCTTCCGACATTTTGCGTGTTTGAAACTTTTTTAAAGTTGAGGGAAAAAAAGGATGAATGTGTCTTTTTTGGGGACAGTAAGCACCTTCTGTTCCCACATTCATGTCTCTCTACAAAGAGACCATGAACCTTCAGGAGGTCACACACTGTGTGACTGCATTCATCTGAAATCTTCAGGCTAGGCAAACCCATAGAAACCGAAAATAGATTAGCAGATTAGCAGAAAGATTAGCGGTTGTCTATAGCAGAGGAGAGGCCGAATGGAGGTGATGGCTAAAGAGAATAGATTTTTTCTGGGGTAATGAAAATGTTCTAAAATTGATAGTTGTGATGGTTGCGCAACTCCGTGAATATACTAAAAACCATTGAAACGTATATTTTAAATGGGTAGATTGTGGGGTATGTGAATTATGTCTCAATAAAGCTGTTATTTATTTATTTATGTTTGGCTGCATTGGGTCTTCGTTGCTGCATGCACACTTTCTCTACTTGCAGCGAGCGAGGGCTACTCTTTGTTGCGGTGCGTGGGCTTCTCATTGCGGTGGCTTCTCTTGTTGCAGGGTAAGGGCTCTAGGCACGTGGGCTTCAGTAGTTGTGACATGTGGGCTCAGTAGTTGTGGCTCGCGGGCTCTAGAGCGCAGGCTCAGTAGTTGTGGTGCACAGGCTTAGTTGCTCTGCCGCATGTGGGATCTTCCTGGACCAGGGATCGAACCCGTGTCTCCTGCACTGGCAGGCAGATTCTTAACCACTGCATCACTAGGGAAGTCCCAAAGCTGTTAGATATAAGAAAAATACCTTCAAGGAAGTGAGCTCTCCATGGTTTCCAAGGTGATTAAAGCACAGCAAAACAAGACAAAAACCAAACACCCTTCACGGGATGCTCTTCAGAATACTCTACTAATGAATTGCAGAAAGCCAAAAAATGACAGGGGTATTTTGATTTTCTTTCATTTTTGCCTGCTTGACATATGCTCGGTCAAACGAAGAACTCTCTGAGTCTCATCTACGGGATCTTTATTCTTCCTTGTAATGACTGCAGCAGAATGGGCCATGGTCACTAGTTGCCTGGTGAATGACTGACTGACAAACGAATGAGGGAGCAAGCACCCTGCTCTCGCCTTGGCCGTTCCTATCAATTCACGTCACTGTCTTTGAATGGATATTTCACTTATCCTTAATCATGAAGGTTACAGCTGTTTCTTCACGGTATCAAGGATTCTTGCTTCTCCCAAACCCAAGCAGGAGTCCTCGTCTTGTCACCAATTCGGCCTGATGACATTACTGCCACACTTGAGCCTTGGTTTCCCATCTATAGGACAAAGGGCAGGTTCACCGATGGTCTGTAAGGTTCTTTCTAATGCTAGTAAATTATGACAGTCTTTACCCAAACAATAGTTACTCATGGCTGAGTAAAAAGTTATAAAATTATTCCTGGTGGGTAGCTTCAAACTGAAGTCCTGGGAGTTTCTTCTACATGATGAGTGACGTTTTACAATACAGTGTAAATGCAGAGAGTGGAAAGTCAGTCATTAAAGGTGAGAAAAATAAACAGCTGGCAAAGAATGCCTGTATAAATTGCTCACTCTGACTTCAGGGGGATAATTTTTTTAAAGTAAGACCACAAGAAGTAGATTTATGTCCCCAGATCCAATGCAAATGCAGGATCTGTACAATAACCATTTATCAGGTCCCGTGGAGCTGATTTATGGCCCAGCGGCCCTACTTTGTATTCTGATGGGCTCAGAAAGTTAACTGACAATACAGAAAAATATATCCTCCGACTCACTGCAGATGATGGGTTATAAATGAGCACAACCTGATTTTCTGCTCTGGAAAAGCAGTGTTTTGAAACTCTCATTAGAAGTTAGTCGTTAAAGCTGCGCCCAAACTTGACTGTTTGGCCCATTGCTTTGTTGCTGGTTTAGTCATTTAATTTCCTGACAGCGTTGGGCAGGGAAACTACTGCCTTTGCTTTGGAACATTCTAGGTCGACTTCTTTGTCTGGATTTAACACCAAGTCAGCCAGACTGTGCCCAGGACACATTACACTGCTGGCCCCTGCAGAGGTTTCGTGCCCATGTACGACAAGCTGGGTGGCACAGAACCGGTATCCAGCGCATGGGATGATGGGAAAGCCACCCAGGTACCCTTAGCCCCCACCTGCTCTGCGGCAGACACTGCGCTGGCCTGGAGCAAGTGGACGCAGAGGGATGACTGGGCTTCTGACCCTCCTCCCCCAGTATTAGCCGAGAGACGGAAGCAGTGTTTACCGGACTGGGTGCCCTATGGTTCTGGCCCCAGCATCACCTGCGGAATTAAAGACACAGATTCCCAGGTCCTGACACTGGACTTCTTGATCTGGTAGGTCCGAGGGAGGGCTTAAGCCTCTGTGATTTTAACACCTCCATAGGTTTTTGATGCTGGTCCAGGGCTGGGCATTTGGGATTCGCTGGGGCCTGGGGCTCTGCCATTCCTTTAAGCAGCTGGAGGGCTGAGGTATAGAGTCCGGTACATTTGATCTAACAAGCAGGTCAGGAGCCTTCTCCCCGGCTGGGGGATGGCCACGAAGCTTCGTTTTCACCCTCCATGTCCAGTGAATCACCAAATCATTTTCATTCTACTTTCTTCATGCTTCTCAGATCGGTTGCATGTCTTTGAATTCTCTTCCTTGTTGCTCTGGTCCTGGTTGCCATCATCTCTTAAGCGGCCTCGTGGCCTCTCCTCTCTTCCCCTAACACCTGTTTTGTGCCTGAATGAGCTTTTTCTAAAATTCAGATCTGATCATAACATCCGTCTGAGTTCAGTCCTTCAGGTGTCCCGACTGCCTACAGATCAAGACTTAAATCCCACAGTGGGCCCCACAAGACCCTTCACTGTCATGCTCGCTTGTTCAGTGAGCAGCTCAAGCCTCTGTGCCTTTGCCTACGTTTCCTGGGCCCGCACACCCTTTCCCTGGTCTGCCTTCACGTCTCAGCTTGACTATCTCTTCCTTCCTTGACTCGTACAGGCAGACACAGATGTGCCTTCCTCTCTGCCCTTGTCATACTGTCCTGTTTTGCCCCTGAATGTCATTTTCATCACAGCTTTTATAAATATAAAGTGTTTGTTTATACAGTTACCCTTTCTTCTAGACTAGGTGAGCCTGGAGAGCAGAGGCCAGGTATGTTTTGATGTCTATATATCCTCAGGACCTGTGAATCCTGGGGATGGATGATCCTGGAACTGGTAGGAAGGCTGGGGAGACGCACAGGGGTTCCCCCAAAGGCCATACCAGGGGAGCTAATCCTAGCCAGGTCTCCTCTTGGGGTTGCCCTGGTTCCAACACAGCTCTTGTTCAACCAGCAGCCCGTATCTCTGCTGGCCTCTCTGCATCAATAATATTATTCCTTTGGGGAGGCCGCTACTGCTCAGGTTGGCGGGGAAGGGCGAGGTAAGTGTAGAGGTCTCCAGGAGAGCTTCCCGGGACCCCTTCAGGAGGACTTAGGAGAGGGGCTCCAACGTAATTTCAGGAGGCCTGAACTGGGAAGAAATCTCCCATGGCCAATTTGGGCTTGTTCAAGTTCACCCACCCATGTATTCATACATCTACCCATGTATCCATCCATATATACATTCACACACCCATCCACCCACGTATCCATCCATTTATCCATTCACATATCCATCTCTGCATCCGTGCATCCATCCATGTATCTATCCATTCATGTATCCATCCATCCATTATTTCAGTATTCATTGGATGGCTACTGTGTGTTAGGAACTCTTACGTATTACTACATCTATGACAGAACTATTATGCTCTAGAAGGAGCAAGATTATTAACAATATGTAAACAGACAATATAATAATTTCATAGAGTGACATGTGCTCTGGAAGCCATCACATTGGGCAATGGTACAGGAGCACCTAGTAACAGGTGGGCAGAGTTAGGGAGGGCTTATTTAGAAAGCAGTGACCAAGGAGCACCTCTCAGAGGAGATGACAGATGAGACTTAAATGAAAAGGAGATAGTCAAGTAGAGATATAATGGGCAGAACATTCCAGGCAGAGGAAACCATGGTGAGCTGATGAATCAGGGAGGAGCCTCCAACTGGGAAGCAGTTTGGGGATAGTGGCTAGAACAGAGGCCAGGAGATTGACCCGAGTTCAAATCCCCACTCAGTCATTAATACCTGTGGGTCACCAGGAGTGGTACCAAACTTTCTGAGTTTTTTCTCTCCCGTATGTAAAATGCAGACACTAAAACCTTACACAAGGTGGTTGTGAAGATTACACCACATGTGGAGCATGGTCCTTGGCATGGGGTAGCTTCTCAAACTCACATATTTCAAAATCCTTTTGCCATGTGAAAGTCACCATACTTACTGCATCAGAATCCTGAGACAGGGGAAAAGATTGCTCACCTAGGTTCTGGTAACCAGTTTCAGACTGACACTTCTATCTGACTTCGGTTTCCTTCCATATTTAAAAAATACTCTATGTACTCCCTTTATTATGCACGTCACTCAGCTCTAGTTACTGTGAAACTAGAAGGTCACAGCTTGGCTCCAGGCTCAAAAACATGGCACCTGTCAGGCTCATGATTTAAGAACCTGGCCTTCCTCAGTGGAACCACAGCGTAGTAAAATCCAGTCAACGATTCAATCCGTTGCTGCTGAGTAAAAGCTGGGAGAATCTTAAGCTGCTATATTAACACTAAACCTTTTATTAGTAAATGTTTTTAGTAAGATGACATTGAACCCCCTACTTCCCTCTTCCAGTCTCCAAACAGCTCAGCTTTGGAAGGAGGGCCAGAGACTCCGAATAGGAAGCAGTGACTGTGCTGGACGAAAACAAACCCCAAACCCCCAAAGGGAACCAAGATAAAAACAAAGCACCTTACAAGGGTGTGGGCCAACAGGACACACAAACCCAGTCTGCTCAGGCCTGCTATTTTAGGCTTCCCTCTTTTGATTACATTCACATCTGGCTCTTATTTTCCTTTTAGATTGCCAGAGGTGCACTGGTCAAGGTTCAGCATCTGGTTTTCTGAAGGAAAAAGAAAGCCCAGATTAGTAGCATTTGCCCATTTCTGTGGTGTAAATACTTCCACCGTGACTGACTTCAAGTCTCTCGTGATACCATGGAGTGCGGAATTGGACAGAGATGGTAACAACTGGCTTGTGAGCTGCTCTGAACTGGCTCTGGGCCAAGACTGCCACGTCATCACCCTAACGTCATGACCACCTACTCTGGTTGGGTACACCGTCAGGCATGCACACATGACACCCCATGTAATCGTAACCATCACTGTTTGCGGCAGGGATTGTTATTACCGGTTCAAGGATAAGGGGACTGAGCTCAGAGGGACTGTGTGGCCCACACAGGCTCATACCATGAGAAGGTGGCACTCTGCCCCCGCCCCCATTTCAAGCCCTCCTGTTTCTTCCCTGGATTAGTACCTTGCTTCCCAACAGGCTTCATGACTGCAGTGTCCCTGGGGTCCTCCCTCAGTGCTCTTCTGTGTATATAACCATCTATCCCAGTTCAGAACTGAGTCCAGTTTACTTAGCTTGCCCTAGAATGCAGCCTATACTTCCTCATACAATCCCTTTGCTCTGGCAAAATGGATTTCCCCACTGTCCCCAGATGTGCCTAAAATCACTGACCACCGTCTCCCATCAGCTTTTCCCTACCCTGCTTATCCAGGATGGTCCCATGCAAATCCTGGCCCCTCCTACCAGCCCTCCTGGACCACCTTAGTCCCTGGGGCTCTCTTCTTCTCTTGAGTGTCTACAGCGTTTATGCCTGGACTACTCGCTTGGGCCTCAGCACCAGTGGCTTTTTTTTTTTTAAATAAATTAATTTATTTAATTTATTTATTTTTGGCTGCGTTTGGGTCTTCACTGCTGCACATGGGCTCTCTCTAGTTGCGGCGAGCGGGGGCTACTCTTCGTTGTGGTGCGTGGGCTTCTCATTGTGATTGTGGTGGCTTCTCTTGTTGTGGGGCATGGGCTCTTGGCACATGGGCTTCAGTAGTTGTGGCACGCGGGTCAGTCGTTGTGGCTCGTGGGCTCAAGAGCACAGGCTCAGTAGTTGTGGCGCACGGGCTTAGTTGCTCCGCGGCATGTGGGATCTTCCCAGACCAGGGCTCGAATCTGTGTCCCCTGCATTGGCAGGTGGATTCTTAACCACGGTGCCACCAGGGAAGAATGCATCAGTGGCTTTTGTAAAAACTCTGTTGTTTGATTTCTTACTGCTTCTAGGAGACCACAAGCTACTGGAACCACAAGCTACTGGAAGGTAGAGACAGTGTGGTCTGCATAATTATAAAAGAGCCACAGACTCTTGCCCAGACAGGTGTTTAAGAACAGTGCCCAGAGCAGAATGTACGTGACTTGTCCACTGTAGAGCAATTGTAAGGAAGGATTCCGCTATACTGGGGTCTCAGACCCCACAGCAGCCTTACGAGAACAAACTCAATCTATTAAAATATATTTTAAAACAGAAAATCTCATTCTCTCCTCCCTTTAAACTATATTTACTTGTTACAAAGAGCAAGAAAAGGCAACGTCTCTATGGCTGAGTGTGCAAAAGACTCGAGTTCTTCTGTGCTCTGGGCATGGGATACAAGATATATCATAACTCAATTCTCTGATCCACAGAGTTTTGGAGGATAGATGGGGCTGTCAACCCTAAATGAAGCTGGTCTGGTTGGCTGCGGGCTGTGACCTTCAGGTGACTCTGGCCGAGCCTTCAAGGAGCGCGGTCACCCAACCCTAGCAGCGGTTGGCTGTGCCTGCATTTCTGGCTGCATCTAACAACCACTCCAGCCAGAAAAAGAGCGTGAGATTCTGAAACTATGGAAACATGGTAGTACTGATGATGCTGTGGGTGCAGACGTGCAAACTCCCAGGTTTGGGGAGTCTCATGCCTCGATGCCGAGACGCCCCACCCCTAGGAACACCCTGCTGGAGCCCTAACCATTTTGGACACAGTTACGAGCCACTGCATGGAGGGTGTGTCAGGGAAAACATTCTTCAAGGATCCTGCTCCATAAGAGAGGTCCCGCGGGACTTATCTTCCGGAACGGACCACTCCGGGGTTTGGTTTGCATGGAGTCCACATGTGGCTCTTGTGAGCCAGGTCAGGGTGAAGTCAGTGAGGACAAAGGCTTGACACATTCTGGAATCAAAATTACTGTCATCTGTGCCTGATCAGTGCAATGCCACATGACCATTTGCCTCTCACTGTTAATTTGCCTTAAAAAGAGGCAGATACCAGAAGAGAGGATGAGTTAGTTTTAAGAGACACTGACAGTGCCCTGGCACTCGTACCCCTTTAGTGCACGTCAGGCTGGTGCCACCTGCCAGCACCTCCATTTCTGTGTCTGAGATCTTGTTCTGGCAGCCAGAGCCCTTTGCCCACCTATGCAATGGGCTGGGGTGCTGGGGAATCAGCCCCACTCAGAGCGCCCCTCCCCCATAACCGATGGGAATCGACGTATAAATACCCCAGCTCCATCGCTTCGGGTCAACGAAGCCTCCACGGGTTCCTGGGGTTCCCTGAGCAGGAACGGCCCCCTTTGCCCACAGCGGTAGCTGGCTGGACAATGCAAAGTGCACTGGTGCATTCCCTTCCCTGTCTCACTTGCCACTCCCTTGCTGGTATTTTACGAGATCACCTCCCAAATAGACAATTTGCACCCAATCCCTGTCTCAGTGTCTGCTTCTGGGACAACCCAAACTGAGACAGTTGTGTCAACAGAATTCCTATCGGGCAGTGGTTAATTCTTCCGGAAGCCAGTGCCTAGACCAGCATGAAATGACTTCATCCAGGATAGTGGTGAGTTAATTACAATGAGCTCTCCTTAGTGTTTCAACAACAGGAGAGGAAACAGAGCAGAGGAAGTCCTGAATGGGTTTCCATGAACGAAAATCCAGAGAAAGGTGTCTGGCACACCTGCAGGCTGAGGTTTTAACGAGCTGCCTCTCCGGATCACAGAGAGATAACAGGCTTTGCATGCATGGGCGATGGTTAACTGACCTACTTTTTCCCAAACTAACTCTTTCAACCCTCAATGAAGCCCTGCAGGCAGGTATTTCATTACCACTGAGAGATAATCAGACACTGAGACACTGAGGGGTAAAAGGTCCTCATCAATCCCCACCAGACATGAATGAGGTCACAGATGGGGAGACCCAGCTCTGGCTCACTCAAGCACACAGTAGGTGCTCACTTAATAAGATTTCCTGTTTCTTCCTGCTGTGCTGATGTACCCCCTCAAAACAAAAGCCTGGCCCATTTCTCAGGTGTTTGAGTCTGTTTCATGCCATAGAAGAAAGATAAAGCTGGGACTCTTGTATCTGGTATTAGTGAAGTAGGCAATTCAGACCAATCCTCCCACTAAACAAGCTATAAGATGTTGGAAAGTATATATAAAAAGAGGAAATGGGGAAGAAGTCAGGATGGGATAGAAGACTGTAGGACTGCAATCAGTACAGGCCTCTATTTTCTCACACCCTTAATGGTTACGACCTCATTTTGAGGGGAGTCTTAGAAAGTTTTGCAGGTAATTTTATCAATCTGAAAATTTGGCCCTTTCCAAAGAATTTCTGATTTTGGAAAGAAGGAGCAAGACTAGATGATACCTAATCAAGTAAACAATCATTAAAGAGGCCAACAGGGGGAGAAAGAAGTGGAGATGAGTGGTTTCCAAGGGATGGTGGGGGGTAGGAGGAATGAATGGGCAGAGCACAGAGGGATTGTAGGGAGTGAAACTACTCAGGATGATACTATCGTGGTGGACACATATCCTTGCAGATGTGTCCAAACCCACAGAATGTACAACACCAACAGTGGACCCTAATGTAGACTATGGGTTTTGCGTGAAGAGGTACATTCGTCAGTTGTAACACATACTCCACTCTGGTGGGATGCTGGTAATGGGGAGGCCGTGCACGCGTGGAGTTGGGGTGTATGGGAAACCTCTGTACCTCTCCCTTTGCTGTGAATCTAAAACTGTTCTAAAAAGTAGTCTATTTAAAATAGTGGGCAAGTCTAGGTTTTCCCAGCTTTATGGAAATAAAATTAACTCAGAAAAATGGAAGATGGTATCGAGAATACAATATTAAAGGTAAACTGTATACACAGGTGAAAGATTTCTGATAGAACACTCATCAAACATGCAGGGAATATAAGCACAGATTGGGAAAGCGGAAGGGAATGGACATATTCCTCCCCACTCCCCACTTGCCAGTTCTTCTCCCTTCATTTTGGTAAAAATACTCTGACTGCTACCACCCCATCCCCATTAAAGTCTGTCATCAAAGTCAACCATCCCCTGGCTATGGGTGGGCCTTCACCCAAACCAGGCCATCGAGACTCCAGGTCTCGGCAGACAGCTGGGGCTGAGCCCATGCTCTGATGCTGCTGCCCCTGGTCTCTCACCCGACTCTGGGTCCCACCTGCTGTGACACCTGCTTGTTGATTTCGTGAACACCTACATAGCCTTCTGATGCATGTTGTTTCTTTTGCACACGCTTTACAGAGTTCATTTCTGTTGCTTGCATCCAACTTCAACAGATAAAAAGCCCATTTCAGACCCAGGACACTATTTGGAAATGCATTTTACTAGTACTGCTGCTGCTAAGAAGGAGAGGTGCTGGGGCCTGGTAGTTAGGAGCCCCAGGCTGCAGGGTTGAAATTCCCCTCCCTCTCCACGGCTGGCAGAAATGCCTGAAAATGCTGAAACAAACCACTACCCGCAGGAAATCCCGGCACTGCCTGCCGGGGCAAGGTCAGCAAAGATAAAGTGGACGGGTTCTTGGAACTGAAGAAGAGCTGTGAAGGAAGCATTATCTAATCCCGATCAAGGAAAAAGGACCGTTAATCTCTGATGAGAAAACAGACTTTGCGTTAGCCGTAAGTAACACCGCACCAAGTGGAGGAATAGCGCAAGTGATTATTACACAGAATTTAATATTTATGCCAGCATGAACTGACAGCAATGAAGCTCCATTTCATACCTTTTGTGGAATGAGGTGGGGGCATTCATGAACAAAGGCACACATGCATGAATGAAAAAATACACTAAATGTAGCAATAAAACTCCCACTCTCGAACCTAGCTGCAGCTTTATCCAGCCCTAGCCAGAAGGCCCTTGCTCAACAAATAACAACTACCTGAGATTACAAACGATGTACAGAAACAGATGGGCATACGGAACACACTCATGCTTCTCCTTTCTCGTAAAAACACGAGAGAAATGGGTAAAGGTAGTTGGCAAAAACTGTAATTAAGAATTAAAGACACAAGATTAATCTCCAAAATTTACAAGCAGCTCATACAGCTCAATATCAAAAAAACAAACAGCCCAATCCAAAAATGGGGAGAAGAACTAAATAGACATTTCTCCAAAGAAGATATACAGATTGCCAACAAACACATGAAAGAATGCTCAACATCACTAATCATTAGAGAAATGCACATCAAAACTACAGTGAGATATCATCTCACACCGGTCAGAATGGCCATCATCAAAAAATCTACAAACAATAAATGCTGGAGAGGGTGTGGAGAAAAGGAAACCCTCTTGCACTGTTGGTGGGAATGTAAATTGATACAGCCACTATGGAGAACAGTATGGAGGTTCCTTAAAAAACTAAAAATAGAACTACCATACGACCCAGAAATCCCACTACTGGGCATATACCCTGAGAAAACCGTAATTCAAAAAGAGTCATGTACCACAATGTTCACTGCAGCTCTATTTACAATAGCCAGGACATGGAAGCAACCTAAGTGTCCATCGACAGATGAATGGATAAAGATGATGTGACACATATATACAATGGAATATTACTCAGCCATAACAAGAAACAAAATTTAGTTATTTGTAGTGAGGCAGATGGACCTAGAGTCTGTCATACAGAGTGAAGTAAGTCAGAAAGAGGAAAACAAATACCGTATGCTAACACATATATATGGAATCAAAAAAAAAAAAACCGTCATAAAGAACCTAGGGGCAGGACAGGGATAAAGACACAGACCTACTAGAGAATGGACTTGAGGACATGGGGAAGTGGAAGGGTAAGCTGGGACAAAGTGAGAGAGTGGCATGGACATATATACACTACCAAATGTAAAACAGATAGCTAGTGGGAAGCAGCCGCATAGCACAGGGAAGTCAGCTCGGTGCTTTGTGACCACCTAGAGGGGTGAGATAGGGAGCGTGGGAGGGAGGGAGACGCAAGAGGGAAGAGATATTGGGATATATGTATGTGTATAGCTGATTCACTTTGTTATACAGCAGAAACCAACACACCATTATAAAGCAATTATACTCCAATAAAGATGTTAAAAAAAAGAATTAAAGACACATTCTCATTGAAGATGAAAATAGATGCATATCATCAGAACCCCTCCTTATGGGAGATTAAGGAGGCATTTCCCAGTTTTGTCTTCTCTAAAAAAGCTACTAAATGTAAACAAACCAAAAAAATCCACACACTCCAGGATGTCAACACTCTGCCTGTTTAAGTCACGAATACTGAACAGTTCCTGAGTCTATTTTGTGACACTAATTTGCGTTACAGTCTCTGAACAATGTTTTAAAACTGTATCTCCTACTGATGGTTGAGAATTTTATCAACAGGTAAGAAAGCTCAGCTGTAGTGACGGAAGCAGCCTCACATGGTTAGTTACTGGATATCTGCAGAGCACCTTGGTTGCAGGGAACCGGGAGATAGCTCCCCTGCCAGAGCCACCAAATACCCCACGGAAACACACCTGAGATCGCTGGGTAGCCGGCTCAGGCAGATGGTCGGTTTGGACCTATGCTTCACCCTGTGTGTGTGTTTCAACGCCAGCTGCGTATTACTTAGAGCACAGATTTTACATCTATTAAGTATTTCCGTCAGTGATAAAAGAAATCTTTTTAAGGACAAGGATATTAATGGCACTTGAGGCAAGTCATTAAAGCAACATGATCTCTCGACATTTCCCGAAACCATAGTCAGGGCCCAAAGCGCCATCTACTATCATATGACTTGCGTGGACGTGACTGTCATGGCTTCTGCGTCCTCTGTTTCTTCTTCTGGCCGACCGCTTGCCTTTACTTTGGGCAGCCAGCCCTCTGCCACCCTGACCCCAGGGTTTTGTTCCTGCACCAGTTCCCCTGAGTTGACCCAGGCCTGTGGTCAGTGATTGGTCTAGGCTAGACGCCTGATCCGCTCTGGACCCAGGAATTCGGCTGGAACCCTGGGAAGGAACTTTCCTGGGGCTGTGCACCTGGAGCTATTGCTGGGGTTTTGCGACAGGAGGTCAGGACTTATTTGAGAGTGAAGCTGACGGCAAGGAGGGGGAGTCAAGAGGGAAAGAAGGCTCCTGAGAGCCCCGCCCCGGTGGCACACGCAGGCCTGACATCACCAGTGTGCGCTGTTCTGATTGGCTGGTGCCACCGCTAACTGTTCCTATTTTAATATTTCCCACCAACACTCAGCTCTGGCTCTAGCTAAAATCCCATGTCCCAGTTATGTGAGCTAATCAGTTCATTTTTTTTTTCTCTCATGCCAGTTTGACTTAGGTTTCATTTGTTACTGAGAATCTTGACTATAGATGAATTCACCATTTGTGAGGGTTAAAATTTAAGTAACAAGCCTTTCTGCCTATAGATTTGAAAATTAAACTTTTTTTTTTGGTGGGAGGGAAATTTGAGAGAGACAAAGATCTACTTGGATTGTGTTCCCCTTCTTTGAAATGCCCTCCCCCCTCTCCCAATTCTTTATAAAAGAGTGTAGTGCTTGTTAGGAATCAGCCTGGCTTCATCAACAATAAGTTGGTCAGAAGAATCTCATTTCTCATGCAGATGAGGTACCCTCTATCTGAACTCAGGTGAGGCATTTCATACTGTCGTGTGGGATAGATGAATGCTGGGTCGATGACCGGCTCTTGGGTGAGCTCCCCCTGCTGGAGGGGCCGTTTCCAGCGGGTGCTGGATTATCACACTTTGCTCTGTTGACCTGTCAGTTAGAGAGCTGAGTGTATTGGCTGGAGAGAGGGTGAGACGAACCCACGAAGAGGTGCAGGCACTTGCTCCTAAGCTGGGTCAATCTGTTGTGCAGTGATAGAGACAGAGGCTAAAACACACAGTTCCCTTGTTACTGGCTTGAACTATATAATCAGTCCATTAATTAAAAGCTCAAAGGGCTCAGATTGCTTTGACCTGAGGCTTCTTTGGCCTGAATCATGCTAGTATTTGAAAGCAAAAATCTCCCCGCCCTCTTAGCATTTCTTTACTAGTGGCTTAGAAATGCACTGTCATTTCAAAGTCACTTTGCAGAACGTTTTTTACTATCTTAATAAAAATACAAGTGATGTATGAACAAACGTGGTAGGGCTGAATCTTTAGAGAAGCAATGTTGTTTTATACACCTCTCTACACTTTTATTATGTGTGTGTTTAACATAATACGTGGCAGATATGACATGTGGTGAACTGAACAGAGAGCCTAGCCATCCAGGGCAAAACAATGTCTATAACATTGAAATCAAGAGGCAATGTGGTATTTTTCCAAGAAAAGGAAAATGTGTAGACGAATAAAAGAGGTAAAATATAAAACATTGGCTCAGATTCTGTAGCAAGGTGTCTTTGCCTTGCTGGCTTGTGTAGACGCAGCAAAGGGGCTTGCCTACACCTCGAGGGGTACACCTGACAACACACAGTAACATGAAGAACACAGAGCTGCCTGAGGATTCCCATCCCAGGGTATTTCTTTCTCTAACATACAATTCATTATGGTAAAGTACAGGGATTTTAATTTTGCCTGTATTTTTCTTAGCTATATTTTTTCTTACCGTGCCTGCTATGCATAGAATAGACCCTGTCTCCAAATCTGAATCATGCCTCTCCCAACTCAGGTGTGCACGGTCCTGGAGTTTGGTTTTTGTGAGGCTGTGAGAGCCACAAAAGCTCCGAGGCCTGTTGTAACGCACAGGTTCTCTCTTATCCACCCGAGTCCCCTTTCAAAGGCGCTGCCCCGAATTCTAACGGTGTCTGTTATGGGCTGAATTACTTCTCTCTCAAAA
Organism: Orcinus orca; assembly: GCF_937001465.1. Classification (NCBI taxonomy): domain Eukaryota; kingdom Metazoa; phylum Chordata; class Mammalia; order Artiodactyla; family Delphinidae; genus Orcinus; species Orcinus orca. The sequence goes on from NC_064578.1 coordinate 5,078,469, forward strand.
TCCTATGCTGAAGTCCTAACCCCCAGCACCTCCCAATGTGACTGTATTTGGAGTCAGGGTCTTTAAAGAGGTGATTAAGTTAAAATGAGGTCACTGGGGGGCGGGTCATCCAATAGGATTCGTGTTCTTATAGAAAGAGGTGATTAGGACAGACGAACACAGAAGGAAGACCATGTGAAGACACAGGGAGAAGACGGCTGTCTACACACCAAGGAGAGAGGCCTCAGAAGCAACCAAACTTGTGGATGCCTTGACCTTAGACTTCTAGCCTCCAAAATTTTAAGAAAATCCATTTCTGATGCTTAAGCCACCCAGTCTATGGTACTGTACTGCAGCCCTAGCAAACTAACAACGTGCCTGTTAGGTACCTGAACGTGTGCTAGCTGGTGTGCCCCTCCACCATTAGGCAAGTTTGCTAACTGAGAAAATTATGTTAAGATAAAGTCCCCTGAAATGAACCAGCTCCTACTCTGTCATCTATCATGCCTACAATAGCCCGTTTGCATTTGTTCCCCAGTGCTGCTTGCTCACAGAAGGCGGCGCACAAAAAGGCCTTCTCCTTCTTTGACCTGGTTAACTATGCGACACGTCAGCACTGGAGCAACGCAGGCAGACTACAGCCAGCCTTCCATATCTGCAGGTTCCACATCTGGGATTCAACCAACTGCAGATGAAAAATGTTTGGGGAAAAAAAATTCCAGAGAGTTACAGAGAGCAAAACTTGGATTTGCAGTGTGCTGGTAACTATTTATATAACACGTACACGGTACTGACTACTATTTACATAGCATTTACATTGAATTAGGCATTACAAGGAATCTAAAGACGATTTAAAGTATAGGAGGATATGCATGGGTTCTGTGCAAATACTATGCCATTTTATATAAGGGACTTGAGCAACCGTGGAGCTTGGTATCTGCAGGGGTCCTGGGACCAAGCCCCTGTGGATATGGACGGATGACTGTATTGACTTTCCAGTGGGATAGCTTGAACTCTCCCTGTGCCTGAATTCACAGAACTTCTATCTGGAGAAGCCCAAGGAAGGGCCACTTTGGTGGCTGCTCCCCACCCAGGCAGCGGCCCCTGCCTCAAGTGAGGAGGGGTGTGCCACGGCCCCTCTGCTTGTCCCCAGGGTCCAGGTCACTGGGTCTGTGTTCCAGAAGCCAGGAAGGGCAGTGTTCTCTATTTTGAGCCCCAGCACATTCCCTAGAATTCTGCCCTGTTCATCCCAGTTTGACCCATGGAGATGCCTTCCTCCCTCCTCCAAACATCACAAGATAGCGACTGTGTTTGTCCTTCAAGAGTTGCTTTTCCAGTCCTAGCTTCTTCCGAGTGCCTCATGTCACAGAGTGTGGCGCCCTCTTCTGTTCATCTTAATAACAAGCATACTAGCCCGGTTTACTGAGTGCTTACGGGGTGGCAGTCACCATGCTAAGCGCTTCACAGTTAACTTTAACTCATTACCACCTTGTTAATTCCATCTAAGAGGAGGAAACTCAGGCTTGGGGAGGCTAAGTCAGTTTCCCCACCGCCTGTTGCTCTAGCATAGGGTTTCGCAACCTTGGCACTGCTGACATTCGGGGCTGTCCTGTGTATTGTAAGACATTTAGCAGCAACTCTGGCTTCTGCCTGCTGGAAGCCAGTATCAACCCCTTCTAGACATTCTAGACATTGCCAAATGTCTTCTAGGGGGCAAAATCACCCCTGGTTAATTAAGAACCACTTAACCAGGCATCTATACATGGGCGACTTGCTTTTTACTATTTGGGGAAGTCCAAGATTCTGGAGGAATGAATAATACTTAAAAATCTCTGTTCTTTCTACGAATGCAGACTACTAGAGAAAGAGGTAAGAATAATGAACTGAGAAAGAGACAGGGTCAGGAGCTGAGGCACACACATCAAATAGATTTGCCCTATGTCTGATGCAGGCAGCTGACACAAAATACAGTGTCGTTCTCACATTCCGTTACATAGGATGATAAAGTCCACGAATAAAATGTTTATTTCCTTATAGCAAAAATGAAATTGTTCATTTCATTCTCCTACCATCATGTGTGACGACTAGCTCCAGACAAATACAAATAGGTCTGGTGATAAAAGGGTTTTAAGAGGCTCACCAAGGACAGCAACGGAACACGAGCTCTCTCAATAATTAAATAAAGGTTTACTGGGTGTTTGCTATGTACGAGGCCCTTGTGGGCACCATGGTGGGGGGGCACAGGGGTGATTCAGACACAATTCCTGTGCCAAGGGAGTGTTTCCCAAATGCAGTACAGGCAGCACCCTGGGTCTGGGAGATTCTAGGTATGCACGGATAAATGTTGAGCGAGCGGTACTGATCGTGGGGAAACTCTCTTCAATTGGAAGTGAGAATTAGATGAGGGTTAGTGTATTAGGTTCTTACAGTTGCTGTAACAAATTATCACAAACCTAGTGACTGAAAACAGCTCAAGTTTATTATCTTAGAGTTCTGGAGGCCACAGTCTAAAATGAAGGTGTTGGCAAGGCGGTGCTCCTTCTGGCAGCTTCAGGGGAGAATCCATTTCCTTGCCTTTTGCAGTCTCACAACCTCGTTCTTGCATCGCTCCAAAGTCTTGTTTTGTTATCACATCTTCTCCGACTCTGATCTTTCTGCCTCCCTCTACTAAGGACCCTTATGATGACTGGGCCCACAGCAATCCAGAGTAATTTTTATATCCAGAGCCTTAATTTAATCACAACTGCAGAGTCTCTTTTTATCATGTAAGGCCACACGTTCACAGGTTCCAGGGACTAGGATGTGGGAATCTTCAGGGGTTGGGGGATAGTGTTCAGCACAGCACAGTCAGTAGGGGGAGAAGGTAGGAAGACTGTGAATTCAGGGAGGGGGACGCCCATCACAAAGCATTTGCGCAAAATGGGGAAAGAGCCTGCCAAGGTGTGAGTGAACTGAGAGCAGTGGAGAATTTAACTAAGGAAGGAAAGGAGACTGCTTCAACCTCCTTCCCAGATGCCTGGACAACCAGGCTCTCCTTATGCTAATGACAGTGTAACATGGTCCCGACTCAATCCGTTAGAAACTACAGTCATTTTACAAGAAAGGATACAGCTCTAGGGGTTCACTGATTCCTCCAGCCGCAGAGCTACTGAGCAGTGGAGCTAGGACTTGAACTCTGGTCCATCTGACTCCCAGCCCATCCTCTGTGCTCACAGACTTTGGGCTCTATCACAGATTGTGTTTTCCTAAAAGGCCACAGGAATATTTCTGATCCCACATGCTCCTCCCAACCGAAGGTACAGTCTGATTTCCTTTCCCTAGAATGTGGGCCAGCTTTGATGACGGCCCCAATGAGAATGTAGCGGAAGCGACCCTGCATGACCTGCCGAGGCCACACCATAAAGGTGACTGATAGAGCTTCCATCGGGCACTTGCTCTTGGGATGCTCATGGCCACCATGTAGTGAGAGGGCCCAGGCCACGTGCAGGTGTTCTGTCTGACAGCCAGTGCCAACTGCCCGTAAACAAGCAAATGAGCTTTCAGTGATTTCAGCCCCCAGCCTTTGGGGTTTCCAGCTGAGGCTGGTGCAGAGATGAGCCGTCTCCACTCTGCCCTGTTCATAATCCCGACCCACCAAAACCACAGGAGAAATAAATGATGTTTTCTTAAGCCACTAAGTTTTGGGGAGATTTGTCACCCACCACTGGAAGCTGAAAGAGGCACTCAGCCCCAGGGCAGATCTGCCTGCTCCTGCCTAAGTACATCCCCGGTTTTATAAAATTTAAATTGGGACGACAGCTCTTAACCTGTAGATCACTTGGCTCAGCTCGCCCCTCCTTCCTCCTGAGCGCCACAAGTAGGATGGAAGGTGCAGGTGCAGAGCTGGCTCTTGGTGCCACCCTGCGCAGGGGTACAGAAGGTGGGGTCATCAAAGATATAGCCAAGGTGCACGGGGCAGAAAAAAGACAGTGAGAGTGTACCCAAGGCCAGTAACTGACCAAGGGCGGGAAGACCTCCGGATGGCCATTAGCAGTTTATTTAATAAAGAAATATGTATTGAGGTCTACTGTATGGAAGAACAAGGGATGCAATGGTTGAAAAGACAATTCCTGCCTTCTTTGAGCATACAGGTCAGTGGGAAAAACAGAGGGGAAACAAAGAGTTGCAAATGATAACTGGGTTATGAAAGGTATGTGCAGGAGGCTATGAGAATGTTGTTGGTAGGGCAAGGAGAGGTTTCTCCCAGGGAGTGATGTTCGAGCAGAGAACTTGCACGCAGAGGAGTTGGCCAGAGACTGCTGTATGCCTCAGGCCGGCGGGTGGGATTCAGGGGGCAGCAGCAGGCTGGAGACAGGCATATGAACTCAGGAGATGCTGAGAAGACGGGGCCCCCAGGACTTGGTGATGGGGGTATGTGGGTGATGAAGAGCAGGGGAGCATTAAGGGGGAAGTCCGGGCTTCTGGCTGGAGCATGGGGGTGGTCCTGCCCTTCAGGGACACAGGGAACAGTGGGGGCAAAGAGGAAGGTGAATTTAGCTCTGAATACCTTGACTTTGACTGGCCTGTGAGGTTCCCAAATGCAGATGTCTAGCAGAAACTGTTTACATGGAACAAGGGAGCAGGAGAGCTGACTGAGCTTGAGATGTTCACCTGGGAGCCCGAGGCACACTGAGCTGAAGTCTCCATTGAAGTGGTGGGGTGAGGACCCCACGATGGGTCAGCAGCAGGGAGGATCTTTGGGGGCAAGGCCGAGGAGGACGATGGCCGGAGGTCATGAGGTGGATGAAGAGTGGCAGGAAGGGGTGGAAGAGGGGACGGCTAGGGAGGGACCCTGCAGAGTGTGAGGTCTTGGAATTGCTGGAGGTCTGAGTAACAGTAAGGTTTCCAGCTCAACTAGTTCAACTAGTTCATTTCAATTCCCTCGACAGTTTTAGCCAAAAGATCCCGGTGGACTTCCCAATTAAATGCCATGCTTTCCAGCCTTGCTGCATCTAAATATCACTTTCCTTGCCTTGTTTGGAGTCACATGGTGTCCAAGACTGCATTCGTCTCTGCTCCAGAGCAGGTTTTTTTTTTTTAAATTAATTAATTTTATTTTATTTTTGGCTGCATTGGGTCTTCGTTGCTGCGCGCAGGCTTTCTCTAGTTGCGGCGAGCGGGGGCTACTCTTTGTTGTGGTGCGCGGGCTTCTCATTGAGGTGGCTTCGTCTTGTTGTGGAGCACAGGCTCTATGCGCGCGGGCTTCAGTAGCTGTGGCACGCGGGCTCAGCAGTTGTGGCTCGCGGGCTCTAGAGCGCAGGCTCAGTAGTCGTGGTGCACAGGATTAGTCACTCCACGGCATGTGGGATCTTCCCGCACCAGGGCTCGAACCTTTGTCCCCTGCGTTGGCAGGCGAATTCTCAACCACTGCGCTACTAGGCAAGTCCCCAGAGCAGGTTTTAGGGATGTGTTTGCCAACCACTAAATCCTGCAGGAAGATGCTGTGGTCCTCGTCTGAGACAAGTTCAGTTATTCATGAATTCACACTTTGGAGTGTCCATCTGTCTAGCTTTGAGCACAGTAAGTTACTTAAGGGACATTAGCCTTTGTTTTATCACCCAGGAAACAGGGATTGCAATGCTGATCTCATAGTGGTGAGTGAAGATGAAAAGAGATAAGGGATGAGAAAGTACACAGCCCAGTGCCTGGAAATTTAACAGCTGCTTAATAAATGCTTGTTAAGTGAATGCATGATTAATACACTTCCTTAACAGGTTGTAGCTCTCACACACGTATGAATACCCCATAAATCTCAAAAGTGCATACAGTGATTTCCTTCCTACAGATAGAAAGCACCAGGCTTAGCATATGGCAAATTCTTAATAGATATTTATCAACTGACCTGTTGAACAGGTGCATAAATGAATGCTGTGCCCACTTCTCCCTCTAAAAGTAGCAGAAGAGGCTCATTTAGGATACTACCCATTTCCTTTTCCTTTTATCTCACCCAGCAGAGCTGAGATGCCACCAACTTGGGGCCAAGGATGCCCCAAAGGAGATATGGCTGGGCCATCCCCCTGTCTGTCACTCATCCCCTTACAAGAAGATGCAGCTGGTTTCTGGCTACATGGTGACAAGCAGCAGGAGGTAGCTGAAAGCATCTGTCAACAGGAGAGAACTCAGGGCAAGCCCTGCCCTAGACTGAGTACAAAATATGCCTTAAGCCCCTCACTATGGAGAGTCAGCTGACCATCCTTAGTTCTTGACAGCATAAGCTCCAACTTGGAAGAACCTGGAAGAAATAGTAAATGTTTGCAGAGATCTTAGAATAGGTCCATGCCCTGAGATTCACAGCAGGAACCCACAAGCTTGGACCTGCTGTTTCTTAGCTGTGTGATTCCAAACAAATGTGTGTAACTTCTCAGCCTCGGCTGCATTTTGCTGTGAAATGGGGTCTATAAGACCTGTCTTACGGTTGTTGGGGAGATGAAACAATAAAACGCACAGAAAATGCCTGGCACTTAGTAGTTGCTCAATAAAGTGTAATTTCCTTTTTGTTAGGCTATCCATCTGATATCACCGCTTTTCTTTTTAAGTCATAAATCTTAAAAAACCTAGTTTTCTAGTTTATCTTCCAGGGAGATTCCCAGAGGGAGATAAAGTGACCACAGTATCATATACTGAAAGCACAAAAGATAGAAAAACCCCAAATCAAGTAAAGCTTTGCTTTAGTTCATTTATCAGCCAGTAAAAATGATGACCTCAAATGGCCTTGAATTCCATTCTCATAGTCTAAGAATCAGGAAAGCATCTATTTTAGAAACCTAGTCAAAATACACAATGCCATGGTACATGAAGGGGTGAATTCAGTTTCACAGAAAAGTCAATGGATGATGCCAGAAAAGCCTAGAAGTTTCCAAATCAGTGTTGGCCTTCCAGAAAGTTCAAACCCAGGGAGCATAGGCACCGGCTATATGTTGGAGGACAGCTTTGATGAGGCACAACAAACAGCGTGATCTCACTCACACGCTGAAACCGTTTTCCTGAAATTGGACCCTTATTAATAAGTTAATAGAAAAAAAATTCCAATTGAACTTCAGAAGATGTTTTTTTCTATTATGGTAACATTACAGAGTTCGACTTGGTGAAAAATGAGCACGGAAGGCTTTAACAATTTTCTAATGGAGCTTAAATTCAACTCTAAGAATAGTCACTATATTAATTGGCAAGGAAGGTACACTTAATTCCTGGAAATGTACTGATGGGGAAATGACACTTTCCTGGCATCGGGGCCTGGAGAAGCAGGGCCATGGTGGGCTGGATCTCAGAATGAGTCCCCTGTGGATCCCAGGGCAGAACATGCTCTGCTGAATCCATGTACTGGGCAGGCAGCAAACATTTCCCTGAACACCCTAAACTCTCCTTCCTGGGACATGAGTTTAAGGTTGTAATTGGCTTGTTCCATGGGATTTGAAGAACTATCTGAGTGTTCATATTCTGATATCAATGTGAGAACTTCAGTGCATTTTATTGTATCTTTTAGGATAATTATTGTTATCTTTTGTTCATAATATCTGTTATCTTAACAACCTAACCACAGTGGATTAAAAACCCCACCTATGAGAAAACAATGGAAACACACATCTATCCTTTAAGTCGTCTCGAGGCAGTTTCACTCCTCCAGATCAAATTGTAAATCACAGTTCCAGGTGAAAATGTGGAAATGCTTTTCAAATCCTGTTGAACATTTCTGAACCATAACCAAGGCTAGGCTGTAGAATCTGGTGAAGGGCCCTTGTCGTTTTTTAGATGCCAGGAAACGTCTTCATAGAATTTACAAAGGGGTAAGCCTTTTTCATTTTTCCTTGTAAAGAAAAGTGCTGTCTGTAGGGTTATCGGGATGAAGCTTCAGATGACATATTTTGTGCGGCTGAATGGATGCTATGACAGCTGAGAGGGATGTGTTCCAGGAAGCAATTGCTAGTCTGTGCCTATTATGGACTCAGGGTCCTCGTGGTCTAGGCCAACATTTGAGTTCTCATTTGACCGTAGAAAAGGACCACAGTACCTCTCTGAGTGAGTCTGCAGAGAGAAAGGGTGGTTTTCTTACTATTTCCTTATTTTTTTGCTCCTTTAAAAAGTTATTTTCCTGAGATACATGCACCCCAATGTTCAAGGCAGCGCTATTTACAATAGCCAAGACGTGGAAGCAACCCAAGTGTCAACTGACAGATGAATGGATAAAGAAGATGTCACACACACACACACACACACACACACACACACACACACTGGAATATTATTCAGCCCTAAAAAAGAATGAAATATTGTCAACTGCAGCAACATGGATGGACCTAGAGATGATCATACTAAGTGAAGTAAGTCAGACTGAGAAAGACAAATATTATAAGATATCATTTATATGTGGAATCTAAAAAATAATACAAATGAACTTATTTACAAAACAGAAATAGACTCACAGACATAGAAAATAAACTTATGGTTACCAAAGAGGAAAGGGATGGGAGGGATAAGTTAGGAGTATGCAATTAATAGATACAAACTACTATGTACAAAGTAAACAACAAGGACCTACTGTATGGCACAGGGAACCATATTCAATATCCTGTAATGGAAAAGAATCTGAAATATATGTGTAACTGAATCACTTTGCTGTACACCTGAAACTAACACAATATTGTAAATCAACTATACTTCAATAAAAATTATTTTTCTGTTTTATAAAGTAACACGTTCAGCAGAGAAAACTTGGCAATACAAAACAGTGTAAATCAAAAAATAAAAAATCACCAGTACTTCCAGGAACCCGAGAGAATTGCTCCTATCCTGGTGAGGTATTTTATTCAAGGTCTTTCCACAATCGATTTATATAATTGGGACCACACAATTAACCAACTTTGATGTCTACTTTTTCCACTTCAGTTTTTATCAGGAAAGAACACCTTCCCCTGGCTTAAAAGTTCTTCTAAAACACAATTTTAATGGCTGTGTATTATTCCACTATGGGTTGCCCCATTATTTATTCAGCTTCCTATTGTTGGACATTGAGGCTGTTTTCCAACTTCTTGCTATCATAAATAAGGCTCCAGTGAAGAACTCTGCACATAAATCTCTGCTTCCTATTACATAAGTCTTTGACACCATTTCCGATTACTTCTTTGAGATAAATTCCTTGGAGTGGAGTTCCTGGTATCAAAAAGTATGACTGTCTGAAAAAAGTTGATACATAATGAAACGTGTCTTTCAGAAAGTTTGTACCAGTTTGCATTCCTCCCCTAACTCTTTTTTTAAAGCACTACTTGACATAAGACAATACTTCCTTGTTGCAGGGTGGGTGCTTTACTCAAAAAGGTGGGTGTACCAAGGAAGAAAGCTCTTATCAGCCTTGTCATTGGAACCCAGGAGACACAGGCTACATGGCCCAGGCGGATGGGCTGCCTGTTACTCAGAAGGTTGTGGACTCCGAGCTCATGAGCTGCCCCTCTGCCCTGCCCCACCTCCATATACATCCTACGCTAGCGCTAGCGTAGTGAGCTATTTTTATGCAGTAATATATGAGGCTCAAGGGAGTGTTGCTGTTACGTGCAGTTCCCTGAAGGGGCCAGTTCCTTGCTACTTCTTTGTAAATTTGCACCTTCCACTGCCTGGGCTTGGAAAGCCGCTTCCCACAGTGCCACCTGGTCAGCTTTGGAGTTAATTCTTAAGACTCAGCTCAAGAGAAGATGGAAGTGAACAAACACTGGATGAGAGAGCCAGGGCACATGGTGTGTGTCCTCAACAGCCTCCTGGCCGAATGGGGGAGGTGAGAAGCACTCAAGTGGGTGAGACAACTTTATTTCTCACCTGGGATGGAAAATGAAAGCTGGGATATACAAGTAGGCTCTATATCCCAGCTTCCCTTTCAGCTAGATGGGGGCCTTGATTCTGGCCAAGGGAAAGTGGGTGGACATGATAATGTCACTTCTGGATCCGGCCACAGGACTCCTGTAAGACCCTCCTCCCTCTCTCTTACTTCCACAGTGACCCTGGGGGCCACATATGGAAGAGACACTCTCACAAGATGGAAGGAGCCATCTCCCCATCCTACGCCCTGGGTCCTTGAATGATATTGTGACGATATTGTGGATCAGAGCCATCTCCCCATCCTATGCCCCAAAATGGACAAATGGATTGTGAGATGAGGGAGCAATAAATTTCTGTGTTAAGCTATTGAGAGTGGGGGCTTATCTATTATAGCAGCTAGTGTTACACATCCTTGTTAGGACTCTCACTGACAATTACAAAATGTGTGTGTGTGTGTGTGTGTGTGTGTGTGTGTGTATAAGCTGTGCTAAGTTATGCAAACAGGGGAAACTCCATCTGGGGTTGGGAGTGGGTGATGGAGGAAGGCTTCTAGGATGAGGCTATGTTTGGAATAATTGTTGAAGGATTAATTACAATGATAGCTAATAAGCATTGAGTTCTTTCTACATTCCAGATGCCGGATTAGTCTAGTTTATCCTCCCAACAACCCTAGGTATTATCTTCTTTTACATTTGGAGAGAATGAGGCCAGGAGAGGTGAAGTAACTTGCCCAAAGTCCCACAGCTCTCAGTGGCAGAGTGGATATCAAAGCCAGCATGCTTACACATGACTCCATCCTGCCACTATATGAGCAGGGCTTCACTACGTGGTGGTAACTTGGAGGCAGAGGCCAGGGGAAGCAACAGGAGCAAAGGCACAGAGAAGAAGAGATACGCAAATACTCAGTATCCCCCACACAGATGGGGCGCTGAGCAATGGGTGGGCGCTAACTGTGGTGCTGAAAGAGGGGCTGCACGGAGGACAGACCTAGAAGGTCCCGGGGGAGAGGCCACGGTGGGCAAGGGGTGGCACTCTAGGCAGATGTCCTAGCACAGAGGCGAAGGAGAATGTGACGTATTTGGGGGAATCAGCAGATGTTGGCGAATCCACACAGAAGCCTGTACGTTCTGGTTTTGGCTGAAACACATGTACCCTTGAAGGCCTGTGTGTCAGCTTTGTGGGGAGAACAGCTGTGCACCAGGCTTGGCCGGTGCGTGGACGTGGCCTTTATGACTGGCACACGGGATGAACTCCCTGGATACGTGTCAGGGAGTGAGCTGATGAATGAAACATGCAAATATGTCACGCAGCAAATAAGTGACCAGAAGCGCTGCCTCCAGCATCAGGCTCCTTGAGGCAGCCACACCAGTGCTCCATTCACTGCCCGCCTTGCCTTTCTGTTCCTAGACATTCTGACACTGAGTGCCTCATCTTTTCAGCGACTGAGGCTCTCTATTCTGGCTCAGTAACTGCAGCCATCACAGAATTAAGTAATGACAAAGGGAGTTATTATCCAGCCTGGCTTCAGCTGGGGATGTAACCTGCAACCAAGAGACCTCGCTGTTGGAACGCTCACAGGACTGTCTAAGCAGTGACATGAAAAATGTCCCGTATAATTCCCCAGCTCAGAGCCATATATCCTCAAGAGTCTTGACTCCACATTTCGTGGGGAATAATGCTGTTTTGTTGAGAAGGGGAAGAGGGTGTAATTAGATTCCTCATAAATGTTACATTCATCCTTGTTAATCAAAAATTAGTAGCTCTTAAAAAAAAATAAACACAACTCAGCTCCCCAGGAAGCTGACAGCAGTTACCGTGGCCTGGTTAATTACACAAAATGAAACACAAGGTGTTCCTTTGTCTCGTGACTGTGTAATTAACAAAATGAAATATAATGATGGTGATATTTGAGTGGCGGGATTAAAGGTGAGTTTCAATTTTCTTCTTTATTTTTCTCTGTTAATTTTTCTACAGTGAGCATATATTGCTCATTAAACAGCATTTAAGTAACTTTAAAAAGGAAATATGATATTACATTCTAAAAACCTATAAACAAAAGACATACTCTTCCTAAGCCCCTCCATCCCCATGCCCTGGCTCTCATGCCACCCCTAGAAATACTTCCCTTCAGACAACTTCTGAGGCACTTTCCATTTTCTTTATCATCCCTACTATATTGGGAACCAACTGACATCTGATGCTGCTCCCACACTCGTGGCTGTTTGTTGAATGAATATAGGAATATAATTTTCACTTGTTGTCAGAAAACAACTGCTATTATTTTGAGTATTGACAACAGGAGGCAGGATGATGATGCATGGGCTGTCACCGGGGCTTAGATCACCTTTCATCTGGTTGGCATGTTTGACGACGCCTGTGTTTTGGGGGCCATGTCTTACAAGTCACGCATCTATTGGCTAATGGCTTGCTGTGGGGCAGGCTCCGTATAAGACGTGGAGATGAACACAGTGAATGTGACTCAAGTCTTCCTCAAAGAGCTCACAGCTCAGAGTAGAACACAAGCAAATCAAGACACCTCCATAAGGGAAGGCCGTACCGTAGGGGTTGCCAAACTATTTGGCCTATAGGCCAAATCTGGCCCTCTGCCTGCTTGTGTAAATAAAGTTTTATTGGAACACGGCCACATCCATTGGTTAAAGTGGCGGCTTCTGCATTACAACAGCAGGGTTGAGTAGTTGAGACAGACCATGTGGTCTGTGAAGCTTACATTACTTACCATCTGAACCTTCGTGGAGGACGTTTGCCAATCCCGGCTCTAACAGAGTATTCCGAGCAAGCAGCTGTGACTAAAGCAACAAGGTCAGGACTTGCCGGCCCTGACTGCTGTCAAATCCAGCTCTCAGCGCTCCAAGCCAGGTGGCTCAGCTACGGGTGGAAGTCTCTCTGGTACTGCCTTTGTGGTTGAGTGAGAAACAGACTGGACCTCCGAGGGGAGTCTCGCTCTCCCCAGGAGGAGTTGAAGTACAGGTGGTCATGGTCCCTCATCAGCTTTCCAAGGCAGTAGTACCTGAGCACCCAAGTGACGCCATCTCCCCCAAGGTGGCCTCAGGGAGACTCAGCAGAGCCCAGGTGGCTGGCCAGGGACACTGGGAGAGAGTGGAGAGAGAGGAACATCTTCTTTCATCCTCTCAAGCCCAAAGGGGAGGCTCAAACCAAGGAAGAGCATCAAGTAATAATCAAATATGGAAATTTAATTGAGCATTTATCTATGCTGCTTATTAAAGTCAGACCCTGATGGAACTTCTTTCCAGACTTTGCAAAAAGGTATTAAATATTAACCTCTGAAAGCCTGGTTAAAAATTGGCTTTGAAAGTTGTTTATTTGAATTTATTCATTAAATAAACAAAAATGTCCTGAGTGCCTGCTATGTACCAGGCTCTGCTTAAGACCAGTGTGGTTCTTACCCTCAACAGGCAGGGTGGGGAGATGGGCAGTGAACATGCAGGCAGGCAGGTCAATCCTAGTTAAACAGTTACCAAATCGCCTCCAACACTGATTAGCCAACACTGAACTGTGTGCAGGTTAGGTTCCTATGAGCGTCTGGTCATGTTTTCATCAACCAAGCACTACACAACCTTGTCTTATGTGTGTTTCTGTTTAAAGATACCTTATTTTATACATTATCTATCTATCTATCTATCTATCTATCTATCTATCTATCTATCTATCTAGTTGATTCATTACATTGAACTCATGGCCGACAGGACTTCAGCTCATGCCTGAAGGAAGCTCACCTAACACACGAGTTTTCTCCACAAGCCCCAGGAACACCAGTCAGCATCTGAGCCCTCTGCTTGGGAACCATTTTAAACAGGGAAATCATCAACAAGAAGCTCAAAAACGTGAGTAACTCGGCACCTCACAGACTGTGAGAAGCAAACGTGTTTACAGTACGAGCTGAAATAACAAGGTACAGCATCACTTCTTGGACCTCAGCTCGGGATGTGCGTGTCGGTGACTCAAATTTTTCACTGTTCCGCGCTCATCTGCCAATGACCGAGAAAGCACTGCAAGTATTTTTCCGTTACAAGTAAATTTTAGTGTGTAGGTGAACTGACAAATACAGAATATGTGAACAATGAGGATCAGCTGTGATTCAAGGCAGAGAGAATAATTTCCACAGAGTTCCTGAGTGGGGAAGATGCTGGAGGAAGACCACGAGGTTGGAGCGGAGACAGCCAGAAGGAGAGTGAGAAGAGAAAGGGGTGGGAGCAGGGCCGACCGGGAGGATGCTGCCGGGAGAGTGCATTGTGAGGAGGCAGGGATGCAAGGGGAGATCAGTGGGGACGCGACGTGCCTTAGACCAAGTGTGCGCGGCGGAGCGGCCAAGAAATGCACAGATTGAAGACCTAATTGGAGATGGACCTGCTATGACAGTTGATGTGTTTCACCAATAACTAGACAACCTATGTTTTAATTATTTGTGAAATATTTAGTTTTTGAGCTAGAGATGTTTAAGTTTTAGACATTCAGGGTAAAATATCACATAGTAATCACTCGCCCATAGATTTCCAGTCCCAGGCAACAGCTCAGTTGTAGGCATTCCATGAAGGACAGTCAGATGGATGCCAGCGTGGGTTCCGAAAGACATCTTTTCATGACCTCAGTCTACTGGATCCCCTGGTCCTCCCATCTTCACAGATTTTTAAAAGACGCCCCAGACACAAAGAATCCAGAAAGGAAACTGATCCTCTAAACACTGACCCTAAAGTTTAGTCAGTGACATAAAGATCCCAACTGGAACAGAATTTTGAAGAAATTTTATGGGAATTTTAAGAAGCTATAGGGAGGGTGGGAGGGAGACACAAGAGGGAGGAGATCTGGGGATATATGTATATGTATAACTGATTCACTTTGTTATAAAGCAGAAACTAACACCACTGTAAAGCAATTATACTTCAATAAAGATGTTAAAAAAATAAAGAAGCTGAATATTCTGCTGGATACAGGTTCTGTTCTGTTTTGTTTTAAATGACAGCTTCTCCTCTTACAAAATAAAAGAAAAATATTTTCCTGTTAAAATATTCTCTGGCATAAACACATCTGAACTTGAATTCCAACCCTTCCACTAACAAACTGTGCAACCCTCAGCACATTTTGGTACCTTGGTTTCTCATCTACAGAACAGAGATAACCATATACACTTCAGGGGTGCCCAGGGCAGTGGCAAGATTTCTAGATGCCACATTTAGTTACTTTTTGCATTTGCCTTTTCTATGTCATTATGCTCCCTTTTTTATTCACGGTTCCTATTCTTTTTCCCTAACCATTTTAAACATACTTATTTTATAGTCTAGTTCTTTCTTTTTAACCCACAGATTTCCTTTCCTTTCGAGCCCAGCTGTGGATTCCATGAGTGAGGGGGTTACTCTTGCAGAAAGGGCATCTCCTTTTGCCGGCCCACCATGATGCAGGCTCATGGCACAGACGGTCTTTGGTGCTGCCTATTTTCTGGCTGAACACACTTTCACTCCTGTTCCGGAGCCGCAGAGTCATAGAGCATTTCTGACCCCACCCTTTAAATTTACAGAAGAAATGGGGCCAAAGTAGAAAAGTGGCTTTCACAGTGCTGTGCTGAATCATATCAGAGCTGGACACTAAAGGAAAAATGAGTTACACCAATCCTACTCTACTTAAGAATTTGATATTTTGTTTACCATGAATTTTTACGTTAACCTTGATTTTAAAAAATCACTGCATTAAAAGATGACCTGGGGGGCTTCTCTGGTGGCGCAGTGCTTAGGAGTCTGCCTGCCAATGCAGGGGACACGGGTTTGAGCCCTGGTCCGGGAAGACTCAACATGCCACGGAGCAACTAAGCCGGTGCGCTACAATCACTGAGCCTGCGCTCTAGAGCCTGTGAGCCACGACTACTGAACCTGCACACCACAAATACTGAAGCCTGCGCGCCTAGAGCCCATGCTCCACAACAGAGAGAAGCCACTGCAGTGAGAAGCCCACGCACCGCAATGAAGAGTAGCCCCGCTCGCCGCAACTAGAGAAAGCCCGCGCACAGCAACGAAGACCCAACACAGCCATAAATAAATAAATAAATAAATAAACTTTTTTTTAAAAAGAAAGAGGATCTGTCTTGATGGCCGAGATTTCTGTGTGCCGAGGAGAATGCTTTGCTCACCTCGCCAGCCCTGGTGGGAGGTCTCTGAGAGTCAGCCCAGAGCCTTGCCTTCCTCCTTCACCGCCCCACCTCCTGCTCTGCCTCCCTCTCCACCCGTGGTGCCCTGTGAAGACTGACCTGCCTCTGGCCCATGAGCGCCATGTGCTCATTCTGAGACAGGGAGCTCTCAGCACAGCAACTGCATGTGCAAACGCTGGCCCCTCAGATCACAAGCACCTGTCCTCACAGAGTGCTCCCAGGGACAGCTGTGGCCTCAGTCGGCCACAGGGAGGTCACAGGCATTGTGGGAAACTCCAATTTGCAGAAAGGGTTTCTAGTGGACGTTGTCATTTCTGGCTGTTTACCATCTTTCATCGTTCCTCACAGCATCCCAGGCTCCCTTGTGGACAAACAAACCCCCGTTTTGTGCAATGTTGGTGATGGGAGGTAGCCCCAATCTGATTCTTGCCCGGATGCAGTAGGAGTGATATGGGACATGCAACTTAGCTCCAGCAAACGCGACACTCTTTCAATGAATGAGTGATGTGGGAGGCGGGTGGTGGAGCTCACGTTCATGGCATGGGAAGTGTAACCTGAGAACCAGGCTGATCCCTTTGTGGGGACCACATTGTCTTCCCTCTTGAGTCCTATTTGGTGGCCACTCATTTTTTCCCAGCTTGTCCTCTGACCTCCTGTCCAATCTGTGATCACCTATCTCAATCGTGGAAATTCTTGTGTTATTCCACTTAACAGAGCTGACAGTGGTTCTGTTGCTTGCAGCCGCAGCCATGGATCCTGACAGATCTTGGACTAGAAATACTCAGAGGTGCTGAACTGTACTGTCCTCTTTTGCTCATAGGTAACGGTGTGCTTGCTTCATCTCTCTTCAAAAATTCAACCAGATGTGAAACTTGTTTGGGTGACAGAGTCTCTGTAAGTCATGGTGTTATTTGCCCAGCATCATATGCTTTGCAGAGCATCTTTAAATATTGATAAATTTAACCGCTATGCCCAAACCAGGAACAGTTTTACCAGTAGAAAATATGACTATGTTTTATGTACGCTCTAGAAAGACTGCAAAATCAAGCATACCTGTCCACCAAAGAGTCAACCTGCAAACCTTCAAAAACCAGTCATTTGAGTCTTATTTTTAATAATGGTTCACCATGCAGCCATTTGCTCTGTCATCTTTGAGTACCTGCTTGCAGGAAAGCAAAGCGCAGATGACAAAACATAATATTTAAAAGCTTCTATCTGCTCCCTTCCATTTCCCTAGGAATGGGGATTGTGGCCATTCCTAGGGAGTGCCACCATGCGACTCTACCAGTGAGATGCCTTGGGCCGGCTTGTGGGCCACCAGCAGGGTTCTCCAGGAGCAAACGTGGAAACCTATCATCATTCTTGGGAGCTGTGACTAACTTTCATTAAGTCACTTCCCTAATAAGTGTTTCCATAGACTTGCTTTCCTGTGAGTCCATAACGCCTGAATATCACGGACTGTAGAAAAACACTCCTTTCCTTCTCGAAGAGCCACCTTTAGGGAACGGCTACATGTTATGTTCTTTGCTGAGAATGATAATCGGGTAGTTAAGGGCATACTAGGTGCCACGCACTGTGCTCTAAGCAATTTACCTGAATGATCCCGTTTTTCCTCCACAGTGACTCTACAACCTATTATTTGCCTCTTTTTACAAGTGGGGAAACAGGCACAGAGAAATTGAATGCCCAAGGTTACACATCTGGAAAATGGATGAGTGGGGATTTGTGCTCAGGAAGCCTCGTACTAGGCAGCAGTTGGGGCCACCGGAGTCCCTGGGCTCTGCTACTTCTCTTTGAGAGGCCATATGAGACTGGGGGCCTGTCCCTTTCCAGGGAAGCCCTCTGGGGCAGCCCCTGGAGACAAGATGGAGTCTCTGATAGAATGAAAAGTCAAGAGCTGTTTCCTTCGCATCCATTGAGAAAACACATCTTTCACAGTTGCGATTTTCTAATGTTTCCTAATTAAAGTTTGGCAACATTAGGAAAGGATTTTATGATGGACCGTTTGTTCTCTCTAAGGTAACCATACATACAGGAGCAGAGGGAAGTGAATTAAATGGAAAAGAGCCCTGAGACAGGGGCAGCCAGGGAAAACGGTAGCATCATCAATAGTGCAGCAGGTGCATGTCCAGCAGGTGAGGACGTCCCTGTCTGATGACAGTGGGAAGAGCTTCTGCGTGAGAAGCCCGCACCTGGACGCACACCCGCCTGAAGGCTTTCTGCAACCTCTGGTCCAGGCAGCTCTGCCCAAACCACCTCCCCGTGGTTCTTAGAGGCAGCTGGGCAGCAGTGGTGTTGGCTGTGGCATTCAGTGGCAGGGGATGTCATAGATTTGAAGACTATCAGGCAAAAATCAGAAATGGAATGTGCAATTTTATTCTGAAAAGTAGAAGTCCGGTAGAGCAAAGTTGTCGCTGAGGGGTGAGCTTCTCTGGCATTAGTTGGTTTGGGAGGCAGAGTGTGGAGAGGTGAGAGGTCTGTCTTGCAATTCAATTTCCTGCATGTGAATCCCTGTGACCTCAGGCAAGTTCTCCAATCTCCCTCCGCCTCATTGGCCTCACCTGTGAAATGGGGCAATCCTTGTGCCTTCCTTACAAGGTTGTTGTGAAATCAGAGGCGACTGTACATAAAAGGCATGGAGAACAGTGCCTGGGACACAGTGAATGCTGGCTACTCTGTTGCAGCCGTGAGCACATTAGTGCTGCCACAAGAAAGACGCTGATTTAGACTGAATGTGTTAGGAAAGGGGACCAGAGGAGGGAGCACAAGATGCTGATGGCAGAAGAGAAGGAGATGGACGGGGCCAGGCCGACCTAGGGCTGATCAGCTCCTGGTTGCGAGTATCCATGCCATCCTGGGGCCCAGGGAAGCAGTGCCTGGCAGACCCTGGATCTGCCGCTCCAGGGTCTGGCTGCCCAGCTAAGAGCACGTGCTGTATTTAACTGCGCTGGCTCAGTGACTCTCAAGCAGCTGCCTCGTGTACAACATTCTGGGCAGGGCTGCTCCACAGAACATCAGAATGTCTGAGCACTTCACCCCGGGGCCTCCTTTCTTTTCCACCTTTGCTCACCTCTTTGGG
Source organism: Orcinus orca (assembly GCF_937001465.1). NCBI lineage: Eukaryota > Metazoa > Chordata > Mammalia > Artiodactyla > Delphinidae > Orcinus > Orcinus orca. The sequence goes on from NC_064578.1 coordinate 5,097,545, forward strand.
GATCTCAAAGGCTCAGGGATGTAAATTCCACCTGCATGTGGCTGATGCCCTGACTTTTATCTCAAGCCCAGACTCTCCCTGCTGGCCAGGCCACCCGCTCCCTGGTTCCATCTCAAACTCAGCACGATCAGAACTGAGCTCCTGACATTCCCCTCCCCCAAGTCACTTCTCTAGTGAGCTTGTCTATTTCATAAACATCCACGCTGCTCTTCCAATTGTTTAGGACAAAAACCTCAGAGTCAACCTTCATTCTACTCTCTCTCTCCTTCTCTCTCTCTCCCTCTCTCTCACACACACACACACACACCACACATCTGGTTAGCAAATCACCTTTGCCACTGTAACCTAGCGGGGCCCTATGGGGCCTTCCTGGGACAGGGACAGACCCCTCCCCCAATACCCTACCCTCTGCTTTAGTTCTTCTCTGAAGTACCTACCTAGATAATAGTATCTGATGCATATTTCCTGGGTTTTTCAGATGCTAAAACCACGACCAAATGGAAGAAATTAACTACTTGATGATCATGAGCACACAGCCCCCAGACCTTCTGGTGCCTAAGGACTGATCACCAACAAGCAGAGAATTGTGCACGAGCTGATTACACACCCTGGGATGCTAGTCCCTCACCCGGCCCTTCAAAATGCTTTGCTGAAAACCTTCAGGGAGTCTGGGGGTTTTTTGAGCATGAGTCACCTCTTCTCCTTGGATGGCCCTGCAATAAACCTTTCTCTGCTCCAAACCCCGATGTTTCAGTTTGTTTGGCCTCACTGTGCGTCGGGCACATGAACTTGCATTCGGTAACACGACTACCTTCCAAACATTTCCAGTATCTGCCTGCTTCTCACTGCTTCCACTGCTACTGCCAAGTCCAAACCCTCTCCACCTCTCACCTGGATTATTGCAGCACCCTCCCCACTGGTTCTCTGCTCTCTCCTTTCCCCACCGACTGTCTTCTAAAAGCACCAGACCCTTTAACTTCCCATGTTATGTCTTATTTATAGTAAAAACTTTACCCCCACTCAATTCTGGCCTCATCTCCCACCTGCCCTCACCCCCTGGATCACTCTGCACAGGCACACTGACCTCCCCACCCCATCTCACACACCTGAACACCCTGCCTCAGGGCCTTTGCACCTGTCATTTCCCCTACTTGGACAACTCTTCCCCAGATATCTGCATGGCTCACCCTTCACTTCCTTCAGTTCTTTACTGAGATGTCAGACCCCACTGCTTTCTCTGCTTTATTTTCTTTCTTTGCTACTATACTATTTATTTATTTAATTAAAAAATTTTTTTTGCAATTTTGGAATTTTATTTTTAATGTAGCAGGTTCTTATTAGTTATCCATTTTATACATATGAGTGTGTATATGTCAATCCCAATCTCCCAATTCACCCCACCCCCTTTCCCCCCTTGGTGTCCATACCTTTGTTCTCTACATCTGTGTCTCAATTTCTGCCCTGCAAACCGGTTCATCTGTACCATTTTTCTAGGTTTCTGACTTACTTCACTCTGTATGACAGTCTCTAGATCCATCCATGTCTCTACAAATGACCCAATTTTGCTCCTTTCAATGGCTGAGTAATACTCCATTGTATATACGTACCACACCTTCTTTATCCATTCCTCTGTCGATGGGCATTTAGGTTGCTTCCATGACCTGGCTATTGTAAACAGTGCTGCAATGAACATTGGGGTGCATGTGTCTTTTTGAATTATGGTTTTCTCTGGGTATATGCCCAGTAGTGGGATTGCTGGGTCACAGGGTAATTCTATTTTTAGTTTTTTAAGGAACCTCCATACTGTTCTCCATAGTGGTCGTATCACTTTACATTCCCACCAACAGTGTAGGAGGGTTCCCTTTTCTCCACACCCTCTCCAGCATTTGTTGTTTGTAGATTTTCTGATGAAGCCCATTCTAACTGATGTGAGGTGATGCCTCATTGTAGTTTTGATTTGCATTTCTCTAATAATTAGTGATGTTGAGCAGCTTTTCATGTGCTTCTTGGCCATCTGTCTGTCTTCTTTGGAGAAATGTCTATTTAGGTCTTCTGCCCATTTTTGGATTGGGTTGTTTGTTTTTTTAATATTGAGCTGCATGAGCTGTTTATATATTTTGGAGATTAATCCTTTGTCCGATGATTCATTTGCAAATATTTTCTTCCATTCTGAGGGCTGTCTTTTCGTCTTCTTTATGGTTTCTTTTGCTGTGCAAAAGCTTTTAAGTTTCATTAGGTCTCATTTGTTTATTTTTATTTCCATTACTCTAGGAGGTGAATCAAAAAAGATCTTGCTGTGATTTATGTCAGAGTGTTCTTCCTATGTTTTCCTCTAAGAGTTTGACAGTGTCCAGTCTTACATTTAGGTCTCTAATCCATTTTGAGTTTATTTTTGTGTATGGTGTTAGGGAGTGTTCTAATTTCATTCTTTTACATGTAGCTGTCCAGTTTTCCCAGCACCACTTATTGAAGAGAGTGTCTTTTCTCCATTGTATATCCTTGCCTCCTTTGTCATAGATTAGTTGACCATAGGTGCATGGGTTTATCTCTGGGCTTTCTGTCCTGTTCCATTGATCTATATTTCTGTTTTTGTGCCAGTACCATATTGTCTTGATTACTGTAGCTTTGTAGTATAGTCTGAAGTCAGGGAGTCTGATTCCTCCAGGTCCGTTTTTTTCCCTCAAGACTGCTTTGGCTATTCGGGGTCTCTTGTGTCTCCATACAAATTTTAGTATTTTTTGTTCTAGTTCTGTAATAAATGCCATGGGTAATTTGATAGGGATTGCACTGAATCTGTAGATTGCTTGGGGTAGTATAGTCATTTTCACAATATTGATTCTTCCAATCCAAGAACATGGTATATCTCTCCATCTGTTGGTATCATCTTTAATTTCCTTCATCAGTGTCTTACAGTTTTCTGCATACAGGTTTTTTTGTCTCCCCAGGTAGGTTTATTCCTAGGTATTTTATTCTTTTTGTTGCAGTGGTAAATGGGAATGTTTCCTTAATTTCTCTTTCAGATGTTTCGTCATTGGTGTATAGGAATGCAAGAGATTTCTGTACATTAATTTTGTAACCTGCAACTTTACCAAATTCATTGATTACCTCTAGTAGTTTTCTGGTGGCATCTTTAGGATTCTCTATGTATAGTATCATGGCATCTGCACACAGTGACAGTTTTACTTCTTCTTTTCCAATTTGTATTCCTTTTATTTCTTTTTCTTCTCTGATTGCTGTGGCTAGGACTTCCAAAACTATGTTGAATAATAGTAGTGAGAGTGAACATCCTTGTCGTGTTCCTGATCTTAGAGGAAATGCTTTCAGTTTTTCACCATTGAGAATGATATTTGCTGTGGGTTTGTTGTATATGGCCTTTATTATGTTGAGGTAGGTTCCCTCTATGCCCAATTTCTGGAGAGTTTTTATCATAAATGGGTATTGAATTTTGTCAAAAGCTTTTTCTGCATCTATTGAGATGATCATATGGTTTTTCTTCTTCACTTTGTTAATATGGTGCATCACATTGATTGCTTTGCATATACTGAAGAATTGTTGCATCCCTGGGATAAATCCCACTTGATCATGGTGTATGATCCTTTTAATGTGTTGTTGGATTCTGTCTGCTAGTATTTTGTTGAGGATCTTTGCATCTATATTCATCAGTAACATTGGTCTGTAATTTTCTTTTTTTTAGTATCTTTGTCTGGTTTTGGTAACAGGGTGATGGTGGCTTCATAGAATGAGTTTGGCAGTGTTCCTTCCTCTGAAATTTTTTGGAAGAGTTTGAGAAGGATGGGTGTTAGTTCTTCTCTAAATGTTTGATAGAATTCACCTGTGAAACCATCTGGTCCTGGACTTTTGTTTGTTGGAAGATTTTTAATCACAGTTTCAAATTCATTACTTGTGATTGGTCTGTTCATATTTTCTATTTCTTCCTGGTTCAGTCTTGGAACGTTATAGCTTTCTAAGAGTTTGTCCATTTCTTCCAGGTTGTCCATTTTATTGGCATAGAGTTGCTTGTAGTAGTCTCTTAGGATGCTTTGTATTTCTGTGGTGTCTGTTGTAACTTCTCCTTTTTCATTTCTAATTTTATTGATTTGAGTCCTCTCCCTCTTTTTCTTGATGAGTCTGGCTAATGGTTTATCAATTTTGTTTCTCTTCTCAAAGAACCAGCTTTTAGTTTCATTGATCTTTGCTATTGTTTTCTTTGTTTCTATTTCATTTATTTCTGCTCTGATCTTTATGATTTCTTTCCTTCTAGTACCTTTGGGTTTTGTTTGTTCTTCTTTCTCTAGTTCCTTTAGGTGTAAGGTTAGATTGTTTATTTGAGATGTTTGTTGTTTCTTGAGGTAGGATTGTATTGCTATAAACTTCCCTCTTAGAACTACTTTTGCTGCATCCCATAGGTTTTGGATCGTCGTGTTTTTACTGTCGTTTGTCTCTAGGTATTTTTTGATTTCCTCTTTGATTTCTTCAGTGATCTCTTGGTTATTTAGTAACATATTGTTTAGCCTCCATGTGTTTGTGTTTTTTACATTTTTTCCCCCTGTAACTGATTTCTAATTCATCCCTATGGGTATAGGATACCCATAGTATAGGATGAAGCCCTATACTATTTATTTTAAATTTTATTTTCTTGTTTATTTTCTATTTCCCCCTGTGGGAATGTAACATCCATGATGACAGATAATTTTAACTGTTTCTACTGCTTCTGTATCCCCAGTGCCTAAAAAGGGGCCTGGCATATTTTAGGTGTTCATTAAACATTTGTGGAATGAATGAAAAATTCAACAATTAAAGAGGTGGCTTGGGCTTCCCTGGTGGCGCAGTGGTTGAGAGTCTGCCTGCCGATGCAGGGGACACGGGTTCGTGCCCCGGTCTGGGAGGATCCCACATGCCGCGGAGCGGCTGGGCCTGTGAGCCATGGCCGCTGAGCCTGCGCATCCGGAGCCTGTGCTCCGCAACGGGTGAGGCCACAACAGTGAGAGGCCCGCGTACCGCAAAAAAAAAAAAAAAAAAAAAAGAGGTGGCTTATCTCATCCTAACCCAAATCCAGAGGCCCCATTTCACACATGCAGCCCTCACCTGGGAGACCAAGGCTGTTAAAAGTCGGCTACATAAAGTCTGATCTTATCCTGAGATTCCTGCCGACACCATTAGACTATACAAGGAAAACTCTGAATTAAACATATTAGGAGAACTGTAGTTTAGAGTCTCATCACTTGAAAACAAAGCTTCACGATCCTTTTGGAAATCAAACTGGGAGGAGAGATGAAGCACATTTCTTGAATTAGTTACAAGATTCTCTGTCTGCGGTTTCATTACCTGTGTTAGTGCTAATGCTGTGATAAGCCCTTCACGAGTGTGCAAGGTTGGTGATTGACAGATAGAGATAATAAAATACATCAGCTATTTTCCCTGACTTCTGTTGCGATCCTGAAGTATGTGGCTTTCTCAATCAATGCTATATTGGTAGCTTCTGTAGCAACCCTCATCTAATTCAAATGCCTTTATTAAAAAAAAAAGAAAAACCAGCTAAGCAGATTTAACAGCTTAGAAGACACAGCGAGAAACAATATTAACATTTCTCAGTATTTTCTTTATTGGTTCTGAGAATTAATTTCTTAGGCTGCAAAGAGTGACCATCATAATTATACTAAAATATAACCAATTTGAAACCATGTTGTCAATAATGAAAGTCTGGCCCATGACCAGTTTATAACAACATAGATGGACGTTGAAAAGGTGGGTACATTGTAAAATAACCTTTCAACTGTTTTTCCAAACGGTCAGACGTTTCATAGTAACCAAATCAAGCACCTCTAATTGAGGTTAATAATGAAAATCTTCCATCTCTGGATCACTATAAAAGCCAGTATTCTACTTTTAGCCACTGAAGCTGTTTAATCTTTAAAGATTCAGTTGTTTAATTTATTAGACCTTGTTTCCCACTGCCATCTTCATAACAGAAAATCTGATTGCTAAAAATAAGAGTCAGCTGTTTTAATATGTTTACATAAATAATTAAAAATTCTACAGCAGAGTATGCAATACGATGTATTGCCACCATAAACTTCCAATGGAAGGATGTCACTTTAATTAAAAATTACAAAGGTGCCACTGTAAACAATTCATTTACATTTCAAGCTCTGTGTTGACTCAAGAGAGGAATAACTCATTAAAAAAAAAACAAACCGAAATGACCTCAGTCCAAATCCTATTACTGAGGTCAGTAGCCACGTTTAATTAAGATGAAGTGTTAATAATATATTTTAGTGGATGGAGGCTCTTTTCATTTCCCCAGGTAGAAATGTTATTATTTGGTCTTTAACTTCTGATTAAAATTTAAAAGGTGGGAGTCACCGCAAATTAAACTCTTAAATCTGGTTTTGAAATCTGGTTTTTTCAAAAGGGGAGTTACAGCCCTCCTTTCTCCTCCCAATAAATGGTGAGCTACTACACATTTTGAACCTCTGTGTTCCTGAGAAATGACAGTGGTAGCAAAAATCCTAATTTCCAGGGGAACTGATTTTTGCCATCTGCTTCCAAAGGTCTTAGAAGATACAGAACAAAAGGTCCCATAGCCAGCTGATGACTTTTGCTTGATTTCCTATCATTTTTTTTTTGTGTGATTTCCTTTGAATGGGCTCCAATATTAGATTAAATGAGGTGTTAAAGAAAAAGGCTTGATGACTCACAAGAAGACCAGCAAAACCCGAAATTGGGCCTTTTAACAAATCTTTTGGGACTGAATTTTCATCACCACATGTTGCATTCGGTACCAGTTTGAGTCCATGAATGAAGCTACCTTGGAGCTTAAAAGCCTCCAAGTCTAGAGGAGGAAGGGAAGGGAAATGACTTAAAAAGACCCAAAGAAATCAGAACAAAGTAGGCTGTGGTTTTCAGAGTGATGAGGATCTAATCTGGATCTGATTCAGATATTCTGTGTTCAAAGGATGGGTTCAATTTGGATCATGGCTTTGGAAGAAGGGCCGGCGGATGGACCTGACTCCTTAGTGTAACTTTCACAGAACTGGGAAGCCCAGTGAAAGGCCGATCGGTCCTGCTCAGGCTTCCCTCCTGGGATTGGTTTAAAACAAGGCCACATGCAAATATTTCCATGGTTGGTAGACACTAGACAATACCTGAAGATGAAAAATAATAGTAATCACAATGAACCATGTCCGTTTACGCACAAAACGTCTGCACGCAGAAACTCCACTCCAGCTGCTGGCAAACCATGCTATACCTGTTTACTAAGCACTTCCAAAGGCCAAGCGCTGGGCTGTTTTAAGACCTACGACTGGTGCAGCCAATATGGAAAACAGTATGGAGGTTCCCCCAAAAACTAAAAATAGAGTTGCCATATGATCCAGCAATCCCACTCCTGGGCATATACCCAGACAACACTACAATTCAAAAAGATACACGCACCCCTATGTTCACAGCAGCACTGTTCACAATAGCCAGGACATGGAAGCAACCTAAATGTCCGTCCACAGATGAATGGGTAAAGAAGATATTGCACATATATACAATGGAATACTACTCAGCTATAGAAAGAATGAAATAATGCCATTTGCAGCAACATGGGTGAACCTAGAGATTATCATACTAAGTGAAATGAGTCAGAAAGACAAAAACAAATACCATATGATATTACTCATATGTGGAATCTAAAATATGATACAAATGAACTTATCTACGAAACAAAAACAGACTCACAGACATAGAGAACAGAGTTGTGGCTGCCAAGGCGGAAGGAGGGTGGGGGAGGGATGGATTGGGAGTTTTGGGTTAGCAGATGAAAACTATCATACACAGAATGGATAAACAACAAGGTCCTACTATATAGCACAGGGAATTATATTCAATATCCTGAGATAAACCATAATGGAAAAGAATATGAAAAAGAATGTATATGTATAACTGAAGCACTTTGCTGTACAGCAGAAATTGACACAACATTGTAAATCAACTACACTCCAATAAAATAATAAAAAAAAAGGACCTCTGAGCCTCTAAGAATTTTCTCTGTCCATGGTGGCCTCCTCCCAAGTCATAGCAAATATATTGAAATGTAGCCACATTGCAAGTACATTTTTTGCATGTAAAATTTTTGAGATAATTTTTATATCACTACTTTTGCTTTTGGAATTATTTGACTACTAGAAATATTTCACTAATAATCCCCTATGATTTCTCTAGTGCCGACTCAGACATTCTGCAATGAGAGATCTACAAACAGTGGGCAAATGTAAAGACATTTTTGCAAATATTAAATTCAACCTGCCAGGACACGGAAGCAAGCTAAATGTCCATCAACAGAGGAATGGATAAAGAAGATGTGGTACATATATACAATGGAATATTACTCAGCCATAAAAAGGAACGAAATTGAGTTATCTGTAGTGAGGTGGATGGACCTAGAGTCTGTCATACAGAGTGAAGTAAGTTAGAAAGAGAAAAACAAATACCATATGCTAATGCATATATATGGAATCTTAAAAAGCGGTACTGATGAACCTAGGGGCAGGGCAGGAATAAAGACGTAGATGTAGAGAATGGACTTGAGGGCACAGGGGGGAAGTGGAAGCTGGGATGAAGTGAGCGAGTAGCACTGACATATATACACTACCAAATGTAAAATGGATAGCTAGTGGGAAGCAGCTGCATAGCACAGGGAGATCAGCTCGTTGCTTTGTGACCACCTAGAGGGGTGGGATAGGGAGGGTGGGAGGGAGGGGATATGGGGATATATGTGTACATATAGCTGATTCACTTTGTTGTACAGCAGAAACACACACAACACTGTAAAGCAATTATACTCCAATAAAGATGTGAAAAAAAAATTCAACCTGCTAAAGTCATGGTGCTGTGGACACTCGATCTTATTAACTTCAATGTTGCTGTTTTCTTTTCCATCTTTGGAGATGATAGATTATGTGTTCACGTCCTTGACATTTTTGTAGGCTCCTGGAAAGTTTGAAGGTCTTGGTGCTGGGCCTTGGTGCTTCATTAATTAAATGGTACTGATGAGGCCCTTGTGTTTTACCAGGGATGGATATAAACATGATCGTTCCCCTCAGAGAGCCCGAGGTTCAGTGGAAGATGGACCATTAGGTCAGGAATCACAGTAAAGCACGACGAGCATTACACTAGACATTCAGAAAGCCCTTTGGAGTGCAGTCTGAAGGTCAGGGTAGCCCATCTGCAGAGGCGATGCCTAAACTAACATCAGAAGGACATACAGCTGTGGACGAGGCAGTGGCGAGGAAAGCCCCAGGAGTTCACCTCATTTGCGTGTTTTCTTTCCATAAACCGAGGTTCAGAGAGGTTACGTTTTCCTCATCAGCAAAGAGGCAGACTCATGGTTGTGAGAGTTAAATAAGACTTTGGTGACAGTGCTTTTGGTAAGCTTTTATATAAAAATGTTAGGAATCTTAGTCATGGTACCAGCAAAATACATGTGTCCAGGGGTATTGTGGCAATCTTGGCCTAGTTTAGTCTGATGCCCAATTCCCAGGAGGCAGACACCAGCTCAAAGGCATGGGGATAGTGGCACTTCTGGGGAATTCAGGAATTTGTTGATAATCGAGACCATAATGATGCTTGGAAATAAGTAATTTCTGTTGCTTGGCTTTTTCTCCACAGCTGGAGACCACTGGTTGTTACTTCCCAAGGAACAATTTCTTTCTCTCCTTCCTTCCTTTTCCTCTCTCCCTCCCTCTTCTTTCTTTCCTGGGGCATCATCATTTGCAACAAAGCTCTTGCTCTTATGACTATAAGCTCCCCGGAGGCTGTAGGCAGGGATTATTCTCACAAGTGAAAAGACAGCACCCAGCAGTGTTAGGCCCATAGTAGCCTCTAAATAAATACCAGTAAATGAATTCAGTAAAGGAATGAATGGAAAACTATAATGCTTGTGCTTTTTTCAAGCAGCTGCCTTTGGCAACACAATTATCTATTATTTTGATAGTGTAAAAATCTAATTTCATGGCACGTATTCATCTTTTAAAATTTACCCTGTAGTTTTTAATGACACAGGAAGGTTCAATCCCCAAAGGTGTTCATGGCAGAAACTTCTAGTTGCCTCACAATACCCACTCTTCCTTTCTTCCTTAGTAAAGAATCCCAGTTTTAAAAGTTGGTTGCTATCCAGCTAAATGACCATACTTCCTAGTATTTCTTACAGCTAGGTTTTGGCCATGTGACTAATTTGGGCCAATCAGATTTAAATAGAAATGTGATCGACTTTCAGTAAGACTCCTTAAAATAGAAGAGACTCCCTTCTTCTTTCCCTCTCTCCCAAACTACTGTCTGGAATGCAGATGTGAAGGCAGAAGCATTAGCAACCATAATAAGTGTCCATGAGGAAGAGGGCGCCAGTCTCGAGGTGACTGAACGGCGAGCAGGAAGGGGCCTGGGCCCCTGACAGCTTTGAGGAGCTTCCATCCTAGCCCTGGACTGCCACAGCCGCTCTACACTTATTTTATATGAGCGGGGAAAAAACCCACTTTTATCTTATCTGAGCCACTGTCATTTTGAATTTTCCTTTTATACTGAGCCAAACTTAATCCTCACAGATACAGTGCTGCTAGATGCACACTTGTGGGGTTCCCTGGATGAATGATCCTTTCCCAAAAAAATGCTGAGGAGTAATGGGTAATTTCACATGGGTGGGGACAATATTTTTCCTCAACACGTATCTTATGTATTCACTGTGTGGGCAGAAGTCTCTGCAGCAGAGTTGTTTACTAGAGACCCTGGATAAGATGAGTTCTGTCTGAAAAATGTCTGGAACAGGAATTGCTACTTGGTTGCCTTAATAGAAATCCCCGGATTGGTCAGAGAATGAAATAAGTTCTCTCAGACCATTCAAAATGATTGAGCTGCCGGCTGCATCCCCAGAGGAACCAAAGCAACAGATCTGATGCGACAGTGAGTCCCTGCTTCTCATTTCACTGTTAGAGAATGTTGGGCAAATACAGTCATTTCCATTTTAGCGTAATTATCAGTGAGCTGCTCTTTCTGACAATATTTAGCCAACAACTTCAGGTGCACGAGTCCACTCCTCACTGGAGACACTGAAATGTCATCGAGAAATGCCAGATTCCTGTCTCGTGTACACGGAGGAAGGCTCCACCCTGAAAGCTGAAGCCTGTCTCGTTGTCACTGCAGGTTGAGAGGACAGGGTGTGGGAACCAGCTGTTTTACAACACGTCAACGTTCACATGACCTCGGAGCACAGAAACTTTCTAACCATCAATTCAAATAATAAGGGAAAACAGAAATGTGATTGCCTAGGTAAAGACACAAAGAAATCTTTATATGACAAAAAGCATTAATAACATCAACACATTTGCAAAATATTTTCAGAAAATTCTTCAGAAAATTAATGATGTATTAAACAATTTAGCTACAAGCATGTCCACTGACCTTTTAAAAAATAATTTCACATAATTGGAAACAGTCTAACTAGCCAACAAGGGAATGAATAAATAAATAAGTATATTCATGTAACAGCATTGTAGAATGCATACTATTCAGTGAGGAAAAATAGTGGCTATTTCTTGATATGGAAAGCTGTTCGCCATATACTGGGAAGTAAAAATGACAGGTTCCAAAACAAAATGGGTGATGTGAGCCAATTTTGAAAATAAAAAAGGGAAATACTCGCACATGTGACTGGAGATATACCTAAGCTGTTAAAAGGGGATTTCCTTAGGTGGGACGATTACAGATTTTTAAAATTATCTTCTTTATTCTCAACTGCTTTTTCAAAAGTTTCCTCCATGAGCTATCTTAACTTTATAATAAGGATAAGAAGATACAAGTCATTACAAAGAAGAATTTCATCTGTCACTAGCCCACCGCTGTCCATTTTGATTTGGCTAAGCACAATGCTATGGGCTTTTAAGCAGGTTTTAATAACTCAGGCTTTTTAGTGAGAATATTCACTCTGATGCCTGGACACCTCCTGTCTTTAGAGTTACAGGCTTCTCAGAGATCAAGACGCCTTTCACTGATTTTAACATTCCCTGGTGAGATAAAAGAGGGTATGACAGTGGCAGCAGCAGAATCACTGTGCCTGAGATGGGCTTTCCATCACAGAAGACAGGACCAGGAATGAGTTAGAATTAAGGTCCTAAGCTTTATGGGGGCTGGGAGTGGGGAGGAGTTTCCTGTTTTGACAAGGGAAGGAGCCTGTCCTCAGGGAGGAGGTCAAAATGCCTGTCAACTTGGGGGCAGGACCTGAATCAGGCTGGTTGGGGTGGAGCATCTCCTGCAGTGCTAAGATGCCTTGAGGGCCTGGCCAGTCATCTGAGAGGAGATGGGGTTATTGGAGCTGAGGCACAGAGTGTCTTGGAGTGAGATACTGATAGAGATAGAAATGCGGGGAGGGGGAGAGACAGAGACGGAGAGAAAGGAGGCAGGTGGGGGGGGAAGAAGCAGATGGAGGAAAAGGGGAAAAAGGAGGAGGAAAGAGAAGAGAGGAGAGAGAGGAATGGGAGGAAGGAAGGTGCAGAGAATCAGACAGAGAAGAGATGGCCATGAGACATGAGAGAAAGATGGACCTACAGGGAGGGGGAAGATGCAGATAGAGACAGTGATGGGGAGGGAGGAAGGGCAGAGGGAGACAGAGAGGGAGATAAGGAAGAAATGTACAGAGCAAAGGATAGACCAAGAGTAATCGGCACAGAGAGGGACAAAGGGAGAATGACAATGTGGACACAAAGAGTCACACACGCAGACAGGGACACCTGCATAACCTGCACAACTGCAGAGCCCAACGCCGTGCTATTGCCGGGAGTCAAGACAGGGGCAGATGGCGCTGGCAGCATCTTTTTGCATGTGCCTTTGTCAGCTGAACTCAGAGCTCTCCTTGAGATAAAAATAGGAGTCCTCAGTTCCTCCCTTTTCCAATGCCTGCTCCCCAAAGAATCATTAAGACAGCACCACCACCACCACTCACAAGGTCATCGTGTCTTTCTGAGAGTTCTGGGGAGCCAAGTGCGGTTTATTAGAAAACCAGGTCCCAGCCTGGCCCCTCCCCTCAGCCCTGCACAGCCTCTGCACACACAGCCCATCGGGGACAGTGCTTCTCGTGTACAGGATCAAAGGCTGCAGATAATTAATGAGCCTTTTCTCCCTGAAGAGCTCCTGTGACAACAGCTCAACGTGTCAGGGATGTTATCCCTGCCTTTGATGGGCTCAGAACCAGCACCAGGAGAGGAAGGGTGGAGGGGAGGGGAGAGGGAAGGGGCAGAGGGAGATCCAGTCAGTGCCAGGCTGAGAGAGGGCCACTTCTGGGCAACTCTGGATCCCAGCAGGAAGGAATGTGTCTGAGGAGTCAGGCCAGAGAGAGAAATGTGCATCACACACACATACGTGCACATGCACATACATACATACACAAGCATTTATTTTGCTTCAATGCTGGAAAAGTGATTTGTCCAGACACTGCTCAGCCACACCCATTTGTAAATGTTACAGCTCTTAGGCAAACGGCCACAGAAACACCTCAGCTATATTTTCTGAGGGGACTCGTGACACTGAAATTGGCCAACAGTGGCTCTCCGTGGTCCCTGATGACTCAGCATCCATTCCCACCTTCTGGGAAGAGCCTTCTGCATTCCTTTGGGAAACCACCAGCCCAGTTCATTATGGTTGGATGCTGGGTCCACGGTGGGCCCACGCACCAGGACTAGCCCCGGGCACACCCCATCCTCCTGCCATTCTGGGTCAGAGACAGGTGTGTGTGCAAGTTGGCTCAGTGAGACGCAAACCTGGCCCTTGGGCAAGTATTGATACTACTGGTCAGGAAGGATCTCTTTCTGCTGGTAGGACTGGCATTGCTGGAGGCCTTGACTCTCTACAGCCATACAGATATGGCTGAGGATGAAGCCAACCCAGGCAAGTGCAGAGTCAAGAGGTGGGGAAAGAACATATTCTGAGCACCTGAATTCTCATGCTGGACGTCCTTGTCCTCATTTTCAGTTTTGTGGGCCAGTACATGCATTTTTGGCAAAAGTCTGAGATGGGTCCTGGCCACTCGTGACTGAGGGTCACAGCTGTAATGAGCAACTGTAGAAACAGGAAGCTCTTCAGAGCTTTCTATGCTCCTGCTTTTTACCGCCAAGTCTCACATCTAGTAATTTACAAATTGCTTTCTCTGATCTCCTTTTCTCACAGTGGGCGCCACTGATGCTGCACCCGAGATGGAATGGAGGAGCACCGTCACCCGGTTCCGGCAGCCGGTCTTTGTTCTCCAGGGCGCAGATCCTGGCTTGGGGCCCCTCAATGTCTTCTTGGCTCTTGCCAGTCACGCGCTCCCTCTCCAGGCTCCTGTCTCCCGACTCAGTTTGCCGGGGCTGCTATCCGTGGCCGCTTGCCACGCTCCAAGCACCACACTCCATTTGCCAGATGGGATTTCCTGCCTCCTTCTCAATTAGCTGCCTGCCGTGGGGGTGAAGAGGGGCAGCCACATCTGGGAACATCATCTCTCTTGCCTGTCAAGATGCCCTAAGTCGGGGGTGCATGGCTCCAGCTCAGGTAAAGTGGACTCGCCCCTGGGCATGTGAACCGTGAGCTGAGTGACACAAGAGTGGACAGTGGCTGGAGGTGGGTCACTCTCCCTGTGAGGTCCTGCAGTGCCAGCCCATCAGGGCCCATTACCTAGAGACTCAACAGTGCCCAAATTCCTGTGCTATCTTGGCCCAGTTCTAAACATATTCTTCAATTCTATAAACTACTCAACATCACTAATCATCAGAAATGCAAATCAAAACCACAATGAGATGCTATCTCACACCTGTCAGGATGGCCATCATCAGAAAGACCACAAGTAATACATTCTTAAGAGGGTATGGAAAAAAGGGAACCTTTGTACACTGTGAGAGGGAATATAAATTGGTACAGCCACTATGGAGAACAGTGTGGAGTTCCTCAAAAAAATAAAAATAGAACCATTATACGATCCAGCAATTCCACTCCTGGGCATACATCCAAAAAAAAAGAACACACTAATTTGAAAAGATACATGCACCCCAATGTTCATAGCAGCACTATTTACAATAGCCAAGATACAGAAGCAAATTAAGTGCCCATCCACAGATGAACAAATAAAGAAGATGTTTTTTATACACACACACACACACACACACACACACACACACGATGGAATATTACTCAGCCATTAAAAAGAATGAAAATCTACCCTTTACAACAACATGGACGGACCTAGAGAACATTATGCTTAGTGAAATTAGAGAAGACAAATACTTTATGTTATCACTTACATGTGGAATCTAAAAAAAAGAAAACAAAGAGGTGTATATAAGAAACAGAAACAGACTCACAGGTATAGAGAAAAAACTAGTGGTTACCAGTTGGGAAAAATTCTATAAACTGTGTGTAGAATCTTCCAGCAAATTCTCCCTTTTGCCTAAGTCATCCAGAGCTGGTCTTAAACAAAGAACTCTGAGAGACCCACCTCTTCCACTGTCTGTCCCACCTAAGTAGTACCTCTATTCCCAGATCCCGACACCTGCCTCAGCCTCTCCCCATCACATTAACACTGTCATGTCTGGCAGCATCCCAAGTTACCCAACAAAGGCACAGCCTCAGGCTTAGCAACATCAACCCCATTTAAATCCATTTCCTACCCACACTGGAGTCACCTCTTTGTAGAAGTGCAAATCAACACTTAAGCTCCCCTAAACACATCCTAAATTTGTACAACTACCTTACAGTCTGTTAACCTACAGGTTTCCCGATCTAAGTACTTAAGGAAAGCTTTCTCTTTGATGTTTACATTGTATGTTTCCTTTGCCAGATACTGAGCAGGAAAAGGGGAAAAAAAGGAGAAAAGGAAAAAAAGAATGGCTACTTCAGATTTACATTAGTACAGGATTTGGTATTATTTTGTACTTTTATCTAGTTTGTCTGGCATTTCAGAAAGTTTTGTTGTAAAAATAAATCCCCCTTTTGGGTTAGAAAATAACTTCTGCTACCTTGCTCCACGGTCCTGTGGCTGACGCGGAGATAGCGGCACATTTTCAGGTGTTTCAAATCAGGAAAATAAGACATGTTCATTTGAAGTGCGTCTAATACTTGGTTATCGGTACCTCGTATGAAGAGATTAGATTTTGGAAGAGGAAGATTAATTACTTTCTTTAGCGGAGACAAGCGCGCATTTGGACCTGCGTGTCAATGTGTTTACTGTGAAACGTCGCACCAGCGAGGGCATCTCATCTCCACTAGCATGAGATGCACTGTAGATAATGACCATTTAATTAAATCTCATTATGAAAACCCCTTCTTTTGAAGTACTGGACAGAGCTTAAGAAATGAACGCTGAAAATTTGAACTTTTTTTTGGCCTGCCAATCGTCAGCGGAAAACCCAACCCCGATGGTCCATTTCTAAGTACCAGGCAATGTCTACTCCTTTCCCTTCTGACAGTTCAGAGTCCAGAGCACTTAGCAGAGAGCATGGACTTTGCAGACTGTACTGCAATGGTTGCATCCTAATCTCTTCCACTACTGGGCAGTGTAAGCTGGGCAGTCTTGAGCAAGTTACTGAACCTCTCTGAACTCCTAATACCCTTAACTGTACATGGAGTTAGCGTTTCTCATCACGTTGTGGCAGCTGATAAAGTAGGTGTCTGAGATGCAAGGGGCCATATGTGGCGGCTCCTTTCTCTGTCCCTTCCACACTGTGCTTGGCACCAGCAGACCCCTCTGGACATTTGAGAACACAGCCCTGGAGCTA
Source organism: Orcinus orca (assembly GCF_937001465.1). Classification (NCBI taxonomy): domain Eukaryota; kingdom Metazoa; phylum Chordata; class Mammalia; order Artiodactyla; family Delphinidae; genus Orcinus; species Orcinus orca. Next base: position 5,114,320 of record NC_064578.1, read on the forward strand.
CTCTCCTCCCGGGCTAGTCTATTGCCAGGAATCAGGTGCAGGGGCAACATCCGCACCTAGTAAGCCTGGTCCCCTGGTGCCACCAGCCGCCAGCTCTTCATTATGACACAAACTTCCTGCTCACCCAGATCATTAACAAGTTTAATTTAATGGTAGTTTGTTCCTGACAACACAGACCCTGCAACCAGAAAAGAAAAGCCATTGCTGCCCGCCTCCCTCCCGTCTCAGGTTACCCAGCCGCCCACTCACCTGATGGTCTGATGCTGCAGGGAATCAGGGTCTGTGGCATTCACCGTCAACAGCACGCTGCCCACGGAGATGTGCTCTTGCTTGGTCACCATCATGGGGTCTGGGTGGAAAACCGGACCCTCATTGACATCCAGGACGGTGATGTGGACGGTTGCTGTGGAGCTGGGGCCGTAGGAGACGTCGGGCACCAGCGGGTCCTCGTTTTCCACTTTGATCAGCAGGGTGTGAAAGGCAGAAATCTCATAGTCTAGAGGCTGAAAGGCAGAGAGAAGGGCTCAGCACGCGGGTCTGCCACAAAGGGCAGGTGCTTTTGCACAAAGGCCTCTGACAGTCCCCGAGCTGTGTGGACACTCAGGGGTGGATCCAGGTCCTGTGGGCTAAGAAGCTTGATGCAATTTGGGGTACTCTTTAAGAAAAAGAGTATGAAATATACAGATACAAAATTAGGTATGGAAGTTGTTCCTTTTTTCAGATTGAGAAATAACTTACAACAATTACATGAGGCTCAGACACCTGGATCCTTTGTTGTGAGATCTCTTTAGGTGACTCCCTGGCAGCGCTGACATTAAAAGCCTTCCCACCGGTAGCCTGTGACCTCACAACTCCGGCACTCATGGGGGCTCCAGGGGGTGCACATTCTTCCAGTAGGGTGTCATGTAGAGAAGAGGATTCGGGAGGCTGACACACAAGGGGTTAAGCTGCATGGCCCTTCCCCACCTGAGGGCACTGGAAAACATGGGGGGGGGATTTTTATTTGTCCCCATGACTCGGCAGCTCTGTGGCCATTTTCTGGGCAGGGGACAGTGATGCCAGATACATGGCCATGCCTGGGACAGTCCCACATATGGCAGACTGTCCCACCAATGAGCAACCCTGCTGAGGCCCTTTCCAGGTGATTCTGTAAAGGGGCTGATGGTAACCGCCTCCCTTGCTGCTGTGTAGACTAAATCAGAGGATATTAAGGAAAGCCCATTGTAGACATTATTAATATGGTGCCCTGTCCCTTACAGAAGGTCATGGACGACATTCACTCGGTCCCTTTCTTTCTAAACCATGAGATGCAGTGATGGTGACACTTCCTGTCGATGGGGGTGTGTGTGAGGAGACATTTAGGTGAGATAAGGACACACTGCTTATTTCAAGCTATTTTCCTAATGTTTCCTGGGAAAACAAATAGCTAACTCATCAGATCCATGACATAATGGATATTCTTGCTGGGAGGATGAGACTAAAGTGAGTACAGGGAGGTGATTCACACTCAACCAGAAGGAAGGAAATGGCAGCACACGTCATAAGGGATCTGGGAATGTGGCATCAGAGGTGAGAATGGCGAAGCTGGGGAAAGAGCCGGGTGCAGGGGGTAGAATCTGGAATCGGGCAGGTTTAGTTGGGAGAGCTTTAGGCAAAATTACATTCTCTCTCATAATAATTACAGCTAACACGCACGCCCCGCACTCCACACCTGTGAAAGTGCACCCGCACAAACATACACGCATATATATATGCAGAGGCGCACACACACACACTGGAAGTACTGACTGCGGAAGTGCTTCCTGGCTGTAATAGGACCGCCCCTCCCCCCCTCACCTAGAGCAACTGCCAACAGGGTCAGTATTAAGATTTTAAGAGCTGACAGATACCAGGCTGTTGGTACCTAGGAGCTGCCCAGTTATATTGTGGTTCCATCCCTGGAACACAAGAATAATGTACCACTTCATCCTCCTTTCTAACATAGATCTCTGTCCTTCCCAAGTCAAGCCCCAAATCTGCAACCCCAGTGGAATAAATTCCAAACATGGGCCAGGGAGCTGCCATGCTTGGAAAGTGGAGTTATTCATCCTCATGAGGACACTGAAGGGACTGGAGCCTTGGGCTTGCTGGCTAGTGACAGTCTGCCGGGCAGCATCCTGAGCAGGACGGACACACAGAGCGTCCACCTCTCCTGAGAACCTTCTCGACCGCACCCCAGCATGGGCAGACCCAGCCAGGCAACCCGAGGCCCGAGGGTTTCTTTTATACCAGCTCCCAGGAACACACCATCTTCCTGGAAGTAAAGTTAAGGACAGCATGCTGCGACTATGAAATCCTGAATCTAGCCCAACTGGATTTTCTACCATGATGCAAATGCCGGCAGGGTGGGGTTTTACTGAGCTTCCTAGCTCTGCAGGCTCTTAACAGGCAGCAGATGCGAGGCCAGCAGGGTGAGCAGAAGCAGGACAGCGTGGCGCGGCCGGGGCAGCGGAGGAGGGTCAGGGCCCCGACAGCAACGGGAATCTTAACATTTGTCTCCTAAGGCCGTGGTGACAAAGCACTAGGTGGCTTAATACAAAGCTTAATACAAAGAAATGAACTGTCCCACAGTCCTGGAGGCTAGAAGTCCAAAATCAAGATGTTGGCAGGGCCACGTTCTCTCTGAAAGCTCTAGGGGAGCCCTCCCTGCCTGTCCCAGCTTTGGGCGTTCCCTGGCTGGCAGCGTGTGAGTCCGACCCCTGTCTCCATCATCACCTGGCCTTCTCCCTGTGTGTCTCTGTCTTCACACGGCTGCCTCCTCATAAGGACACCAGTCGTCTTGGATTGGGGGCCCATCCTACTCTATTATGCCCTCATCTTAACTCACTACACCTGCAGTGGTCCTAGTTCCAAATAAGCCCACATTCACAGGTTCTGGGGGTTATGACTTTAATGTCTTTTTGAGGGGAGGCACAATTTAACCCATAAGAGTGGGGTACCCACAGCTCCCCCCATTCACACACATGTCTTATAATATATTTACATATTATGTATAAATATACATACAATATTTGATCTGCATCACAACCCCTCATTACTTTTCATGACATAATCCATCTCTCATTGTGCACCGACTGTGTGCTAGGAGGGCCCCGTGTGCATCATCTCACCTAATCCTCACCTTACCCTCATAATAGTAGGTGATTTTAGACCCTTTTTACAGATGAGGAAAAAGGTTCCGAGAGGTTAAGTAACTTGTTCAAAGTCACACAGCTAACAAGTGGCACAGAGCCGAGATGCGATACAGGGAGTCTGATGAGAGAGTCTGAGCTGATAACAATAAACTGCTTTTGGTACAGGGTGGTATTTCCACAAGTAATGCTGATGGGGACTCAGCCCTCTGTCCTGCCTTGGGACACTTCATTCATACCAGGAAGCAATGCAGCTTAGTAGTAGAAAGCGCTATTTGCTCCCAGAGCCAGAGGGGAGGGGATCAAGTCCTGGCCATAAGAACTCTAATGAATAACTACTGGACCACAGGCACATCACTGCATCTCCTGGAGCCTCAGCTTTCTCATCAGTAAAGTCCTAGTACCAAGGATTGTCGTAAGATCAGAGGAGATGCATGCTGGGTGTTTCACACAGCAGCTGGCCTGGAGTCGGATACAATAACAAGAGGCTGTTAAGACAGTGAGGAAGAGGAATATGGGGTAGAAACAGCTGGAAGAGCCACTGCCCTCCTGCCTTGCCTCTTCAGGTATGTTCGAGGCTGACATGCCTCAGCAGAATGCTGGCTTCTGAGGAATGCAGATGTGAGTAGTGGCACAGAGAGAGGGAAGGAGAGAGAGAGAGAGAGAGTCCAGCCTTTTCCGGAGAGGAGGACCTCTGCAGTGCTTAATTCCGTTTGCACAAAGCTGGGTGTAATGACACCAGTGGGGCGATGACCAGGGCCAGTCTACCAGGAGCTGATGAAACGTGGGTCTCTGCTCCCACCCCTTCCGAGGCCTGCCCTGGGTCATGCTGCATTAAGAAGCCCTCCATTGTCTCGGGCATATGGCCTGATTAACGTGATTTGTTTGGTGTCGGGTCTCTATGTCAGGGACGGGAGGAAATTGAAAACACTTCCAATAAAGTTACAGAGATGCAATTTGACTAATATTTCATCAAGTGTCAAAAGAGGGTGTGGACCACTGTTCTGGAGGATTTCAAGGCTGGAAAAGCTGGCTCTCATGGGAAGGGTAAAGAATCTGGGGTTTGTTGTCCAGAGGAGAGAGGCTTTGGAAGTGACCCGACAGTAAGTTGTAAGCCTGTGACAGGTTTGGGGATCAAGGATGCCTGCTTTCTCAATGCTTCCTTCTCCTCTGAGGACAAAAGAGAGAATAGACGTAACATGCAGGGTGGATTATATTCAGCTGAAAGAGTAACTCTTTGACAGTTTGGAATAGGTTTACACAGCAACTAAGGGTTCCTGACTAGAAGGTTTTAAAGAGGACACGGCTACTCATTTGGCAGAATTGTTAGGATTCGGTCCTGTAGGGAGGAAGGACTCCCCCAGAAACCACACAGTCCTGAGACCTCCTCTAGTTCTCCCGTATGCCGACTGCTAACTGGGTAGGGCAGAGCTGCTTGTGGTTGGGCTGCAGCATGGCCATGTCCACCCACCTCTCATTGCAGAGGCCCCAGAGGAAAGATTCAGACTTTCCAGCCTTCCTTGCAGCTGAGGGTGGGCACGTGTCATCCGGTCAGTGACACATCATTGGAAATTGTCTGGAGGACCCACGGAAAACACATTTTTTCCCCTAATGAGAAGAGAGGGGCCCATGAGGGCACACATACTCTCGCTCATGTGCCTGGCGGCCTCCTTGCTTCCTGCCTTGGAACACAGCAGCAGGAAGACGTGATGCCCGGGGCTTTGACAGCCATTTTATGTCCATGAGGAAAACATCAGAAACATCTGTGGTGCCACCTGCTGGCTCTCGGACACCTTGAGCTGCCAGCCAATCCTGGATTGGCCTACCTTCATCTAGTTATGAAGACCATGAAATTCTCCTGACTATTTAAGCCACTATCAGCCTGGCATTTGGTTACGTACAACTGAAAGCATTCCTAGCTACTGCACTGGGTTGCTAGCAAGGTGGAGAGCCCAGGCTGCATGGTCAGGCCAGCCTCCAGAAGGCTATCCTGGGGCTTGAACTCAGGCGCACTGAGAAGCAGAGAAAGCTCAAGGCCCTTTATACAAATTCATGCGGCAGGCAGCCGAAGAGGGGAGGCCTCCATCCCAATTCTGAAGCAAAGGGAGTCCACTTGCTAGTAAAATGGAGGCCCAGGGAGGGCCCCAGGCTCTGTGGGCACCTCCTCTCCAGGAACTGCAGGTGGAAATTCCTTGTCCTACGGCAGTGCTCGTCCACAAGGCTGTGCTCTCCTGGGGCAACTCTCCTCCTGTTCTGACCCTGCAGGTGTGGGGCAGGCCCAGAAACTTGCATTTCAGCTAGCATTCTAGGTGACTCTTCTAAATGCTAACGTTTAAGACTCACAGCATTGTGGGCCAAAGCGGGAGTGTGGGGAGAGGAGGACACTCTTTTCCAGTCTAGCTTTGCTTGTATTTTATTTTCCTCAAGCTGTAGCAAACACAGGCCGGGAGAACGGTGCTCCTGCAGGGTTTATGGCGGGGATGTATACTGACCCAAGCTTTGTCTTCCAGCTGCAGGTTTGGAAAATTGCCTGATGCCTTCTATAGATACAGGGCTAGCCTCAGAGAACAGCCAGTGGCTATGTTTTATTTTTTTACGACTTTCACAGCTTTGAAACTATAGCACTGAATGTAGGAGGGCAGTGCCAGGATCTCCTGGGAGTCCTGGCAAGGGAAGAAGAATTGGGAAGACCCAGAGGCTGCTCTTTTCAGGGAGACGTTTGGGGCTCAGTTCAGACAAGGTTCTGAAAAGGACAGGGAGAAACCTAGACCCCTCATCCTCTGGAGAAAGCCGGAAACTTCTCTGAGATCTGCCATTCTCAGTTACTCCGGGTTCTGCCCCCAGGGACGTTGTGGAACTTTGTTGGTGTGAACGTTTATATGGCCCTGCGGCTAGGCTGAATACTGACCCCACCCCCTAATATGTCAATGTTCGAATCCCGGGAACGTGTGTTACCTTACATGGCAAAAGGGACTTTGCAGATGTGATTAAGCTAAGGACCCTGAGCTGGGTAGAAGATTCTGGATTATCCAGGTGGGCCCAATGGAACCACAAAGGTCCTTAAAAGAGGGAGGCAGGTGGGCTTCCCTGGTGGCACAGTAGTTAAGAATCCGCCTGCCAGTGCAGGGGACATGGGTTCGAGCCCTGGTCTGGGAAGATCCCACATGCCGCGAAGCAGCTAAGCCCGTGCGCCACAACTACTGAGCCCGCATGCCTAGAGCCTGCGAGCCACAACTACTGAGCCCACATGCCACAACTACTGAAGCCTACGTGCCTAGAGCCCATGCTCTGCAACAAGAGAAGCCACTGCAATGAGAAGCCTGCGCACCGCAATGAAGAGTTGCCCCCGCTCGCCGCAACTAGAGAAAGCCCGCGCGCAGCAACGAATACCCAATGCAGTCATAAATAAATAAACAAATAAATAAATAAATAGAATTAAAGAACACTGCAGAAAAAAAAAGAGGGAGGCAGGAAGTCAAAGTAGGTGTGACAATGGAAGCAGAGGGTCAAAGTCAGAGAGAGATAAGATGCTGGGTTGCTGCTTTGAAGATACAGGAAGGGGCCATGAGCCAAGGAATGCATGCAGGCGACCTCCAGAAGTTGGAAAAGACGAGGAAGTCAATTCTCCCCCGGAGCCTCCAGAAGGAACCAGCCCCACCGACTGTAGCCCTGTGAAACTGATTTTGGACTTCCGGCCTCCAGAACTGTAAAAGACTAAATGTGCGTTGTTTGACGCTCCCACGTCTGTGGTCATCTGTTACAGCAGCCCCAGGAAACGAACACAGGCACCATGTGCCAATCACATATTAGCTTGTGAACTCCTCACAACAACCTGGAGCGGTGGGTTGTACCATCATCCTCATTTTACAGATGAGGAAACCGAGGCACAGAAAACAATTAAGCATCTTGGCCAACGGCACACAGGAAGTAGGTAACAACGTTCCTGCTTGGTCCACTAATATGATTACTATAAACACGACTGCTCCCTGCTTTCCAGGCAAATCGCTGCACCCACCAGAAAAGAAGCTGTGTTCCGATGGACGTCCTGGTCTGGCAGCAGCTCTCCCAGAACCTCCCAGATCCCTTCCTCCAGGACACGGGGACCACCAGCCTCACATGCTCTGCTGCCACCCCCCTCCTTCCCACATTTCTGAGCCCTCCCGTTACATGGTTGTCACTTTCCTTCTCGGTCCCCCTGTAGCAGAGAGAGGTCAGCTTGCTGGGCAGCAGTGCTCACAGGCGGTTTCACACGGAGAAGCATCCCGTGTGTGTAATTATATGCTGTGTTTGACAGTAACTGAGACTCTACTAAGAAAGATTAAGAAGAACTGTAATAATGCACAATCTGACCATGGGTCTTTAGAAAACCTTCACAGGTCCCATTTTTGCATATCTTTGATAATTCATTATCAAGTAGATGGAGAATCTCATTTAAAAATTAAGTTTTTTTTTTTAAGGTTACAAGGAAGTTTAGGTTTTCCAGAACCTGTAGAACAACTTGGTTTTATAGCCATGAGAGTACAAGCACACCCCTAAGCTGAAGACTTTTCCCATTTTAATTCTAGGAGGAGGAGACAGCGGCTGGTCTATCCTCGACCTGGGGCCCTGGGTGCTCGGGCGAGGAGGGAGGGGCAGTCGGAAGCACCCTTACTTTGACGACGGAGAGCATCCCCTCGTTGGTTTGCGGGTTGGTGTGGATCTCGAAGCTCTGCCCAGGGTTCCCGTTGATGATGGTGTAGGCGGCCCTCCACGCGCCTGTGGTAGGATCGTCCTTGTCTTCAACTGTCAAGTTGACAATAACTCCCACAGCTCCTTCCTCGACTGTGGCTTGAAACTGCAAACAAAGCAGACCATTACTGTCACTATTTTTGGGAAAAAAAAAATCATAGTGAAGACCACTGATGGCACTCTGACCATATGCCTGGTATTGGGCACATTACCCATGCCATCTCATTAAATAATAAAGACTAACAGAGGAAGATCACGAAGCTGTGTGTGCCAACAGATGCTATGCTTCAGGTTCTCTCAGCCTTATGCGGGACCATGAGGCTGAATTCTCCTACAGGATGTGGGCAGAAGTGATGTTTGCCGGGGCTGGCCTGGGTTCACCTGGGCTGAGGGTTAAGAGAACAGCTGTGCCTCTTCTCTGGGCCCCTTTCCTTCTATCTACCTGGATGCAGACAACCAGGAGACCCAAGGGGAAGGTGGAGCCACAAGAGGGAATGAGCTTGGGTACCTGAGTCACCACATGGAGGTGGGTGGGAGCCCGTCCCAAACTGTTGTTGAATGAGAAACAAACTCGTATTGAGTTTGAGCCTTTATGCATTTTTGTTTGCATTTGTTTTTGTAGCCTTGTTACTGAATGCAAATCTGTATGCCCAACGCACAGTGGGGCCAAACAATACCAAAACGTCAGAGTTTGGAGCAGAGAAAGGTTTACTGCAGGGCCAGGCAAGGAGATGTATGCCTCATGCCTTAAAAACCCTGAACTCCCTGAAAGCTTTCAGCGAAGCCCTTTTACAGGAAAGGTGAGGGAGGGTCATGGTTAGCTGTTGCAGACTTCTTGGTGTCAGATCCTTCGTTCCTGAGGTCAGGTCACCGTCGGGTCACGGTGTTCCTGTAAACCTCCACCAAAACAAATGTTACTCTCTGTTCTGACAAGTAAGGGCAAGGTCCCAAGGCTCAACTTTCGCCCTCTGAGGTCCAGGCCCTGGCTGAGAGGAGGGGGTCCCCGCGGGGGCCAGTTACCCTGCCCGGGAGTGTTCGTCCAGCACCCAGGCTGGGTCCTCCCACCAATGCCCAGGCCTGGCTGGCAGTGCCCTCAGGGCCAGGTCCCCAGACCCTGCCCAGCCGTCATCACTGAGGGAGCCAGGCACCCATGACCCAGCCGGCCCTCAGGTACCTTGGGCCACCCAAAGGTTCGGGCAGAGCAGGCCGGCTCCCAGGGACCCAGGGAGACCGCCGCCGCCATTAGGTAGCGGAGGAGGGGATGGAAGAGAGGTTCCCGTGGCCTCAAGGCCCAGGCCCGGCCAGTGGGCGGCCATGGCAAGGGCTCTGTAGCTCTGCGGGACACAGCCCCAAGCCTGTCCTGGGGCCCCCCAGCTCACCCACCGCCTGAGGCCGGGGAGGGCCTGGAGGGCCCCAGGGAGAAGGCCCCCATCCACCTCTTACCACACGGAGATCCACCTCTTACCTCTTGCCAGGAGGACCACCCCGGGAGGACCGTTGGCCGAGCGACCTCTAACTGCCACACTAAGTGTCTCTTGCTAACCCTCCTGTGCTTAAGGTCTTGCGGTAACGGTTGCATGGTAACGGCTGTGCACCCGCCCCGCCCCTATTACAGCCTCACCCACCCTAAACGACAAGGTAACCAGATAGTCACACCGCCATCGCTCATACATGGAGGGACGGGGATTGGAACCCCAGTGTTTGACTCCAGAGCCTCTGCTCAATTGTAGCATCCTCCTTAGTGACGGAAGCCAGTTTCATCCCTCCCACCCCTTGCCCACACCTAGCATGACTTTAAAAGGGAGGAAACATTTTTCTAAGGTAACATATAAATCAATTGTTTGGAGCTTTGTCGTACTTGTGTTTTTATTGTGACACATCTCAAATATTTGTTGCAAGTAGGTGTGGTGAAAAATAAATCAATAAATGAAAAATCAGCTTAGATAGAGAATTTCACGAGTCATCATCAGCACATTGCTTTGAGCTGGAAGCATAAATATTGTTTTGGTGCTTACCTCTGATACACTACTGGTGAATAGTAATCTGTTTGCAAATATTTTATACACAAGTAATACCAATAAGCTGACAAGAAGAAGAAGAAATATCCTGGAATTTCAATTAGTAGGAAAGAGAATCTAGAGACAGTAAGATGATGTCAGAAAGCCCTTATGTTCAAAGACAAGTAATTTGAGAAATGACGTTTCAAAAGCGGTGGCTGATTAATTCACTTGCAAATCATTAATCACAAGCCATGATCTTGATGCCTTGGGGAAGACAGGAACTAATCTATCACAACTCAGCAAACCTGGGTGAGCCGTTTCCCTTCCCTACAAGTGGTGCTGGGAAATTCCTGGAACATGCGCACTGGATGGAACGGAGCTGGAGCGAGGGGAAGTGGAGGATACTGTCACACAGAAACAGCTCCACGAGACAATGATTTTGACCTGATGCCTCTGATTCTTGTTTAAGTTAGGCCTAACTTCTATCTTTCCCCTCTCATCACAAAAATTATGGAATTCCTGAGCTTGAAATCTACACTGGTGGATCCCAGCCCTGTTAGAATCTCCTAGAGGGCTTTTTAAAAACACTGTTTTTTTTAAAAAATAACCCTATTCCAATTCAGTTGGTCTGGGGTAAGGCGTGGGTTTCAGTGTTTTGTTGACCTGCCCAGATAATTCTAATATGTAGTTTGGACAGAGAAGCATGAGAGTTCAAGGTCAAGAAGGGCCAAAGTAGGGATGTGAGAGCCTGCCCTCGTGCATTGCAAGGCTGCCTGGGTCCCATGCTGAGGGAGGGGCCTGCAGTGCATGTGGGATCAGCAGGAAGGAGAGCTGTGATCAGCTACTGCTGTCTGCCATGCGTCCAGGAGTGGGACACACGTGTTATCCAATCCCACAGGTGGCAGATAAAGAAACAGGCACAGAGAAAGAAGGAAGGAAGAGGTTGGTCCAAAGTTCTCGAGTGAACCAAAGGTCAGATACAAATCTCCTGGACTCCAGTAACATCTGCTTTCCACAAGTTCTATTACTCATGCCCACTCAAGAGTCCCATTGCTTAGGCCGGTCCTCCACCCCATGCTGTGATCCAGAGACAGAGGACTGATTCTCTGTCCCTACTGATCACAGCACACCTCAGCTCATAATCTGTCCCTGTGGCTGTTCTGACACCTGTACCTTGGGACACCAGGCAGACAATTCAGTGGGTTTGGGAGTGCTAAGACTAGAGGATGCTGGAAACCATCAGTCAGGTACGAATGCCATTACATCCAGTCCACAGGTGAGAAGTTACTTTGTCAAGGCAGGTGAATGTCACATTGCTGAGAGGAAGACACTATAAGAACAGATCACGATGAGGAGGCTGGAGGCTCCAGGTGTGTCTGTCTTGTTCAGGGCTTTCTCTCCACCCCTTGCACGATGCTGGGTGCATAGAAGGGACACAGTAGGTGTTTGCTGAGTGAATGAATGGTCTTAAAATAGGAAATGGGGCCTGGCATCAAAGGTGAGGGCTGAGAGGAAATGTGAAGGGATGAAGCTATACAGGAGTGAGACTAAGAGAGACTGGCATGGTGATGGATGCCTGATTCTGCCACTTGCTTGGATGGTGCAGGGCAGGAGGGATGGGTTGACCTCCCTTGTTCTCCAGAACATCTCTAGCAGGGATGCCTTATGACTTTCGAAGACACTGGGTACGTTATGTTTGTTGGTCCCTCCTACCACACTTGATTTTCATAGGCTTTAAAAATTTCATTTTTTTCCCCCTGATGTGAGGAAAAAAATTAAAATTTTCTTTGACCCTAAAAAATGCGTTTTTTTAATGGCGCCTGGTCCCCAGTACACAGCACAGTGCTGGACACATGAAGATCTTCTGGATGAATGGATGAATTTGTAAAATTAATACTTAGGCCATGTATAGGTGAGAAAAGCCTGTGCAGTTTCTCCCATGACACCTTTTCATGACACCAACCAAGAGGTTGGTGCAGAATACCTTTTCAGTGTGTGGGCAAATGAGTCCAAGTGGAACGGGAAGGTGATAATGTTTTAGAAATTCTCACAGCATGTGTTACGACCCTAATATATCCTTAGATGTAGTAATGTGTCCACAGCCACATTTACCTACCATCCATCACCCATCCATCCATTTATTTATCCTCCATTCATCCATCCATCCTTCCATCCACTTATCCGTCCTCCATCCATCCTCCATCCATGCATCTATCCATCCATCCACCCATTCGCCCATCCATCCATATTCCAGCCAGCCAGCCAACAAATACCTGTCAAGTGGCTTCTGTGTACCACGCATGATACAGTATTAAATTCTAAAAAATAGAAAAATAAAAAAATAAATTCTAGGGATATGCTAGTAAACAAGACACCAGACATGGCATATGTTTAATTATAAAAATATGTGAAGTGTTGGGCAAGAAATAACATAGTTCTTGGAGAGCCTGAAGCTTGAGGGGAGTGGTGAGAGGGCGTGGTGCCTGACCCAGTCTAGGGAAGGTCATTAGGGAAGAATTCCCTGAGAACTGAAAGAAGAGGAGTCAGTGAGACGAAATGGGAGAGAGCCTTCCTGGCAACTGGAACAGCAGGTGCAAAGGCCAGTGGTGAAGGAAGCACGGGGCAATTGTGGACCAGAGGGAGGTGGGTGTGGCTGGAGAGCAAAGGAGAACTCGGGGAGAACTGTTTGCTATTGGACTCCAGAGGAGAGTTGTGTCAGATTATGCACAGCCTTGTGGGCCAGGGAAAGGCATTTAGAATTTGTCTTGAGAGCCAAGTGAGGTCTAATCAAGGAACTGGATTATGTTTAAATCTACTCCTGGGAGAATTCAGAAAAAAATCTTTAAATACCGAAAACATTCAATACAATTATTATAGTCTTTGTTAAGACCATTATCTGATTCTTGCATAAACTATAAAGCCAGTTTCCTTGAGCATCCATTTAGAAACTCATTATGGCTTAATTAAATACTCATTCTATTAATTCTATTCAATGTTTAACCCCATTATGTAATTCAAGAATGGAAAATTAAGTAGATTAAAATGAAACAGTACCATTTTATATTTCTATAGCAATGCTCACTCTGTGATTTAAAAACAATAGACAGACATTAATTTACCATGCTAGAGCAGGAGGAATTACGGATTGTAACATTACTTCATTTAATTGGAAAAAATAAAGTTACTTTTCTGTTAAACTGTGCAGCAAATCAAATACGAGATGCAAAACGTGTTTTTACACCATCAGTGTGGGCGACTGTCTTGGGACATATTGAGTTTCATTGGCTCTCTCCTCTCAATTCAGAAAATTTCATTTTCTTTTCTTTGCCAAGGTGAGGTGAATTTTGTGATGGACATTTAGGAAGAGACTACTTGGACTTAAAACAAAGGTTATCCATCACCAGGGGAAGAGGGACTTGCATTTTAATTTACACTGAGAATGAACACTGCTCCTCACAGAGCAAAGAGTTGGTCATTAAGGTTAACCTGGAAGATGGAAATAACGATCAACAGGCTAAAAGCCACAGGTGGGGCAGAAGTGACAGCTGATGACTTTAAGGGACAGGACACATGCAAGCCTGCCTGCTTGATCGCTGGAGTCCAGGTTCATGAGCTGCCAACCCTGGGGTTTCATGGAGAATTGATGTTGACCTTGAAAAGCAGGGATACAGTCATCTGGGCCCTGGCTTTGAAAAAATTAAAAGATAAGGTCCCGGAAAGTTTTACACACTTCAGTTTCTATTTGTGCGGATAAAAGGGTGAGGGAGACATCATCAGAAACTGAACTTGCAAGCACTTTTATGAGGCTGTATCTACATAAACGATGCAGCTTGTTGGAAAAATCTAATTTCTTGCTGATAGCCTAATGGGTAGAAACTGTGAGTGCTATAAATAAGATCATACATTTAAGGATCCTGGCATAGAGTAAGGAATCAGTATTTGTTAGCACTGGTGATGATGATCGATTTCATTCTGTATCATATGAAATACTTACTAATAAATTGGAGAATGTGACTCTCTGTTTTTATCACAGTCTGCCTTCCATTGTGGTTGTCTTGTATAGATAGCTTATTTCCCTCGGTGGGTGTGGAAGAAGCTCTTTGCTCTTCAGTCGTGTATTCCTGACACTCACAAGCTTGCATATCCTTGTCTTGATCTTTATCACCAAGACAAATGATGTTAACTTATCACACACACATTTAGAAGGGATAGCTGCATCAGATATCTGGTTTCCTTCTATCTATGATTAGGAGTCATCCTGGGGTAGAAAGATGCAACACCTCATTTAAATAAATAGTCATTAAATGTCTATTCCATGGCAGGGGGTCTGCCAGGCATAAGAAGTCCAGCAGTAAATGAGAGGGACACTATTCTCTCCCCTCATGGGTTTACAGCTCAGCAGACTGACACACTCCCTCCTGATCACCCCATTTCCTTCATATGCTTTGCTCACACAATTCCTTTTCTACCATTTGTCCACTGTCATTCATCCCAGGCTGCATCTATGTTTGGACATGACTTAGTTTACAGCTAATGGTCATTTTAATAAATGGTGCTGGGGCCACTGGCTAGCCATGTGGAAAAAACAAAGAATCTGGATTCCCGACCTCACACCATACAGAAATTGTGAAAGGTAAAACAATCAATGTTTTAGAAGAAAACATAGGAGGACATTTTAATTCATCTTACAGTTAATGTTTATGTGTACTTTATATATATGTAATATAATGTAAAATATTTAAAATACGTATAATATAAAAATATAGAATGGGGCTTCCCTGGTGGCGCAGTGGTTGAGAGTCCACCTGCTGATGCAGGGGACATGGGTTCGTGCCCCGGTCCGGGAGGGTCCCACATGCCGCGGAGCGGCTGGGCCCGTGGGCCATGGTGGCTGGGCCTGCGCGTCTGGAGCCTGTGCTCTGCAATGGGAGAGGCCACAGCAGTGAGAGGCCCGCATACCACACACACACACACACACAAATATATATATATATAATGTAATTATATATATAAAGTGCACATAATATAATATAGATAATATTTAAATAACAAATTTAGTAAGTATAGAGTTTATTCAGTATTTTAAAGAAGGCTTTATGTCTAAGAAGTGATGAACAGCAGAGCCCCACAAGGGACTCTAGGTCACTTGGCTGAGAACCACGGTCTGCTCATCAGCTAGCCCTCAAGACAACTGTGCCTACTGAGTCCCTCCCTAGCCATGTCCCAGTAGGATGTGCATGGACAGGCCCCGAAGTAATACCGAGATGGGAGGGGACCATTCGGGAACCCAACAGCCCATAACGGCCCCAGACATTGGTGAGCATCTTTTACTCATTTCCCATCTAGTCAACACTCTCTCTTCTCTAAATATCATTTTCTCTTTGAAAATGAAGAGTGGTGTCAGCCCTTTGGTTTTCAACGCCCATGGGAGACAGTTCACAGAGAGAAGACGTAAAGCAGATGCTAGAGCTGGGATTTCCGGCAACTGCGAATAGAGACTTCCCCGCCCTCTGAAGCGCAGGCAGCCTGGGGCGTGCGCCTATCAACTGTGAGATGGGTCTTGTCTCTGTTTCCGAAAATGCCCAACACCACCTCTTTCATGAAGTGAGAACGCTATAATTAGACGTTCAACTTTGGGATCATTTTTGTCTAGAGAATACAACCCGAGGGGAGAAGATGACAGTGTACATGTGTTGGAGGGTCTCACGATAAGAAGAATGACCAGTTTTTCTCTATTCTCACTGAGAAAAAGGACAGTGAACTAAATTGTACGTCACACGCCAGAGATGATAACATTGTAATGGTGGAGGGCAGTCTTCCTTTTCTGAAGATTCTTAAAGTTTCTAGCTCAGGGTGCCTGTATCCATAAAACATCTGAGGAAATGATACCTTCCCCAGCTCCTGCTGAAAAGAGTGTTACTAGAGGGCCATTTGTACCACACGATCCCAGCTTTCGTTGCCAGAGCTGACTGGACCCAGAAGTGGCACTGGACTCACAAGTCACCAATCTATTGGCTGCTTCATGAACGACCAGATGATTTCTCTAAGCATATGAACTCAGAGAGATACAGGCTATATAATCAGAGGGCAAAGGGTCCTTAAATCCTAAGTTTCTGAGTAGAAGAGAAATGGAGTGGCCATTTTTTGTCATTTGGACATGAACGAATAGATGCATAGAGAAGCCAAAGAATGGACACACTGAAGGAAAACCCAGGAGACCTTGGGGGCGCTCAGAGACACACAGATGAAGAAGCACCCTTGATCTCGGACTGTGTTTCTACTCCTTGCAACTAATGGAGCCCTGGGAAAACAGCTGTGCTGGATGGATGTCTATCTCTCTCAGGACGTAAATGTGGTCCTTTTGATGAAGACTTGGGTTTCACAGATGTTTCCTCAAATCTTTTTTCTTTTTCTCTTTTACATCTTGCTATGGAAACTTTCAAACAGCTATAAAAGCAGACAGAATGAAGTGATGAACCCCACGTGCCATCATCAGGCTTCAAAGATTTTCAACTTATGCCCCCATGTGCTTCATCTACACGCCCACTTCTCCCCATGCCTGTCCTGTTTGGAGCAAATCCCAGACATATCACTGAATCTGTAAAGATTTCACTGCTTGTCGCTGAAAGTTAAAAACTCTTTTTAAGAGAACAGAATCAAGGTTCTCTCCTGATCCAACTTACATTAATTCCTTCTACTGACAATTATTGTGTTTTTCTTTTGTGCGGATGCTTTACTAAAACTATAGCCGCGGTAAAGGACAGTTAGAGACTGGCCTATTAGACTTCTCCACGGGTTAGGAGAGTCTTCTCAGTTAAATGTTACTGAACAGGTGAGGAAACAGAAAAGCTGAAGGTGGAAACAGTTCAATGATAATAAGGAATAGCAGCTCGATGACAAAGAAACATGTGCCTGAGGGGGGAGGACTCTCCAGAGCCGCTGGCACGCCGGGCAGTGTGGTTCTTGGTCCAGGAGAGCCGAGGCACGCGCCACCTAGTGGATGTGACCCCCAACCCCCCACCCCAGGGAGCCCCGGGCCGGGAGGAGAGCCACGTGCCTGGAGGGCTGCGTCTGGGGTCCTGTTCCAACGAGAGGAAAGACCAAGTGTCACGCAACCTCCCAGCTCTACAGGTGCCGGGGGAGGAGCCAACAGGCAAGAGAGGGAAACAATATTCACTTCGTGCTCCAGCAGGAATTATCCTCCCCTCCCCACTCAGTGCACTCTCTTCCGTATTGATTCATTTCCTAGGAGGAGTTTCCATGGTTGCTGCAGACACAGAGGAGGCGCTGGGTACCCAACTTTGGAGGAAGATGCCCAGCCAGGTTCTGGCTTGCTGGGGGCCCGATGGTCCACCAAATTTGTTTTTGCTATTCTTCCTCCACGTGACCTCGCCTACCGAAGCTCCTCGGATTTACCCATTACAGATGCATACTGCAGCTAGAAAGTGAGTTTTCAGGAAGAAAAGACTCAAATACTGAAACATATCTTTTTGTCCTCAAAACAAAATGAGAACACACAGCCACTGAAGACTGCCAGAAAAATAATACAGCTGGGCAATGGTTCTCAAACTATGTTCCCTGGAACAAACAGTGTTTGAGGGATGGTGCAGGAGTCCCACGAATGTACCACATATTTTCCTCTAAACAAGAAAGACTGAAACTGCCCGAGGAATCTGCTAGATATATTTTATCCATTTTGTATATTAGAGTTCTTGTCTAAGATTTTGCTTGGAAAAAAAAAGTTTTGCTGCTGAAATGAAGTTTGAAAATCACTGCCTTAGGGAACCGATGAAATAAATATTACATGTGATGGTGAGAGAAAAATAAAAACCAAGGAGCAAATGTGCGTGCGTTCTTTTTTCTCCACATGCCCGGTGTGGAAACTTCATCTCATCTGACATTAATATCTCTCCTTCGCTTGAGCTTCTCTTTTTAAAAAAATGAAAGAAAAGGCAAAACACATTTGTACATTTGATGAGATAACTGAAAAATAGCTTAATTTTGAGAAGCAAAGAGATTTTCTGCAGGGATACGCATTCGACACAAACATCTGAATCTGGATGAAGAATGACTTTTCTTTAGGAACAATAGCATGGTCTGCTCTAAAGGCTTAGAATTTGGTTTATGCAATTCTGCAAATTTACAGGTGTGGAAAATTCAGTGAAATGGGGCAAGTTCTGATCTACCTCTAACTCACGGGTAAATTCTGTAACTTCTCTGAGTCCAAGTTTGCTTATCTGAGGTGTAGGGTATCAGGCAAAGCAGGAGTTCTTAATGCTGACTGCACATTAGAATCACCTGAAAACTACTCATGATCTGAGGTCCCACATTCAGAGATTCTCCTTGGGTAGGGCCTAGGCATTTGCATTTCTAAAAACTCCCCCAGATGGTTCTGATGAATGGCCAAGAGGTGAGAACAGCTGCTTGAAATGACTCCGAAGGCCCCCTCCTAGTGTTAGGATCGAACTTTAAAAAGATCATTGTGACCTGTTCCAGCTTGTGTGGGTCCTAGCCGGTGTTGGGAGTGCCAAAGAATGCCACTGGTGGGACCCTTGAGATTTCTTACAGTTCTCTGCTCCAGGAGTCTATAGGAGCTGCTAACGGACCAATGGAATACATTTGCCAATGAAATCACAGGGGCATCTCCTGGAGGTCATCTTTTTCATCACCTCCAACAGGAATCCTGTACCCATTAAGCAGTCATCCTATTCCTCACCCCCACCCCCCACCCCAGCCCCTGACAATCACCAACCTACCTTCTGTCTCTATGGATTTACCATTCTGGAAATTTCATAGTAATGGAACGACACAATATGTGGTCTTCTGTGTCTAGCTTCTTTCAATTAGCATACTGTTTTCAAGGTTCATCCCTGTTGTAACCTGTGTTGGTACTTTGTTCCTTTTACTGGCTGAATAATATTCCACAGCATGGATGGACCACATTTTATCTAACCATTCTTCCATTGATCAACATGTGGGCTGTTTCCACTTTTTGGCTATTGTGAATATGCTGCTCTGAACATTCATGGACATGTTTTTATGTGGACGTATGCTTTCATTCCCTTGGGCAGATACCTAGGAGCGGAATTGCTGGGTCACATGGTGACTCTGTGTGTAATGCGGTGGAGATCTAAGTCATTCACCAACATGCAGAGAGCGCTTGGGTGGCACCTTTTAAACACATGAGGCCATGTACTGTTTGCTGGCTTCTCAGAGCTCACTGCCCCCTCCCATGTGAGCAAAGGCAATATTTGAGAATGAAGCTTCCCTCTTTGAATGGCAGGAGGGGTTGGGAAGAAGGGGGATCTATGGGCGCCTTATCTCCTTTGACTAACCGACTTCAAGTAGCCTCCTTTCCCCTATTTGCATGCGGTATCACTCAGCTTAATGCAGAAATGAGATGGACACCCCAGAGCTCACGGAGAAAAAGCCCTGCTCCGTGCGTGCCCCTTGCAGCTGTTTCTAACTAGAGAAAGTACATCTTTAATCTCCTGAGCGGTAGGAAAATCGACACACTTGGTTAGGCTCCTGATGCTAATGCCCCAGTACAAATAAGGACACGAGAAACCTTCTGCTTTCATTACAAGGGATTTGTACAAATTCACACATGGAATTGCCTTACAGCTTCTAATTTATATTTAAATCCCAAATGTCACTGTCAGAAGAAACGGCTCTAAATCCATTGTCTGTGTCTGCACCATTGATTCCTGTTTCAAATAGACCCCATGGGACCAACTGTAATTCCCATCGGCACCTCTGCATATTTCTTCCCAGAGGTGGCTTGTGGTGCTTCTGAGAACATCTGAGTCCCACAGGTAGAAGAGATGGATGAGAATCATTCCCTTGGGAATCAGACCCAGTGAGAGGGGAAGGATTAGAAAAATCATTCTCTGTCCCTTCTGGGCTCTGATCCCAGGGTGGAGTCACACCGGAAGTCTGTGTGGGGAGAGAGGTGCCCCGATGGCCATCTTTCATGTTGAAAAGAATGAATGATGGAAAGTTACTCATGTTTAACACCCCCTGAAGCTCTGTAACTTATTGGCTGTGTGACCTTGGTCAAGTCACTTAACCTCTCTGTGTCTTGATTTTCTCATCAGCGCAATGAGAAAAATAATAGTCCCTACCCTTATAGGATTATTATGATGATTGAGAATATTTATAAATGTCAAGATGAACGCCAGACACGTAATAAGCAATATAGGCACATTGTTACGATGAACACAGACAGAAAGAACACAGAAATGAAGTTTGTAATGGTGCACATCAATTACAAGGAATGTGACCAGAGAAATAAACTTTGTTCTTTTGGGCTTTTTGTTGCTGTCGTTACAGTAGACTAGTTTTGCTAAATAATATTTCTGACAATATAAATTTCCCTTGTTGTCTACAACTACTTAGACTTGGTGTCACGTATAATCAGAGGTGTCCTGACCAATAGTACTTTTTAGAGAGGTGTCCTGACCAATAGTACTTTTTAGTTCCTAAATGTATTTTTAATCTAATTTAGGGTTTCTTAAGAGCAGTGCTAGTGACATTTTGGGCTGGATAACGATTTGTTGGGTGGGTGGGGGGGTCCTGTGTAGGATGTTGAGCACCATCCGTAGCCTCCACCCACCAGATGCCAGGGGCACCCAAGCTGCAGACATTGCCAGATGTCTCAGGGGAGCGTGTGTGTGTGTGTGTGTGTGTGTGTGTCTGTGTGTGTGTGTGTGTGTGTGTGTGTGTGTGTGTGTATACAATCCTCCCTGGCTGAGAATCACTAATCTACCTAAACCAGGTCAGGGGCTCCCTAACAAGTATCTGCCTGTAAATGGCAGCCCATGAGCTCCCCCAGAGCAACATTTATCAGCAAGCTGGTCTTAGACTCAAGTCTCAAGGGAAAACTGAAATAGCATAATAATATTTTCCAGGGTAATTGAATCAGACATTGCCAGAAAAACATTCAAGGGTAAAACTAAAGACTGTAATTATTATGAAAATTATTGATGTAGTTTTCATTACTCTACAATTTTTGAATTAGCCACTGATAATCCCTTTTATAAAAGAAGAAAGGTAGTTTTTCTTGCTTTTCCTTCTTCCTGACACTTGCCTGCCTCTCACTTTTCAATAAACACATTCAAGCCTGTGCGTGCTAAGTGGACCCAGGTGCAGCAGAGACCCGGGCCCTCCTCTGAGGGGCAGCCCTGTCACCTGCGGGGCTTTCTCGATGGGCCTCAGAATTTTTTCATTTGGTCCAGTAAGAACTATGTTCAGACCCAAGCTTATTTGGCAGTGAAGAATTACTGTCCGTGATCCATTTTCCCCTCCCAATTCTCCAAACCCCTGCTACTCGAAGTGTGGTCCCTGGGCCAGCATGGGTATCACTTGTGAGCTAGTTAGAAATGCAGAATCTGGGGCCCCATGCTAGACCTTCAGAATCAGCTTCCAGGTGATTCAGGGCTACATCAAGTCTGAGACGTCTGCTCTTGACTGCTCTGCCAACTCTTGGTGACTCGGTCCTTGCTGCCTGACCCTGATGGGCAGAGAGACCAGAATACAGGTGCCCTCTACGTTCAGCACTCCCAGCCTGGAAACCTAGAGACTAGAGGGGTCCTTCTCCCTCCTGTTCAATGTGAACTTCTTCCCTGGGTCCCATCCCCTCCCCTTCCACCTTCAACTCCTGTCCTGCTTCCCTACCTGCCAACTTACCCCGCCTCTCAAGTCTATAATGTGTTCTAGACTCTCCAATTAAGAACACAACAACAAAACACGCGCAGCGAAGCAAAAGCCTCCCTCCACTCTTCCGTGGCTCTCATGCCCTTCGCAAGAGGGGCCTGCATTTCCTCAGCCCCCACTGTGCGATAACAGAGCGCTAAATACCTTGGAAGTTGCTGTGAGGGCTAGGGAGCACAAAAATCAGGACTGCAAATTTATCTGAAATCAAGGAACAACATAACTTGGTCATTGTTGAGGTGTAATTACAGGACAAAACATACTGTTCAAGGATCCTTACTGGGTCTGCTGAACAGGTGCCAAGGAGGCTTTTCATGAAACTCACACATAACAGGCCAGACACTGTCCGACCCCAGCCTGTGGCTGCTACATCTGGGCAGCTCCACGTGTATGGGGAGGGCCGTGAGGCTGTATTGTGAGTATGGAAAACAGGAGCTCTCACAGAGTTAAGGACTTTTAAGTAAAAAAGCGAAGTCTTCCAGCTCGATTTTTCCCTCCCTAGTGAGAGTGCCGGGTAGAGAGAACAGTGAGAACTGCCAGGTAGCACGGGAGAGCCTGTGGGAAATGAGAGAAGCTGAGGGGAGAGAGAGGAGAGAGTGGGGAGATTGAGAGACAGACACACAGAAAAAAAGAGGTGGAGAGAGAAGGAGAGAGCCAGTGGGGGGAGGGCAGTGCTGGCAAAGAAGGCAGGGCTACACATGCGAAAGAGAGAGAGACATCTCCTGGCTACTGTAAATAGAGCTGCAATGAACATTGGAAGCAACCTAAGTGTCCATCATCGGATGAATGGATAAAGAAGATGCGGCACATATATACAATGGAATATTACTCAGCCATAAAAAGAAACAAAATTGAGTTATTTGTAGTGAGGTGGATGGACCTAGAGTCTGTCATACAGAGTGAAGTAAGTCAGAAAGAGGAAAACAAATACCGTATGCTAACACATATACATGGAATTTAAGAAAAGAAAAAAAAAGGTCATGAAGAACCTAGGGTTAAGACGGGACACAGACCTACTGGAGAACAGACTTGAGGATATGGGGAGGGGGAAGGGTGAACTGTGACTAAGTGAGAGAGAGGCATGGACATATATACACTATCAAACGTAAAACAGATAGCTAGTGGGAAGCAGCCGCATAGCACAGGGAGATCAGCTCAGTGCTTTGTGACCACCTAGAGGGGTGGGATAGGGAGGGTGGGAGGGAGGGAGATGCAAGAGGGAAGAGATATGGGAACATATGTATATGTATAACTGATTCACTTTGTTATAAAGCAGAAACTAACACACCATTGTAAAGCAATTATACCCCAATAAAGATGTTAAAAATTTAAAAAAAAAAAGAGAGAGAGAGAGAAAGGGAGACGAGAGAAACAGACTGGAGAGGGAAAGAGAAAGAAGGAAAGATAAATAAGTTAGGAAATAAAGACAGGAGAAAGAGATGTGGAAAGAGGGAGATGGGGGTGGCTTAAGGGCTTGGTTTTGCTTTTTCTTAAATAAGAAAATCTGGGCAAGTCGAGAGCGGCGTTCCAGCACTTCTGGCATTCCCGGGGCCTGTGCCAGAAGAAGCTGAGGACAGAGGTTTCCATATTAATAGAACCCAATGGTTGAGGCCTCCAGTCTAACTACTTAGAGCAACTGCAGTCGGAGGAACTGAGGATTCAGTGACTAAGCCAGGACCCCTGGGAGGAGGGCTGACCGTGTCCACTGCCCCCATCCAGAAAAGATGCTGGTGGGTCCTGGGCCCTGGGCGTTGCCTCCACGATAATTACCAGGAAGCCCAGTCTTTTTACAACAGTTTCTAAAATCAGTGCATTAGACACAATTGGATATGATCAAAATGATCCGTAAAAGCCTCCAAAAGGGTCCTTATGGAGACTCTCAGGGCCCTGGGAGGCTGTTCTACTCTTGGGCCACCTTGTATGAAAAATCTACATGTGACTTCGAGTGTATACAGACTTGTATAAGCTAAATGTTTGGATGATGAGTCATCTGTGTTTCATTAACCCCACATAGGTCCTTCCAAGGGATGGGTTTGCGTCTCCTGAACTCATCTTTTTGTTGCCTTTACAAATATTTAAGGAGAGGTTGCAAACCAAGGAACCAACCAAAATCTGTGGTCCTTAGCCTCCAGTCACCTTATGTGAAGTTTGTGTTTTTAACGCATCTCAGAGGGCCTGCCCAGGGCAAGGGAATTGTAACAGGGACCATAACAGGCATGGTAGCTGGTAACTTTCTGGGCCCTGGTGGGGTCGGCCAAGGGGACACCTGAACATAAGCTCTTCCTTTTTGGCTGGAGGGCTCCCCATAGATATGCAACTGAGACAGTACCCTGCTAATGGCCACCTCTGGACAATACTCATCCTTCACGTGTCAACTTGTGAAGATTGTTGAAGATGAAAAAATGGGCCATTCCTGGGGATACACATTCTATAGCTATCCTTGAACATGGAAAAATCCATCACTTTGTCTTCTCTGTCAATAAGAGCAACTTCTGAATACGTGCACACACGTATGCACATGTACACACACATCTTTTGCAGGAAGGGAGTGTTTCCAAAGAGAGTCCACATCTAGCGTTGTTGCTATAGTAACACAAGTGAAAGAGGAAGACAGCTTCACAAACCAAACACAATGGTGAGCTTCTTCTGTCACCTGCCTGCGACCTTGTTCTTTCCACAGTCAGGGAGCAGGTGGAAGGTTAGTGTAATTTAAGCCACAAGGAAGTGAGGAGGCCTGAGGTCACGTCAGTGTGGTACAGACCTCAGGGGATGAAAAGAAAAAAACAGGACACCTGAGGGCAGCGAGTTCAGGGGCTCGTTAGCAGGTAGAGGTGACAGGTTGGCGCTGACTCTTTCTGATGTAACCAACAGCTAGAGAAGAGGCCGTCAGAGGGGGTTTCACGGCCCCAGAATTGCTGGAACAGGCTGTAGCATGGAGATTTGGCTGAATTGAGAAAACTCAAATAATTGGGTACAAAATGCCTGTTTTCTGAAGAAAGCCACGCTCTGCAGACTAACAGCAGCAAAGTGATGATTAATAGCATGGTAATATCAATAGCAAAGGCTAACATTTGCATGCTGCCTTGATGTTGTGTGCTGGGCTGATGGCCCTTGGAATCCCACTTTACTGGGGTCCCTGCTACGAACGTGGGCCCTTTCCTGGGTCTAGAATTCTGTCCCTGTTCTGTAACCGAACGTCAGGTGCTTCCCTGGACCATGAACCTCTTCTTCTGTGCATCCACTGGAGCCCATTCACAGCAGGGCAGGTCTTCCTCCATTGTCAGGTAGGTGTCTATGCAAGTACAGACTTGCATAGACAAGTCTAGCTCAGGAGATGGAAAAGATGAAGGTAATTGAAAAGTACTTTGATCATACTGGAAAAGGGGCTATAAACTGCAATTTAAGTAAATACTCATACCTTTGGACCCAGCATTTCACTTGTGAGAGTTTATCCTATAAAAACCTTCATATGTGCGCACGAAGATACACATTCAAGCATTTTTACTGCTGTGGTATTTACAAAAGAAAAAACCAGGGACCACCAAAATGTCCATCCATAGGGGACTGGTCAAACCATGGGACACCAATGAAACAGAACACGATACAGAGCCATTAAGATAATGAGGGAGCAGAACTTCCCTGGTGGCTCAGTGGTTAAGAATCTGCCTGCTAACGCAGGGGACACAGGTTCAAGCCCTAGTGCGGGAAGATCCCACATGCTGTGGAGCAGCTGAGCCCGTGCGCCACAACTATGGAGCCTGCGCTCCACAGTCCGCAAGCCACAACTACTGAGCCCATGTGCCACAACTACTGAAGCCCACGTGCCTAGAGCCCATGCTCCGCAACAAGAGAAGCCACCGCAGTGAGAAGCCCGTGCATTGCAACCAAGAGTAGCCCTCGCTCGCCGCAACTAGAGAAAGCTTGCGTCCAGCCACAAAGACCCAATGCAGCCAAAAATAAACGAAGAACTAAATAAAAATTTATTTAAAAAAAGATGATGAGGGAGCTAATTGCTTGGCATTATTGATCAGAAGGGAAATCTATTGTATCGAATGATGCAAACATCTTGGGTTTACTTAGTAGAAATAAAATGTGTTGAGTTAATGAAATCAGGAGACAGTGGACCACGCAAGGGGCACATGTGAAGCCAGAGCTGAGATAAAGGAGAGATTACAGACTCTTTAAGGGTCGAGATTGCAGGAGACAGTGGACCATGCAAGGGGCACACGTGAAGGCAGAGCTGAGATAAAGGGGAGATTACAGACTCTTTAAGGGTCGAGATTGCAGGAGCCAAGGACACAGATGGAGTTCACCAAGCTGCTGTGTGTGAGGGGCTGGGAGTGCGGGGCTGACCCTGCGGGTGACGCTCCCAGTTGCCTGGGTAGAGCCCTCTCCCCAGGTTAAAGGTATAAAAATAGAGACAGGCCAGTGAGAATTCAGCAAGTGGTCTCTAGGGGTGGAGCATCTTCCTGCTGGGCTTCCACTCAGAGCAGGGGTCAGGTAGAGTGTGTGGGCGGTGGGGGGCTGTGCAGGGGACAAAGGATAAGACCATGAGGGGCTCAGCTTGAATCACACATAAAGGCTGTGGAACCTCTGGGATGCTGCTGACACGCTCGAAATGAAATGACCACTCATGGAAGTAAACCAAGAAGGTGCGATACCCCGTGTCTCGTTCATTCCAGCTGGAAGGAACCTTAGCTGGGAGACGGAGGAACCCATTCTCCTGAAGCCTTCTACCAATTGCCTTGAATGGCTAAACATTACGGAGTGTTTCTCTGCCCTTTGCTGTCACTAAGAAAGGCCAAGACCACCCAAAGCAGGTAGCAGAAGCAAAAGGGGAAAAAATAAAAATAACGGTAACAACAGCCTATGTTTACCAAGGGCTTGCTCTGTGCCGGGGATAGGGCTAAACTCCCTACACGTATTATATCATTTGATCCTCACCATAGCCTAAGGAAATAAGGAGCATTATTTCTCTCATTTTACTGATAAGGACAAAAGTACAAATCCTGATGAAACTGCAACATAGTATGCATAATGTGATCCCATCTTTGTAAATAGAAAGTAGGGAAAAGACACCTGTTAAAACATTAACAGCGCTCATCTCTCAGGATAGTGGAGAGATCTGGCAACTTTGTGTATTATATGCTTGTATGATATTTTAAAGGTTTTTAAAATAGTGGAATGAATTATGTTTAAATCAGAAAAAAGTAATTTTGGAGGGGATAAAATGCTACTGAATTCAAAATGCATTTAAAATTAAGTTGTTTTCTAAAATACTTTAGAAAAAGAAAAATAAAGTGGGAAGAATCATTCTACTTGATGCTAAGCTTCACTACATAGCTACAGTAATCAAGACAGTGCAGTACTGGTGGAGGGAGAGACACAGGTCCATGGAACAGAATAGAGAAACCAGAAATAGACCCACACACACATGCCCATAAAATGGGGCTGGAACCACTGCACATCCACAGGTAAATAAAGGACCTCAACTCCAATCTCATACCTTATATAAAAATTAACTCAAAATGAACCATGGATTTAAATGTAAAACATAAAAATATAAAACTTGTAGAAGAAAACACTAATTTGAAGGGATACATGCACCTCAATGTTTATAGCAGCACTATTTACAATAGCCAAGGTATGGAAGCAACCTAAGTGACCATCGAGAGACGAATGTATAAATAAGATGCGGTATATATACACAATAGACTACTACTCAGCCATAAAAAGAATGAAATAATGCCATTTGCAGCAATACGGGTGGACCTACAGATTATCATACTATGTGAAGTAAGTCAGACAGAGAAAGACAAATACTGTATGATATCACTTACATGTGGATCTAAAAAATAAAACAAACTAGTGAATATAACAAAAAAGAAACAGACTCATAGATATAAAGAACAAACTAGAGGTTACGAGAGGGGAGAGGGAAGCAGGGAGGGGCAAGATAGGGACGGGGGTTAGGAGGTATAAACTACTATGTACAAAATAAGTGAGCTACAAGGATATATTGTACAGCATGGGGAATACAGCCAATATTTTACAATAGCTATAATGCAGTATAACATTTAAAAACTGTGAATCACTATGCTGTATACCTGAAGCTTATAGAATCTTGTAAATCAACTATACCGCAATTAAAAAAAAACAGGAGAAAATCTTCAGGACCCATTGCTAGACAAAGAGTTCTCAGAGTTGACATAGAAAGTACAATCTATATTAAAAACATGATAAATTGAACTTTACCAAAATGAAAAGCATTTTCTTAGTGAAAGACTGTATTAAGAGGATAAAAACATAAACCACAGACTGAAATATTCGCAAGCCGTATCTCCAAAGGAGGACTTGTATATGAGCCATGTAAACAGCTCTAAACAATCCAATTAGAAAGTGGGCAAAAGGACTTCCCTGGTGGCGCAGTGGTTAAGAACCTTCCTGCCAATGTCGGGGACACGGGTTCGAGCCCTGGTATGGGAAGATCCCACATGCCATGGAGCACCTAAGCCCATGCACCACAACTACTGAGCCTGCACTCTAGAGCCCATGAGCCACAACCACTGAGCCCGCATGCCACAACTACTGAAGCCCGCGAGCCTAGAGTGCATGCTCCGCAATAAAAGTCACTTCAATGAGAAGCCCGCGCACCTCAATGAAGAGTGGCCCCCGCTTGCGACAACCACAGAAAGCCCACGCGAAGCAACGAAGACCCAACACAGCCATAAATAAATAAATAAATAAAATTTAAAAAGTGGCCAAAAGACACAATCAGACATTTCACAGAAGGGAATAAATTGGCAAATAAGCACATGAAAAGA
The DNA here is from genome assembly GCF_937001465.1 of Orcinus orca. Taxonomy (NCBI): domain Eukaryota; kingdom Metazoa; phylum Chordata; class Mammalia; order Artiodactyla; family Delphinidae; genus Orcinus; species Orcinus orca. Next base: position 5,142,754 of record NC_064578.1, read on the forward strand.
TGCTTAATACCATTCGTCACATAGGGAAATGCAAATTATAATCCTAATGAAATATGGCTAACACCTATCAGAAAGGTTAAAATTAAAAATAGTGATAACAGCAAATTCTGGTGAGGATGTGGGGAACCTGGATTTCTCCGACATCATTGGCAGGAGGAGAAAATAGTGCAGCTCCTCTGGAAGACTGTTCGGCAGTTTCTTATAAAACGAATACGCATTTAACATATGACCCAGCGATCACACTCTTGGGCATTTATCCCAGAAAAACAAAAACTTACGTCCTCACAAAAACCTGTACATGAATGTTCATAGCAGCTTTACCCGCAATAGCTCCAAACTAGAAACAAGCCAAATGTCCCTCACTAGGTGAACGGTTAAACAATCTCCAGTGCATCCACACCATGGAATACTACTCAGGTAATAAAAAGGAGCAACTATAGATACATGCAACTACTCCCATGGCTCTCAAGGGCATTACACTAAGTGAAAAAAATCAGTCTTAAAGAGTTACTGATTGTATGATTCCATTTATGTACCGTCCTTGAAATGACAAAACTATAGCGGTGGAGAACAGATTGGTGGTGCCTGGGGACAAGGCCGGATGTCGGGGGAAGGTAAGGTGGGTACGGCTATTAAGGGGTACCAAGAGTAGCCCTTTGTAGTGATGAAGGAGTCCTGTATCCTGATGGTGGTGGTCGTTATACAAATCTCTACATGTGATCAAATGCATAGAGCCACATACACACACACACACACACACACACACACACACACACACACACACGGGTGGAAACTGAATCAGGTCTGGTTGACGGTACCGCGCCCATGTCCACCTCCTGGTCTTGCTATTGTTCTACACTGACAGGAGATGTTACCACTGGGGAAGCTGAATGAAGGGGTCAATGGGCTACCATTTCTGCAACTTCCTGCATGTCTGTAATTTAAAAATGAAAAGTTAGAAAAAATTAAGTTACCTTTCTATGTAAGCCTGAAATTATGCATTTGGGGCTACATGGCTGATTTTACTGTTAATTTGGAGGGGGATCAACTTGTTCATGGTGGAATCCACTTTGCAGTTGGGCTCCCATACACTGTACCAGGCCCAGACCTCTGATTCAAATGCACCCCATTTTGACAGGAAATAGTTTTTTTTGGTGAGAGAGAGAGAGAGAGAGAGAGAGAGAGAGAGAGAGAGAGAGAGAGAGAGGAAGCGCCACAGAAAGCCAATGTGCTCCTCCTATGAGCAAGCAACTCAGCAAGATACCACTTTCCCTCTGAGTAAGAAAGATCATAATAGAAGTGAAACGAAATCTTTCAATGGAGAAATGAACCCCTATAAGAAAGCACTCCATGCAACATTAAAACAAACTCTTTCCTAATCTGGTTAACTCGGCCTTTGTGCTGCTTTAGCTAATAGAGTGGTGAGGACTGTCGAAAGATGGTACATCAACATGTTCAAAGCAATACTTCTCAGATACGCTTTTCAACACTGAGTAAGGAGAAAGGATGTTTTTCAACACCCTGAACCAACATACACAATGGGACAATTCTGGGGTTCTTAGCCAATAAAATTACTCTTGGTGCAGCCTTTGTTCATCCAAGAGTGATGGGATTTCTCTAAGGCTCAGTAATGTGGGTTCAAAGGTGACAAAACATTACCATCCATGGCTGATCTTGAGGATAATTTCTTTCTTTTTTTAAAATAAATTTTATTATTTATTTATGGCTGCATTGGGTCTTCGTTGCTGCTCGTGGGCTTATGCAGGCTACTCTTCATTGTGGTGCGCGTGCTTCTCATTGCGGTGGCTTCTCTTGTTGCGGAGCATGGGCTCTAGGTGCACGGGCTCAGTAGTTGTGGCACACAGGCTTAGTTGCTCCGCGGCACGTGGCATCTTCCCGGACCAGGGCTCGAACCCGTGTCCCCTGCATTGCCAGGCGGACTCTTAACCGCTGCGCCACCAGGGAAGCTGGAGGATAATTTCTAATTTGTCTGACACTAGCTCCTTGGTGGACCAGCTGTAATCTGGGCATGTTACCTAACCTCGCTAACCTGTCCTGCACAGAGGTGCTGGTCACGTCCCCAACATCTCCATTTTACAGGGGAGGAGGCTGAGGCCAAAAGAATTAAGGAACCCATATAATATCTAAGAGCTGGCAAATGACGGAGATGGGACTGAAGCTAAGAGTCATCCGATTTTAGCATGTGACCAATCTCCAAACATCACTCTACCCTGCCTTGTGGATACAAGGACTCAGAATCAAAACTGGGATTTTGGGCATAATAAAAAGGGTCCTTCTAGTCAAACCAACTGTGTGAACAGAGAGACAACTGGGAACCAGGCAAATGAAGCCCCTTCCCCACCTCGTTGTCTCCTCCTTGGCTTCTATCTTCTGAGACAGAACGGGGTCATTATTTTTAAAAATCCTGTACTCTCCATCACTTTGCTGTCAGTGGCATTTGCTTCCTTGCTGGAATTTCAAAACCCCAAAGCAGACTTTTCATGTGGACAGTTTATCTTATTACTCTGCCCAGTTGGTGAATGATACTCTTAAATCTTTTTTGGGTGTCTAGGGTCCATGACCCTGACACATGGTTTTGTCAAGCGAAGACGAAAGAATTGCCTGGGGCCCCATGTCCCCCAACAGCCTACAAACTCATTGGTGGCAACACGGCTGCTTTAATCAGGGGGCTACTGACAGCGTACACGGATAGAGCTCTGCCGGGAGCTGTTACAGGTCACCAAGGCCGGCTCCCCTCAACAATATTTTAATGTGTGAACACTAACAAATGGCACTCCAGTGGCTCCTGAGAAGCCATCTTGCCGGCCCCTCCTGATGTGACTTTCTTTCCTCTTTCCTTCCCTCTGTTACCGCTCTTTGGGGAGCTTGCCCTGTTGACACTGTCCACGTGAAGCTGCGTCTCTGCTAAATCAAAGACCTCCATCATTTTTATGCTGGTCTTCCAGACACCAGAAGAAGCTACCTTTCCCCCATCGAAATGTTACATGGGAGAAAGACAAGCCATGTTTGACATTACAGCATGGTCATAGAGCTCAAGCAAATGAAGTTAACAGGGTGTTTTTCTCCAGGCAACGGGGCCACGGAAACAAACAAACAAACAAACCCACTCAGAATCTTATTAAAGCCCTAAACCCAAGATGCATTTATGGATGCAGGGCAGATTTCCATGCCAACCTAGAAACTCAGGTAAGTTTTACTGCCCAGTTATGGCAGAATTTCATAAATAGAATTCTTCAGGGAGCAGACTTTTGTCAGATAGCCTGAGGGCTTCATTCTGTATCCTTTCCAACCTACACTCATTGATTGCATTTGCTGGCTACAAAATGCCTTCCTTAAGTTTCCCTTGAACCATGCCGGCAAACTCAAGACTGAGGACAGTGGGTGAGGGAGTGCTCTGTAATTTCAGCCCAACTGTTACGGGGGCAGGAATACATCTCTGGGATGCTATAATCATCACAATGGCCCCTTTACTGAGCCACACGCTGGGCACTATGCTTGCCACATATTATTGGCCTTGACATTGAAATGCTCTACTTTATTTAACCCTTATTACAAGGTGGGTACATTTATCTCCATTTTACTCCTAAATAAAGCAGATCTCAGAGAGGTTAAGTAATATGTCTAAGCTCACACAGCCAGGAAAATGGCAGTGCAGGAACCTAAAGTAGATATGAGATCAACACGTTAGTCTTCCGAGCTTGGCTAAATGTCCATTAACACGAGATGCATCTGTTATCTGCCTCCTGCTGCCAGTCGGACAACAGGCAGTGCATGGGAAATAAGGGTGATCTGAGGGTGCTAAAAAAGATAGAAGCTAAAATATATTTTGGTTACTGACACTGTCAGCAGACTAGTAGACTGCCTTGTCTAACTCAATGGCGTCAAGGTGTGTTGCAAAGCCCCTTCCTTCTGCATCTAAAGTGTCAGCTCATGTGACTCGGCTTGTCAATCTTCTACATAGATGGTTGGGGAGTTTTCCAATTGGTTGCTGGTTGTTCCACTGCTTTGCTCGCGTTGAATAGCCCTGAAGAGATGGGATTTAAATTGTGCCGAGGATATTAGTCTAAAGCGAATGAAGTGGAGAGTAGACTTCTCGTTTATGTCCCCAGAGTGATAAATGAAGGACCGTAACTTTTTTCTAAGGAAAAGAAAATGGGAACTCAACGTGGATTTCAGACACATGAGAAATAGCTTATGAATTTAGATGATAGCTTGGTAGAAATAAATCGTACATCTGTTCGTTCATTTTAATAAAGTGGAGAGATGGCACACTGCTGAAGCCCTTGGACAACCCTGGGTTTTTAAAATTATGGTCCTGTAATAGTAGCCTTAAAATTTGTAATATAGCCAGTGGTTTCTGAATTGGAGGGAAAATTCATTTATAAAATGAAAGTTCAGACTTTGGAATGTAAATGGGAAAATGCAATTTTTCTTGGCCACATATGAATTAGTCCCGGGAGGGTTCTGCAGCATCTTGACTATAAAATATGTATTTTTCAATCTTATGAGAAAGTTTTCAGACGGCTGGCAAAACTTCTTTGGGCAATCTCTATTTAGGTAAATTGTTCAGGTCGAAACATACGGTTAACCGGCTTTGTTATTTTTGCCTTGAACTTGGTGCTTCGTGTGCAAGGGCAATTGTAGATTAATATTTCCATTTGAAATGAGTCTAGCCTGTTACAAATACAAAAATCATTTTTACTCAGTAGTAGAAACATAAGGAAGAGAACTTTTATAGACCAGCAATTACCAGTTGCCATGAAATTTTACTCATTCAACAAATAGTATTGAATTTCTTATTACATGTGAGCCCTATGCTTGATATTGGGGAAATACAACAATCCTGATTGTAGGTTTCCTGCTGACTTTAAAACCTAGAAGTGTTGGGGCTTCCCTGGTGGTGCAGTGGTTGAGAATCTGCCTGCTAATGCAGGGGACACGGGTTGGAGCCCTGGTCTGGGAGGATCCCACATGCCGCGGAGCAACTAGGCCCATGAGCCACAACTACTGAGCCTGCATGTCTGGAGCCTGTGCTCCGCAACAAGAGAGGCCGTGCACCGCGATGAAGAGTGGCCCCCACTTGCCACAACTAGAGAAAGCCCTCGCACAGAAACGAAGGCCCAACACAGCAAAAATAAATAAATTAATTAAAAACAAAACCACCACCACCACCAACAAAAAGTACCAATGCCACTGTGCATGTGAGGATTAAATTAGTCAATGCTTTAAAAAAAAAACAAAAAAACCTAGAAGTGTTATTAAAATTTCTCCAGAAATGGGTATTAAGCCCATAGAAAGCTTTTTGACAGAATAAGCAATTTCAATTTTATTTCACAAATCAGCTTCTCAAGTTTTCAGGTGGGAAAGAAGTACAAATAAACTGGTCGTATTGACTGGCCATAGATAACACAGGCCCAGCTAGGAAACCCCCAGACCACCTTGAATATATTTCATTTGCCTCCTAATCAAATACTGAATGGATACAGATGACACACTTTAGCCCATAACCTTGTAGATTAAAAACTACAGACTGCAGGGGCTGTTTAGTCTTAGAATTGAGGGCAATTAGTTTTTGTCTTAGGTCAGTTTTTGCCCAAATAGGTAAGATATTCTCCCCGGGTTTGTGGGAATCTAGACTGTATCTCAGGAAGTCACATGGATAAGGGGTATAGGGAGGGTGTGGCTTACCAGTGGAGACAGAACAGAGATGGGACAAAGGCAAAAAAAAAAAAAAAATGTCCACTTTCCTCACAGGCAGGACTATGCAGTGAGTACTGGCCAGATGCAGGAAGATAAAGGCCCCAGGGAGTTTTGCAATTAACAAGCTTTTTAACCAATGCCTAGAATTGGAACTCGTCAGGTCAGAGGGCTCCTGGGAATTGTTTTTATACATCTATGCTGACCTACATCTACTCTGTTAGGCTGCATTGCTGGAAGTGCATTTACTGGACCAATGAATAGGAAAGGTTTTAAAGGTTTTTGATAGTGTCTGGATGAAGGGTCTACTCTTGAGCATGGCTCTGCCGCCTCCTCCGACGGGACCTATTTCGAATTGGAAACGGGACAAAGCCAACTGCTGAGAAAGAGAGATGGGACAAAAGAGAGATCAGAGAGGTTGAGGTCAGCCGCCAAGCAAGTAGCAAAAGGGGTGTTATGAGTTAAACAGAAAGAATGGAAGACCCCTCCACTCCCACCCAGGTTAGGAAACCATGTTTATGACTTGCATTCAAAAATCATCTATTGACTCACTCACCTTTAAATTTCCCTGATCACAGTGCCTGGCTCATAGGAGGTGCTTAATTAATACTCATGGAACACCTGAGTGTCAACTACATCCCAAGCACTTTCAGATTCCTCATCCTGGTATTTATCCCTCACAATATTCCAGCAACACAATTATAACCGCATTATTCACAGGAAGTCGCCAGGGCGGCTCCGTGTCTTAACATGTCCAGATGGCTGATGGTTTCCCTGTACTCCTTGGGCCTCTGGCATCAAGTCTGGCCTCAAAACAGTTACAAAGATGAAGAACGTGAAGCAGCCACGTGGTAACGCCAGCGAAAGTAATTTAAAAGCCCCGGAATAAGAAGCAACCGCGTTCCCTGTCATTTCAGCTGGGCAGAGCTGCTCTGAGGGAAAGGCCCTCCTCTCACCTGGCTTTGAGATGCTACATTTTCTGCGCCACCTCACTCATTCGTGTTTGTCTCCTGCTACCCCACGGCTCACCCACAAGCGCAGGCTGACTTTGCCTTCAGATTCACAGGCCCTTGGGCTGAGGTGCCTCCTGGAGAAAGCTCCAGACCTGCCCTCACAAAGCACAGGGCGCAGATGCACTCGACTCTCCCCAGGTACCAGCGGCTGAGCCGTCCCCTCCCCCTGGGACCGTGGGCCAGCGGTGGTCCAGCTCAGTACTAGTGGATGACACCCCTCACTGTTCTGAAGCAAAAAGGGGGGAGAATATGAGTGGCAGAAATTGTAAAGATAAAAAAAATCATATTTTCTACAGGTCTGAGAGGTAAATACCAAATCCCAGGACGGGCAGAGGAAGTAGACGGCCCCATAACTGTGAAACCAGGTAACAGACCCTGTTAGTCAGTCAGTGGCATGTGGGGTGGGGTTGGAGGGAGATGGAGAGAATGAATCTGCAAAAAATACATAGTGAGGGCCTCTCGCAGTGGTCAGGGTGTGAATGCGCCATTCTTTAAACATGTGCATGGGGGCTTCAGAACGCAGAAGCCAATAAACCAATCTGGAAGAATTAAGCCCCTCCCGGGACCGTGGATCTTGGAAGGGAACACAAGGGACTCATCACACACACACATAGACACACAGACACCCACATACACACTCACACGTAAACATACATACACCCCCCCCACATACACACATACACACCACAGACACATACACACTCATACACGCATACACACACACATATACATACACACACAATTTTATTTATATTTAGGTGGGGAAACATTATTAACTTATACACAGCGGTGTGCTGGTAAATGCTTAACAACTGACTCCTCAGGGGAAAAAAAAAAGCCCTGATTTGTAGCTTGTGTCCCCACCACGGCTGATTCAAGCTACCAACGTGATGTCAAGCACACAAAATTGGGAAAAGAGATGGACTCAGTCAACCTTCGCAAAGCCAGTGCAAGGCGGCCTGGTGCAGCCCTGCTTGTGATCACCAGGCTAAGCTCATTCTCTTTCAAACAGGTTCTGGGTAGACGGAAAATGTAGCTTCGATCTGTGCACATCCCCTTTTTCAGGGAACCATCCTACCCCATGCCTTGGGGTCACACTGGTGCTGTCAACCACAGGCCTCACTTTTCTTCCTCAGAAATGGGAATGTGACCTTGGGTGGGCCAATCATTTCATCATTCCCTGGCACTCAGTGTCTGGTCTGAGTGACCCTGTGACCCAGTACAACCAGTCAAAGCCTTTCTGTGAGATTACTGTTTGGTTCTGGGCAAGAGGGTGTGCATGTCTTCCTTTGTACATAAGCCATGGGGACATAGGCTTATGGTCACCAGAGGCCATGTCACCTGCCATGAGGAGAGAGACTACCAGAGAATAAAGCCATTACAGAGAGACAAGCAGAGCTGAGAGATGGAGTGACACATAGAGAACATTCTGATGATGCTGTCCGAGCCCTGGAGGCAGCCACATCTGAGGTGAGAAAGCCCTTCAATGCCTTCCCCAGGGATGAGGACCAATGGTCCCCAGGGATGAGGACCAATGCGTTCCCCAGGCATGAGGACCAATGCGTTCCCCAGGCATGAGGACCAATGCGTTCCCCAGGGATGAGGACCAATGCATTCCCCAGGCATGAGGACCAATGCGTTCCCCAGGCATGAGGACCAATGCATTCCAGGATTTGCTTATGCTGGTTCAAAGTGAGTTTCTGCTTTCAACAACAAAATGAGTACAAGCAAATGATCTTTAACTCTGAGAAATTAAAAGCAGATTTTCTTGAGGAAGACTGAGCCTCTAGTCTCAGTCTTAAGTCAAATTGATTTGTGTTTTCAACTTCCCAGAGCTGAAGGAAAAGATATTCTGACCATTTCTATACAAGGCTGCTATAAGCGGTCAGTTCATTTCGCTGGGGTTTGTTGAGGCTTTCCTCTGAGCCCATCATGTGGGAGGCCAGTGCTTGGCTATTACAAACCAGACAGCTAACTGCTTCTGGCTCTGATACATAGATTTACAGCTCTGAATTGAACCTGTGTTAAACCAAGCATCTAGGGGCGATTAGCAAAGGCATCTGCTTCTATTTGCAGAGCTGCCGGGCAAGAGTGCTGTTTGTTGGATTTGATGTAACGCAACAAATATTCTTTGCGCTTCCTCTGTGTACACTGTTCTGTGACTGAAGGGGAAGAAGGTGACAAATGAAGCTGTGTCTGCCCTCAGGGAGCTCCAGTCTGGAGAAGGAAGAAATGGATACCTATAATGCTGACCCAACGCATGCTGGGAAGAATGCTGTGATTGAGGCAGGAACAAAACGCTGGTGAAAGAGAGCCAGTTAATTCTGACTGGGAGACCTGAGGGACCTTAAGGGAAGTGCATGGCTTCCTGAAGTCTGTTAGTGGGGGAGCAGACTCACACAGGGTGGGCCACCTCTCTCACCCACCCTTGTGCGTACACAGTACAGGCTCGCCCCAGCTCCTTCTTTCAGCCCCTCAAAGGCCACGTGCATGCCTCAGGGCATTTACATAAGCTGCATGCTTTGCTCAGAAGGAGCTATCCTAGCACCACCTGCATCACTTCTCTTAGCAAAGCCAAGACTTAAGGGGATGACAAATTACTTTACGACCTCTCCTTTGCAAATCTCCGACCAGGTCTGTTTTCCTTAGGTCATGTTCCCAAAGCTCTCTGAATTCATCTGTGGGAGGCACCCCTCTTGCACTCCTTTAATATCTGTCCTCCCTACTAAGCCACAAGAAGACAAGGGCTTGCCCATCTTCTTTAAGTCTCCAGCCTGCAGCTCGCTGCCTCTGTTAGCTAAGCACGCGGTGAGGGCATGAAAGAAAGCTGAGGCCACTTTCAACCCTGCTAACTCGGAACAAGTATATCAAATGCACAAAAGATCTGTGAACTTGAGGAAGCACATTATTTCATTAAGGTTCGAGAAACTGCAGTAACGAAAGTTATAAATTTAAAAGATTTAAAAATCGTTATCGGAGATAGCAGACTAGAATAAAAAAGACCCCAGGTAACGAACCAACGTTTTTCTTGCTTTATAGGCCTTTGCCCGAATTCTCCAGTGAGTAAAACCTGGATTTCAATCGAGATATCTAATAATTAGTGTACCGTTATAAGCCACTGACAGCGATACCGGAAGATTCTGAATTAGATATGCACGTGAAGGCATATAAAGTGGAACTGTCAATATCTTCCCAACAACGTTGCTGCATCCAACATAGGTTATTTGATTTGGCTGTTGAGAAACTAACAAAAGGCCAGCGTGTCGGGGGCCTGGCTTCTTTCACGTCTGAATCCCACAGAACTAGAACAACGTGTAAAATCTCAGAAAGCGAGTCTAGCGTAATGGTGGAGACCTGTGCTCTGGAACCAGGCGCCTGGAGGTGGCATCCCTGCCCCAGCATACTATAAGCGTGGGCGTGTTTCTAACATTCCCATGACTCAGTTTCATCATCTGTTTGGGGATGGGGATAATAAGAGTACTTATGTCCTAGGGCTGCTATGAGAATTAGATGAGTTAAGATGCCTAAAGCACTTAGTACCTCCCATAGATAAGCACTTAATCACTGTTAGCTTAAAAAAATTGGCTTTCTGGATGAAAACATTTTTCATTTATTCTTTGCTTGTAAGAAATGATTGTTATATTTGCCCACTAGACCTATCAAAATAAAGACACAAGACTACTAATCAAATTCACTGGCAATTAGAAGATCTCTCCTGGGCTTCTCTGCTGGCACAGTGGCTAAGAATCTGCCTGCCAATGCAGGGGACACGGGTTCGAGCCCTGGTCCGGGAAGATCCCACATGCCGCAGAGCAACTAAGCCCGTGCGCCACAACTACGGAGTCTGCGCTCTAGAGCCCACGAGCCACAGCTACTGAGCCCATGCACCACAACTACTGAACCCGTGTGCCTAGAGCCCGCGCTCTGCAACAAGAGAAGCCACGGCAATGAGGAGCCCGCACACTGCAATGAAGAGTAGCCCCTGCTCGTTGCAACTAGAGAAAGCCCGCGCATGGCAACAAAGACCAAACACAGCCAAAAATAAATAAATAAAATAAATTAAAAATATATATATATTAAAAAAATAAATAAAATAAAAGATCTCTCCCCTTTTTTTTAATTTGAAGAAATGGTGGAGGGAGAAAGAGTAGCTTACACTCATCCTGGTGAGCCCAGGGGAGAAGTGTGCGTGTGTGTGTGTGTGTGTGTGTTGTAGTTGTACCTAGGGCTTGCATTAAACACTGTCCTGATTTGAACAGAGAGGCAGGTGTGGCAACAGGGAGGCAGGAGGTGATGAGGTGATGCTGGAAAAGTTCAGGCAGAACTGAGATTAGAGGTTATAAGCCCTGCATCTTCAGCAGTCCCTGGTGCCCAAGTGTAAATGGAAAAACCAGATGGGTGTTCTCTGAGGAAAAGCCCTGCCAAGGAATGCTGGAGAGCTGACCCGAAGGGCAAGACCACGGAATAGGAACATAACAGCTGTGGCTGAAGTTGGCAGATGTGCTCTGAGAATGGGGTCTACAGACACTGCGCTGGCGAGTCGTTAATGCCGGCATGGTGCAGAAGCAGCTTAGTGCAGGGTTGAGAGCATGGGGCCTAGACTCCGGGCAAGTTCTTCAGCTCTCTGAGCCTCAGTCTCCACACCCATGAAATGGGTATGACAATGAGAGTCTCAGGGTTGGCAGCAGGAGTGAACAGTGGAATGTATGTAAGCCTCTTGGACACTGCCTGGCCCAAAGCAAGTGCTTTCAGATGTTTGCACTGGCTTCTGGATGTTTGTTTAATGATACAGAGGATGAAGGAGCAGGTCCAGGAGTGCTGGACAGACAGAACTTCTGACAGAATGGCCAGTCTTGCCTTTGATAAAAGCTCATTACATATTTGCTATTACTGATGGAACACCTGCTAAGAGAAGACACCTCTTTGAATTTGCAAGGAAAAAGGAGGTGCAAAGTTCAGAATCTCAACCTCTAGTTCCCCAGTGATCTGGGGAGGAATCAGCCCGCTTAGCCTCAGCTTTCTTCTCTGCATGGGGGTGAGAACGAGACCCTTTTCACTGGGTTGTCCAGGTTTTAGGTGGGAGAGAGCATGTGGAGTGTGGAAGGGCTTCATAAGCTTAAAAACAACTGTGTAAATGTCCACTAATGCTGGTTCCCTGCTGTTGTTATTTCCAGTTCTGTGAAGGATATAGGTGGTGGGTCGTGTGTGACTGGTGGCATCATTGCCAGCAGTCTCTGACCATAGGAACAATGGTATTCCTGAGCAGCATGGGGGCGCCAAGTCTTGGAAGGTCTACCCTTTACTGTGTCCGCCAATGTCTTCCCCCTGCACTTCCGGTGAACCGCCTCCTTGCCTTGCCTGCATGACTGGGCCCAGTCTCGCATTCCCCGCCGTCTCTCAGGCTGCTCCAGCCACACTGAACAGCTCTCAGTTCCTCAAGCAAGACATGCTCTTCCCAGCCTCCATGTCTTCACACGGACCCTCTGCATACTCCCACGTCTCACTGGCATGGGCTGAATTTTGTCTCCCCAAAAAGATCTGGTGGAGTCCTAACTGGCAGTATCTCAGAATATGACCTTCTTTGGAAACAGAGGTGACCAAGTTAAAATGAGGTCGCAGGGTGGGCTCCAATCCAATATGACTAGCATTCTTATAAAAATGGGAAAATTATGCACAGACACGCACACAGGGAGAAGGCCGTGTGAAGATGAGGGCAGACGGGTGACGCATCTACAAGCCTATGAGCGCCACAGACTGCAAGCAAACCACTGGAAACGTAAGAAACGGGCATGAGCAAATGCTCCCGCAGAAGGAACCACCCTGCGGATACTTTGATCTTGGACTTCTGGCCTCCAGAACTGTGAGCAAATGAATGCTGTTCAAGCCACACAGTGTGTGATATTTTGTTACAGCAGCCCTAGGACACTAGCACAGTCACTGTAAATGTCACCTCCTCAGTGAGTGTCATGGCGTGTGTACACAATGTGTCCATGTACGGTGATTCCATCTTGTCGCTAGGGACCATATGTAGCTATTTGCTTTGCTGGTCAGTTGTCCCCACTTTAGACCGTAACTTCCTGAGGTCAGGGACCATGTTTGTTAGTCTGGGATGTTGTGCTCACCACACTGCATCCCAGCCTAACACAGTCCCTGGCAAAGAGGAATCATGGAATACACTTCTGATGGATGGGCTGGTGAGTCAGTGAATGCATGAATGAATGCACTTTGGAAGGCAACAGTGTAATGTTACGATATGCAATAGGTACATTCAGTTAAGACAGGCTTCTTGAAGAAGATACTTCTCATAAATTCCTGTCTTCTCAGATCTGGGCAGGTTGACAGCAAAATAAAATGCTGCCTATACTGGGAAAACTATATTCAGCCTGTTACTAAAACAGATTTTAGTTCGGAAACAAATGAATATATTAAATCAATTCTGGATTATTTTGTTTAATCCCACTTAGAAGAATGAACCCACACAGAACTCTGGGGCTGTGGAATATTTTCTTTCTTGTTTTTAAGTTTGCAGGCAAAGTCAAGTCTGTCTCCACTCTAATGATTCCTTTATGTATAATTTATTAACGTTGAGTTTTCTTTCTTTTTTTTACTTGACTGGTAGGGAAGTAGATTTAGGGCTCTCTGCAGTTATGCAGATTCGTTTATTCCCTTCTGGAAAGGAATTTAACTCCAACCCTCTCGGCTCTCTGCGCCACAGAAAAATGATAAACCTTAGGATCCCTCATGACTTTGTGCTACAGGAGGGCCTTGGTTTTTCACTGGCAGCAGTATTTTGTGCCACAATGAGGCTGGCCTGGGATCTGCAATCAGCCTTGAGCAGCCTCCCTCGGCTCTAAAACCAGAGGGTTGGTTGAGGTTCTTTCTAAAACCCCTTTCAGCAACATCACTCTCTAACTTTTCGATGGCCTCTGTTGCTTATTGTCAAACATTTATAATTTATTCACTCATTTGCACATCATTTGGTTATGTTCCAAAGCTGGGTGCTGGGGCCAGAGCAGGGAACAAAAGAGACAAAGTTCCTTTTTGCGTGGAGCTTACATTCTAATTTGGGGAGACTGAGAATAAGCAAATAAATAACTTAATTGTATGGCACATTAGAAGGTGAATATTATATATTATTAGAATAAAATAAGTGCAAACTAGGATGTATACATATTAGAAAAGAATACATAACAGAATATTATGTAATGACATATGATGGTGTGCAGGCAACACTGTATATAATATGGAACTGCAATAATATTTAATAGTATATTAGAAGCTGAGACACCACAGGTGGTAAAAACGATTTACTGCATGAATAATAATTTCATCTCTAGTTAAACTTTTGATGTTGCCCCTGTGCTGAGTCCTAGAGGCAGTGATGAAAAGAACCTGTCCCTAAATATCAAAGCATCTAAACGATGTTGGGAGACAGGCTCAGTGGTGAGACTCCGCCAGTGGTAGTAAAAAATTGCTTTCATTGTCACTGAGTTGCTGCTGACCCTCTGAGCATAACCAGAGGTTTAGCCAAGGCACAGAATCTGCATAGAGGTTCACACAGAGATGATAGGGATCAATGCATCATGAGTATAATTATGAAAGAGCAATTAATGCAATAAATCATCTGGCTATCTGGTCTACCTCTACAAGAGGCTTGAAGAACCAGCCACAAGGTAGATTACAGTTTTTCACTTTAACAAATCCAGATGTTTCGACATCACAAACGCAGTGCATAAGCGATACGTGCATTTTCGACAATGCAAGATTTCTCACCCTGCTGTCTTTGAACAATTAAGTCTGGGAAAGCACACACTACCCTTTTCCTTAGCGGGAAGACTCTTGTTTGGATGATGGCTTCTATTTATAGAGCACTGCTTACATTTGAACAAATGTTTCACTTCACTCTCTTTTAGTCGAGAAATCCAGCTGTAGACCTGCTGTTTCAACTACCTCTGAAATTTGAACACTAGGAGATTTAGTTGATGATTTCGTGTTTTTCTACGACCTTGGTGCAAAGAAAGCAATGAACTCACCCCTTCCAAGTGAAGATAAATGGGGAACGTGGGTGTTGGCTCTTTTGCAGCCAACCCTTCTTCAATTATATGATGGGAAGCTGGGAATGCAATTTGCAATAGATGGCTCCTGGAGTCCTTGGACAAGATGTTGGCCTGGACGAAGATGGACCAGGAAGTGATATAATCTGGAGGGATGTGACCATTTGCACAGTTGAGAATTGGTGGTATCCGTGCACTGAAATCACACTGCTCTATTCTCTCCAAATATTCCCTTTCTGTACATATTGGGATACCTCCATCCACCAGCCAAAGCACGGGATAAAGATCCCAATAGTGTATGTTTGGACTCCACCCTCCAGAAAAGTCACTTGTGTCAGATAATTGAAATGGGTTCGATCTTCTAGGAAGTATGTGGTTGGTTTTCTGGATTAATCTCTATTGAGCAAGCAGCATATATAATTATGTGGTCAGTGTTTAGACACAGGCACCTCTGAATTTAAAGGGCTCTCCTAAGGGAAATAAACTCTTACGGAGAGTTTCATTTAAAGCACTCAAATATATTGCATGGAATCCTGGAGGAGTGGATAAATACATTCACTTCAGTTAGACCTTTGGCACAGAAAGGTACATGTATGAGCTTTATACCTGGGGCCATCAAACTACCAAAAACAAATGAAGAGATCCAAAAGAGTTCAGAAAACTCCCAATACTCATGTCAACTCAAGAGCGAAGGAACGGGAAAGCAAAGTCTGCCTCTAATGATGCAGTTCAATTCCCTCGGGGTTAGCCATTTCTTGATTATCAATATCAAGGAGGAGACACAACATTTTTAGTCTTTTTACTAAAATGAGTTGATTTTGAAGCAAATGGTATGAGAGGGGGTGGTTACTGTCAAAACTAATTATATTTCTTCAATCCATGTTTTTAATGAAAATATTGTGATGTTTTGTGCTACAGTGAATTCCATATACACAATATCTACTGCTTTTCCCTAGTAATCCAGGTTAAAAAGCTAATCCGTATTTTTCTTTGTTTATGGTAAGTGGGGCAAGCTTCTTCTAGACCATCCCTCAAATCTAGGATAGCTCAAGAATACAGATGTCACACAAAACCCCCACCTATTTGAAAGCACTACAGAGCTATGAAGACAGCCAGAACTTGAGAATCCAGGATCCTGTTGAGAAGGGAAGTTTACTGAAGTGAAGCCAATACTTTATGGAACTTTTATCCTTAACGCAGTTTCTAAATTATAAAGGCACAGGGACAAAAGGCTAAGAATCTGAGCAGAAGAAAGTGCTGCTAAGAGACCAGGAAGCTGAGCAGAGCTTTCAGCAGTCTCATGGGGATGACAAGACCACTGAAATTCAGGGTGTCCAAGGCGGAAGGGCCCTTGTAAAAATACCCATCTTTCAGCTGGGGCCCCAGAAAGGCTGTACCCAGGAGTAAGGGAAACCACGATAGCCCTCATGTAAGACTGAAACTCGATGAACTTAATTCAACCCTAGACTGATTTAAAGTCATCCTTTTCTACTCTTATTGGTTTACAGAAAGCAAAAATGATAAAGTTAAGGAATAAAACAAATGTTATCCTGACACCATCTTGCATCAGATATTTCATTAAGAGGAAAAAGTAAATTTCTGATGTAAGAAATAAAATAGTTCCTGATTGATAAACTTACTAATGAAGAGAAGTGAGTCATAATGAACACATCGGTAAAGATTTAAATTTCTTGTGATTTACCTGCAATACCAACATCAATAAAGACAATATAAAACGCTTAATATGTTTCAAAACAACGATGTGGGTGACATAAATAACAAGTGTCGTCAATTTAAAGATTAGTCTTTATACAAGAACATTTGAAACTGCAGAGCTCATATATATATGTATACATACGTACATATATAAAACATATATATATGACAGAAACTTGATAGAGATTTCCTTAAATTTAACCACAATTCTCAAAATTTACATGAGTTTTCCAACAATGAAATAATGTAGTAAAGGTGAAAAAAATGTTTCTAAACCCTCAATAATACAGAGCAAATTTCTATCAACCCTGCTATAGGAAAGACTAGTCTTTTTGCTCTCTTTCTATAGAAAATGGTTTTGCATAATTATTATATAAAGAAGAGACCATAGAGTTTTCAGTCAAACATGTAAGAGAAAAAGTATTATAGGGCAAATTAGGCAGTTAATTAAGAAAATATTTTTATTATGAAAGCTCATAGTCCAAAGAAAAATAAGACTCCTAAAGCATTAAGGTCCTTGAAGACTTTTAGGAGTTGGAGACTGGACCCCAGCACCCCCTTGATAACTTAATGCAAATATCTGCTGGTGGCTCAGTTTCACCTAGCCGGCTTCCGGCTCACACCATTTATCTTCACCCCTTTATGAAAATCAGAGCATTTACCCATCTCTCATCTTCCAGGAAGACAGGGCCTTTTAAGATTTATGCCAGTTTTATTACATGTATTGTAATGTTATAGCTTGAAGACTGAAACATTTACTTTAGAAAGAATTCATCAAATAGCCAAAAAAAAAATCCTGTTATTCAGTCTTCATTACCAATTGCCATTTTAATTAAAATCTGAAAATCAACTGATTGAATAAATGAATGAAAACTCATTTAAAAACCGTATAATCATTTGCAAACACATTCTTTTAAAATTAATAGCAAGTCTGTTAATCCTCATGACCTGGGGTTTATGTGAAAATGAGTTATTCAGTCAGTATGTGTTGAGCATCTGCTATGCTATAAGTACAAATCACGTGTTTTTCTTAAAAAAAAAAAAAAAAAAAGCAACTTTAGAGAGAGAAATGGACAAGTCATTTTGCTCTAAATGGGACTGAGATTCTCAACTATAATCCAAACTCTGGGTTTGGAAAGTTTAACTAGATTTCCTAAAATCATTTCCAAATACCTAATCTAGAAGAGTCACAACTAACATGTAAGCATAAACTAACAGTTAAAGCCACGTGTGAAAGCTATTAGGAAAACTCACGGAAGACTCTCCATAGGGAGACTAGTGCTTCTAACCCAAATTTTCATGAAAATCAATGACTAAAAATTGATTTCATGTGTCAGTAACAATTTAAAGTACTTGGTTCATCATATCCAGTGAAACTGTTCTCCAGTTAAAATCACCTTCAGGAAACATTTGGCAGAGAGTGAATTATTGAGTGCCAACTGGGAATGCAACAGAGAATAAGAGAGGTGTGGGCTTTGCTTCTCAGCAAGCTTACGGTCAGTGTGAATAAACACAAGGGGAACAAATGATCTTAGTTTGCACTAAGAATGTGCTGTTTAAAACGCCCTTTAAAATATCTCCTTCCTTAGTAACAACCCCTATATTACCAAGGGCTGCAACCTGCCAACTAAAGATAGCTGGAGTTTTTCTCAGTCACCCTCACAGATCAGGAAGGCTAAGGAGATGTAAGTCATTTGACTTTCTGGGGAAATCTCTTTAAATGACGTTTACTTAGGTGGCAGGCCCTCCTCTGCCCTTCTCATTTCCTGCTTCTTTCTACCTGTTACATGCACATGATGGCTGGCACCGCGGTGACCCTATTGTACCACGAGGCAGCTTTGGGGAAGGCAGAGAAGAAAGATAAGAGGAATACGGTAAACTGACAATATAATGGTCTCACCATACTGGCCTGGGACTGTCTACCTACGGACTTCTATGTGAGAGAAACTATACCTCTAACCCATTTAACAGAGCATTATTTCCTGTCTGTTATTTGTGGCCAACTGAAACCCCTCTTTTAAACAGATCAAAAAATGCACCTCTCTGGAGATGGAAGACCATGTAAAATAGAATTTTAAAAAGAGATAATAACCATATACTTTCATGAATTTCCTAAGAAATGTCCTAATACATGCAGAAACTTACATAAGGCAACATCTTCTTGGACAGGTTCCTAGATACCTTTAAGCCCAAATGACCACCATTTCCATTCTGGGATGACTGAACCTTGACCTTCATCTCTGAAAATTATTTCATCTTTAAGATCACAGGGTCCATGTTTCCTCTCTATTCCTAGTTCATCCTGTTTGACCACTTCCACACCCAAGACCACTACCTTTGGGCTGAGTCCTTATCAGTCCTCTTTTTCCGCCTAACAGGTTCCTCTTAGCCTTCTTTGCTTTTGCCCACAGTGATGAGTTTCACAGATTCCACCACCTCTCCTCCAGAATTACTTCTCCCCTGGAACTTGAGGGTCTTAATCACGTATTTTGAAGTGCTTGAGCAGGTTCATAGATCGCTTTCAAGGAAAACAGCAGCCTTTCAACATGGAGGGGAGATGGCCCTTTAGATAAGAACGTCAGTTGGCCTTTTGAATTTTAGAAACATCGTCAGCATCATGTAATCATCTTGCTCACCGCAGCCGTCTTCCTCACCACCTTCCTCGCCGCTGCCTTTGTCCCACTACCCTCGTCATGACTGTCCTCACTACCGCCTTCTCAACGCCCACCATATCCCCATCGCCAACACGCCAGAGAACATGAGGTGACAAGCACTAGGGCTCTTCACCACTCCGCTCATTTGACATTCACAAGAGCCCAATGAGGTGGGCTTTAGCATCAGCCCCATGAACAGGTGACAAAACGAGAATGTAGATGGTGAACGTGCTCAGATCCCGTGGTGTGGTAGGTGTGATATGAATCCAGTTCTGGTCCAGAGCCCAGCCCTTCACATCGCTGTTATACTGCCTCTAGCGTTCATACATGTCCAAAATGTATGAATCAATGACAAAGAACATCAGCCATCCTGGAACATGCTAGAAAATTTAATTGTGAATTTGATTTATCCAACATTGGCAAAGACTCCTATGGGATACCTAACATCTAAGAGAGAGAATCTGACGTACTTGCTAGCTACCCATTTTTCTCGTTTTGTTACTTGTATCTCCATATGAGTTGTGACATCAGCTCTGCCCTGAGGGAATCTCAAGCTCACTGTCCAATGTCCATTTTTTTAAAAAATAAATTTATTTATTTATTTATTTTTGGCTGCTTTGGGTCTTCATTGTTGCGCGCGGGCTTTCTCTAGTTGCGGTGAGCAGGGGCTACTCTTTGTTGTGGTGCGCGGGCTTCTCATTGCGGTGGCTTCTCTTGTTGCGGAGCATGGGCTCTAGGCATGCAGGCTTCAGTAGTTGTGGCTCGCAGGCTCAGTAGTTGTGGTGCATAGGCTTAGTTGCTCTGTGGCACGTGGGATCTTCCCGGACCAAGGCTCAAACCCATGTCCCCTGCAGTGACAGGCAGATTCTCAACCACTGCGCCACCAGGGAAGCCCCCAATGTCCATTTGAAGAGAGTTTTGTGCTTTTGCCAACATTCACAAACGAATACATTTTCCATTATATTACTTAAGGTCTCTTACTTTAAGATCTATGTTAAAATTTTTCCTTGAATTCATTGGTATTAATAACAACAACAACAAAAGCCTCTCACTCACAGTATTTAGTCCATAACTAGGTACACAATTCTGAGCTTAGTTTAGGCTCCACTGAAATAACTAATTAATCTCACCCATCTGGTAACGTTAATAGGTTTTCTTATTTTAGATTGGGGTTATCCAATTTCTATTTTCATTACTATATCTATATTGAATATTACACTGTGCCTTGAGTTATTCTTTTGAAAGAGGTTTGCAGGAAATTCTGCAGATAAACCAATATCTCCCAATGAATATCCCATGAATACCAGCTCGATAAGCCATGGTGAGATGGACCAGGAAAAATTATTCCCAGGCCAAATAAGTCTGAGAAACCCTACAGACCACACCTACCCCTCTTAGAGAAACACAAAGCATTTTAAAGGTACCCAGAAGTCCTACAGTAAAAGAAATCTTTCACACCATTCATCTCAGTGTTCTCCATATCTGTCTGACCCTGAAATCTCTCCCCACCCCCTGCCCTATAATGATAATAACTTGTGGAACTAATTTCTTGGAACACAGTTTGAGAAACATGGGACTAATAAGCAATCTGTGTTAGCAGCTATAGAAACAGTGTCATGGGAGCAACAGAATAGACCGTCAGCTACGTGGACTTCGTTGTTTTGAGGTTAGAATTCTGAGTGTCCAAGACACCACTGGCAGAGGGGGAGACTTCCACCTCGTGAATGAGTCATGTAGGGCTGCTAATGTGGAGAGCTCACTGCGGAGCCAGGGGGCTGAGAAGGGCCACCTGGGGTAGCCCTGAGACACTTGAGAGAGGGGTGGGCAACTGCAAATCCAGACACGGATCTTTTTTCTGAATGCCCGGGAGGGTAGAAAATATCAACGTCTTCCTTGGAAGCAAAGCACTGCAGCTGGGAGCTGTGCTCACATCCCATTTCTGCCACTTACTCTGCCTGTAACCCTGGAGATCTAGATTCTCTGAGCTTAAAATAAGCACTCTCACTGGGTAGAAAATGTGGCTCACGAATCCAACCTCACACGGTCAGATGAGGCAATGGATCGAGGGTGGAGAGCCCGTGGTGGTGGTGGATGTCCAGGAAAGGTCTGGCAAACGACGGGACTGTCATTACTGATGCTACGCTCCTGTGCAGTAAGAGGGGCGTCAAGTCCTTGGCTCTGGTCCTGACCCCCAAAGAAACCATGACCGCAGCACATTTCCATCAGATGCACAGTGCCAGTGACTCCCTAGCCTGGATACAAATTCAGCAGCTGGATGAAATCTTGCATACTCAGCCTGTCCCCAAACATTGCTCCATTGGAACAAATGGGAAACAGCAAGCACGATCCACACTCATAAAAGCACAGGAGCTGCGAATAGTAATGTCTCTGCCAGACAAGCTAACTTGGTTGTTATTGATAAGCTCCTGGGCCACCCTGTTATGGCCAAGAAATTCTGCTTTACCTTCTTGATGCTTTTCCGTCCGGCCTCTCAATCTGTACTTGCTGAAAAACATTATTGTTATGCTAAAATCACAACAGGACTCACACAATTCAGCGCTAAATAACACCAATAAAACTACGAAAATGGCACTTTGGCATTAAAAGTTGTCTTCTTATGGACTTCAACAAGATTCAATGCTTTTGTTTTCATAATGCTCTGGTATTTTCAGCTTTACAAAAAAAAAAAAAAAAGATAAAAATGTAAAAAAGTATTCCAGCAAGACACCATCTTCTCTCCACAAAGGAGGGTTTTGATGTCCCAAGCAGGGAGCGGGCTAGGGCTGTGGTACACTGAATTAATATTAATCAGCAATCACGGCCATGAACAAGGCTGGCATTCAACAGGGGTTTACCTCTTTCTTGGTGAATTTAGGCGAGTGATCGTTTTTGTCATCGATCATGATTGTCGCTGTGGCCGTGCCTGTTAATCCAACATCCAGTCCAGCCATATCTTGAGCCTCAATGATCAATTCATACTTGGGATTTTCCAGAGTCTACAAAGCAAAAGCACAACAGAGGATGACATTTAGATCTGGGTTATCACTCGGGATAGGGGACATGCATGTTGCTCGGGCTGACGCTGTGTGCCCCCCTCCATCTAGGGCAGGCGCCTTTCATAGCACTCTTACCTGTTGTGCATAAATGTGTCTTTGGAATCTCTCCAAGGCAAGACAGTCACCATTCATAGACTAGAGTTGGCTGTGGGGATGGAAACTTAATATCATTTCCCTCATGCAATATCATTTACCACCATAATTCCTTGGTATTATTTTAAGGGTTGCATAAAATTAATCATATGCATAATTTATAATTTATTTCTTCAATTATTAGGACTTGAGGTTATTTCTAGTCTTCTTAAAATTTTGACAATTTTAAATAACACTGCAATGAACATCTTTATTCAGGAAGCTCTCAATGTATTTTAACTTAAAAAAAAAACTTTAGGGCTTCCCTGGTGACGCAGTGGTTGAGAGTCTGCCTGCCGATGCAGGGGACACGGGTTCGTGCCCCGGTCCGGGAAGATCCCACATGCTGTGGAGTGGCTGGGCCTGTGAGCCATGGCCGTTGAGCCTGCGCGTCCGGAGCCTGTGCTCCACAACGGGGGAGGCCACAACAGTGAGAGGCCCGTGTATCGCAAAAAAACCAAAAAGATAGATTCCAGGAAGTGGAATTATTAGGCTAAAGAGTATGAACATTTTAAGAGTATTTATTGATATTTCAACATTGCTTTCAAGAAGATCTTACCGATTTTCCTATCATTCCTATCAGGATGTTTAGTTTATGACCCCAGGCATGGCTTGTCATTAAAGAACAGCTGACCTTGCCCCATGAAACACACTGGGGGATGAGCATGATTCTATAATGGCTGTTGAACAAGGATGTAAATTTCTCATAGCACTTGCCCTTCTCCAACTTGCAGTGAAGGTAGCTGTGGACACACACCCCAGGGTAGCTTCAAGCGCTAACTCTATTGGATATGTGCTGCCTCGCCTTCCCAAGCATCCATCCCATCCTCCTCTGGTACTGATGCTATACTTCCTTTGAGGGTATCATCGCTTCCACACTCTTAGTACACGTGGAGTTCAGGTAGGGTTGACTCTATCCCTGGACTAGGGATGGTCATGTAGCTCAGGCTTGTACAATCAGGGCCTCCCATTCCCATTGCCATGTGATAGGCACATAACCCAAGTTAGGCCACCTGGGATTGAAACTCAGTTCCAGGACATATTTCTTTAGAACTTGTAGGCAAAAGAACTCCTCTTTCTGTTGGACTTGAAGGTGGTAGGACCAAAATCTGGAGCTGGTGGTGGCCATTTGCAACCACACAGAGAAAGGCAGCCTGAGAAAGAAGACAACACAGAACTGAGAGGAAGGGATGGAGTTCTTTTAATCTAACTTGAGCTCTTTAATAGTCATTCTTGAAGCCAGAATTTACCCCTCAGATTTGTGAGTTCTATGAGCTAATGAATTTCTCCTTTCCTTAAGACATTTAACTGAGATGTTCTGTGAGAAGCAACAAGGGAATTCTGACTAATATTGCAACGAATGCTATGATCAATTATCTGGTTATTTGCAAGAAAGTGTAAGAGCGATTGTATCACACTAGAGTATCACAATAGGCTCTTCACAAGAGTATTCCAATAATTTCACGAATACATTGTTTTTCCTTTTAAAATTTTCCCCTCTGCAGAAATATTTTTTTTGACCAAAGAGAGTTATTATAATTTTTTCTTTCATTAGTTCATGCATTCCTTTAGTTGGAAGTTATTGAACATCGAGTCTAAATATGGTGTTGGGGATATAGGGATGGGAAGAGGGTCCTTTTCTTTAAGGGGTTCAGAGATGTTTATGGTTGATGACAGGCATGTTCACATATAACTGTAACAAAATAGAGTCAGAGCTAAGCAGAGGTATATACAAATTCTTTCGCTGGCACAAACGAATGACACGTTGGCTTAACTCTCCTGTAGTTTAACAAATTTTATAAATAATTAAAAAAAATGAACCAGCCAACTCCTGTCTCCTCATATAAATAAAACTTTATGATTGCAATGGGAACTCGATTGATTAAAACCTAGTGGAAAATCAATTAGACTATGAACTAGATATATTGCAAGGTTTGAGATGAGATGTTCCAAAGTCTCAATTTTCTGCCAAACTTAAGGCTACCAAAGAATATGTTTGTATTGTCAGAGAATATCCAATTATTGTAAGGAAAATAGAAACGATACAGTCATTTCTAAAGTGGAAAATGAGCATTCCTCTCTACCCACCCCCAACCCCATCTCCAAGAGGTAATGTTGTTAGTAGCCTGGTGTCTCCCTCCTTTGTCCTACACATCACACACACACACACACATTTTAGATACACATATTTAAACAAATGATAGCATTCACACCGCTGTACAATCCGTCTTACCATATCACTTTCACCTCTGCTTATAGATCTGCCTATTCATTTCAACAGCTGTATAACAGCCCACTGTATGGATTCAGCATAATTTATTCAATCATTCCCTATTGGATGGTCATTTGTTTGAGTTGTTTCCAGACCAGCATAATTTATTCAATCATTCCCTACTGGATGGTCATTTGTTTGAACTGTTTCCAGACCAGCATAATTTATTCAATCATTCCCTACTGGATGGTCATTTGTTTGAGTTGTTTCCAGACCAGCATAATTTATTCACTCATTCCCTACTGGATGGTCATTTGTTTGAGTTGTTTCCAGACCAGCATAATTTATTCACTCATTCCCTACTGGATGGTCATTTGTTTGAATTGTTTCCAGATTTCCACTTTGAAAAGCAACTCGAAGATAAGAAGTCCACTGGCCTATGAGTATTTGGGGATTTTTCTATAATAAACATAATTGCTTTCACAATGACAAAAGTAATAAAAACCAAGCAGCCAATGATAGAAGCACCTCCTCTGAAATGTGGAAGACTTAGAGAAAATTGCATATGTATGAGCCCCCTTGCTCTTACACAACTGGAAAACCTTCCACTCACCTCTGACCTGCCTCCCACTCCAGCTGAGCCTTTTCTAGGAAGTCTGCCCCTAAATCCCTCGTACTTGAAATATACATACACATGCGCATTCCTGCACCGCCCAGAGGTCACTCTGCCTTTGTTATTCTGCTGGACAAGGGTCCTAGGCAGCCCACAGCTGCCCATCGTCTGGGAAGAAACATTGATGTAGAGGAATAGGCCCTGGTGGCCACGTGCATGTTTGTCTCCCTCACAATAGTTGAGCAAGTCACAGTTAACTCCCTAACCCCAGGTGGGACAATCGGATTCCGGGAATATGAAATGTGAAACCAGGCATCACGGAGACAGAACGTAGGGCAAACCCTCTTGCCTCTCCCATTGCCCCATTGAAGGGTTTTATCTTCTTTTTTTTTGTTTTTTTAAATAAATTTATTTACTCATTTTATTTATTTTTGGCTGTGTTGGGTCTTCGTTGCTGCCCGCCAGCTTTCTCTAGTTGCAGAGAGCGGGGGCTACTCATTGTTACGGTGGGTGTGCTTCTCATTGCAGTGGCTTCTCTTCTTGTGGAGCACGGGCTCTAGGCCTGGGGGCTTCAGTAGTTGTGGCACGTGGGCTCAGTAGTTGTGGCTTGTGGGCTCTAGAGTGCAGGCTCAGTAGTTGTGGCGCACGGGCTTAGTTGCTCCGCAGCATGTGGGATCTTCCCGGACCAGGGCTCGAACCTGTGTTCCCTGCATTGGCAGGCGGATTCTTAACCACTGTGCCACCAGGGAAGTCCAGGATTTTACCTTCTTGAATGTTCTGGGAGGACAGTTACCATGCTGGTGCTCTTCTCTGCCCATACGGGATGCACCCCGTTTAGGGGACGAGACCGTCAGCCATCCAGCTGTTCTGTCACTGGTGAGTGAACTGAGCAGGGGGCAGGAAGCTCACTGTCCTCTAAAGGCCAAGCCGTACTCTCCTTGGCACGATCTGATTCTTGGCTTTATTTCTCTCAGTTGGTTCAAGGCTCAGAGGGGAGATGGGTATGATCAACTCCAATAGAAAGAGCCTTTCTGGCTGAGTTACACTGAAGGCACCGCTCTAACCAGAAAGATGGAAGCTCTGCCTCTGAGATCTGGGCCTGTGCTGGCTCTTCAACTCTCCCCTGGATTCTGTAACACACTCGGCGTTTATTCAGGAGATTCTTTTTGGCACTGAAGTCAGCCAGAATCAATTTCGGTTTCTTGCCATCAGAGGAAAGTGTGGTGAGGACAGTTACTTGTTTACCCAATCCTATTTCTTTTGACTGCAGGGCATACAGCTAGACTGTAAGAGGAAATTCTGTGCCCACTTCTGGCCAGCGGAATGTGGGCAGAAGTGATGGACTGACCTGGCCCCTAAAACTCCCACGTAATCCTCCGTGTTTTCTATTCCCAAAGATGAAGAAGCCTGCATCTCCAAATGACTATATGGCACAGAGACCCTTTGCTGACCTGCTTTAGACTGAGACGTGAACAAGAGACAAGCCGTTGTTCAGGTTTAAGGGAAGTTTATTGCAGTGCCTAGCCTACCCGGACTAATTTGAAGGCTATGTTTCCTGTTTGGTCTTATTTTGAACGCCCATTTACTATCTCCCATAAGTGGATGACAAAGTTTTCAAGGGCAAGGACCATGCCTTTGACCCCAACACCGAGCCAGTATGCAGCACGCAAGCTGGGTGATTTACTTTCATCATTGATAATGATGATATATTACTGTTTCCCTGAACTAAATTATATCTCAAAGGTCTGAGCATATCAGTGGCATTTCCAAACCAGAGCCATTTATTCTCAGGGAATGGTTTATCCTTTGGGGAACTCCAGCTCAAGGAGATAGGACTGTATTTTGACAAAGAGAAGCACTGTGTAAAAACTGGGAGAATGAAATTGACTGCTGTGATGTTATTTTAAGCTATCTGATCTGTAAGACATATCTAAGAGTCAAGCTGCTCTCCTGGTTTGAATTCTGCAGCTATGCATCTCTACTGTATTTGCCATCTCTTCCTGGGTGTCTACTTGCTACCAGTTAATATATATCCTAGAAACAAAAGGAAGATGGTGTGTCTGCAAGAAAAAGCCTCGGGTGTATCTCCACAGACACGGGCTGGGTTCACTGATCACACTGATTTGAAAAGCAAACATTCCATCTTGAAAAAAAAAGAATCAAGCCATGTCACTAAATATGGCATGTAATCAATCACTGGACCCTTGATGCTTTACACAGCTACCGTGACTGCCATACGAGTGAGCATTTAACGGAACATTTATCACTAATAACAAGCATAATGGTAGCTGTGGGGGGGAAATCAATGAATAAATGTTACATGGAGAAAGGTTCTGCCATTAACCCATGTGGTAACCCATCCTCCTCTTGCTTCACCTTGAACTGCCCTCCATACCTCTTTTCACGCTTTGTCCAGACTGGATTTCCTTCTACTGAACCCCACTTTTTCTTACGCTTGACCTTTCCACCTCTACTTCCTCCTTTAGGTGAATTCCTGCTCATTTCTTTTTTTTTTTTTTTTTTTGCGGTACGCGGGCCTCTCACTGTTGTGGCCTCTCCCGTTGCGGAGCACAGGCTCCGGACGCGCAGGCTCAGCGGCCATGGCTCACGGGCCGAGCTGCTCCGCAGCATGTGGGATCTTCCCGGACCGGGGCATGAACCCACATCCCCTGCATCGGCAGGCGGACGCTCAACCACTGCGCCACCAGGGAAGCCCCCCTGCTCATTTCTGATGGCCATCCTTCACTGCACTGAAGC
This sequence comes from Orcinus orca, assembly GCF_937001465.1. NCBI lineage: Eukaryota > Metazoa > Chordata > Mammalia > Artiodactyla > Delphinidae > Orcinus > Orcinus orca. The sequence goes on from NC_064578.1 coordinate 5,170,679, forward strand.
TCCATGAAGGCAGGGACCTTATTGCATAATGGGGTAGCTGACACTTAGGGAAGGATATCAGCATTTGATCAGCTTCACCTCTTAGTAGCTGAGTGAACTTGGTCAAGTTACTTAAGTTCTCCCTGCCTCAGTTTCCTCACCTGTCCAATGGGGAGAATAATAATACTTCTAGGGTAAGTGAGGATTAAAATAGGTAAGGTAAAGTGCCAAGCATGGAGCTTGGCATGTGTAGATGGCTGCTGTTATTATGTACTAGAACCTTTGGAAAGTCTTCTAAGGATGTGGCAAGAAGCTAGGATGGCCTCCAGGGACAGCCAGAAGGAACTGAATGCTGCCAGCAACCACTGAAGAGCCCTGAAGTGGATCCTTCCCCAGTCAAACCTTCTGATGAGACTGCAAATTCTGCACCAACACATAGACTGCAACTCTGTGACAGTCCAAACTGTGAGATAGGAAATATCTCATTTTGGAGTAATTTGTTATGCTGCAACAAATAATGAATACAGTTTTTCTCCAGCACTATCACAGTCTGTAATATTCTCATTTATTGATTACTTGTTTATTGGCTATGTTGACCCTGACGACTTGAGCTCCATGAGGTCAGGGACCTTGTCTTGTTTAAAGTTTTATCTCCCAGCTACTAATTCAGTGCCTGGAACGAGGCTGTTATGCACTAATTAGTCACTTATAGATACATTTTTTATAAAATAATGAATTACAAAGAGTGATGTGCCTGTAAATGTTTAACAGCACATGTGCCTGATTTGCAGCATTTGTCAATTTTGGTGGTTTAAATACTCTTACCATGGCTGATTTCAAGCTAGCAACATGATGTCATAGAGTCCATAGTTGGAAAGCGATATACACAATCAGTTATTATCAGCTGGTAAGAGTCGGCTCCAGCTTTTAAACTGTGCTTTAGGGGTCAAGGAAATCTGTAAGAGTCTTTTTCAATAAATCCTTTTGTGGTCTAACACTGAAGGTATTGTTAATGAGAAATATTAATATGAGATTTATGGGAAAGATGTAATGCAATTTGTTTATTTATTTACTCATCAGCTTTGCTCGGATAGGCTGAGACTCCTTGTGATATGGCACCTGAACAGGGACCACATTCTTCTGCACCTGACACCTGGTCTATAAATACTGCAAGCAGATTGGTGAAAACATTATCTGGAGCAGAACAAGTTGTTGTCTGTCTGGAGTTTGATTTATCCACTCTGGCCACATAACACTGGGGAAAGGTAGTCCATAAATCCAGCAGGAACCATGTACATCCCCTTGTAAAAGGTGCCCTTTTCCCACTGCAGACAGCGAGTGACATTCCTCCACCTTCCTATGCGACACGGCAAGTCGGGTTTGACTTGTGTTTGGCTTTAGGCCTCCTTTTACTTTGCTGCTCACCGCTAATGTGAACGTTCACGTACTTGGCTGTCATCTGCTGTGTTTTCATTTCGGCTGGGGTGTGGTGGATAAGGAGAAGACATAGCTCATTTCCCCAGATTTACTGGTTGCTGACAAAGTCAGCAGGATGGGGAAGCAGCAGGGGAAATAAACACAGCTTCTTAGACATATGCAGTTGGAATAACCTAAGTGATAGATTTCAGGTTGAGGGATACCAAAATCAAATAAAACATTTCCATGTGAAGTGTACTTCTTCTGATGTTACTGATGAGTCACAGCAAATAAAATGCCAAAGGCATTCATAGCATACCTGGAAAAATCACACCCTTCAGACCCAAGGCGGTAAATATTTGACATTCAGGTTGATTCCACTGAAACATTTATATAGTGTCTACTAGGTTCAAGTAACTCTGCGAGGATGTGATGAATGATACAGATGCTGCTTTCAGTCCATTTTTAGATAAATGCACAGAAAGCAAGTATGTAAGGTATGATGAGATAAGTGTTATCCAATTAAGGTCTATGAGAAGGGGGTCAGGACATGGGGTGCTCAGGAAGGCGATATGAATTTTATTTAATATTTACTGAGCACTTACAACGCATTAGGCATTGTGCTAGAGAGCAATAACAAGTAAAGGGAGACAAACCTGGTGCTAGATAATTCCCAGGTAATTTCAGCAAAATGAGACGGGAGTAAGAAGAGTGCTGTGGTTATTGCAAAAGAAAGGCCACTTAGCTCAGACCTTGGTCGGGGGAGGAAGGAGACGTTCCTGCAGAGGAGAATCTCCTACTATAGGATTAGAAATGGGGTCTTGATGTGGAAGTGAATTTCTGTGGAAGAAGATGAGAAGCTATTAATCCTAAAACACTATTAAATTCAATGGTTTAATAAGAACTGAAGACTGATTCTGATTCTGGTCAGGACACCTTGGGAACAAGAAGAAGTATAAAATATATTCCCTACTTGCAAGGAACTCATGGCTTGGCTGAAGGTAAAACATGTATAAGTGGCTCCACAAGGCACCAGGTAGTGTGTGCTGAACATGTATGCAATAGCTTCAGATGTGAACGGTGCATCTGGGAGGGCTACTGTGGTTTTTAAGTGGCTTCAGGACAATGCAGACTGGAGCTGAGCTTTGAAGGAGGTGTGAAGGCAGAGAATTCAGAGAGGGAAGAGGAGCCTGAGCACCAGCATGGAGGTCCAGCTAACACGGGGCCACTAGTGTGGCTGGAATCAAGGTCTGTGATGCTAAGAGACACAACCCATTGTTTCTTGAAAGTATCTCAGACATCATCTAGTCCATCCCACCTTCAAGGAGCTCCCAGCCTGAGGGAACAGAGTTAGGGAATCCCAAGAAGCATATGGTTGACTTGGGGCAGATCTGAAGATGCTAAAGAACTGCTTGGTTTAATCTGTTTGATTGAGACAAGGAAGTACAGACGTCTAAAACATGAAGGAAAATAAAATAAAATTAAAGTGCTCTTTCTCTATCGTTTTTATATATCTTCACAGTCACTGTTTACTGTGTTAGCCTGTTTCTTCTAAACTTTTGGCCTTGAATTGCCATGGCAACATTATGCCCAGGACATAGTAGGTGCTTACGACAGACTGTCTCAGTCAGTGCTTCTGGAACTTGCTTGTGTCAGAATTCCCTGGTGGGTGCATTAAAACACAGGTTTTCAGCCCACTTAGAGGGCTAATGACTCATGAGGTCCAGAGTAGGGCCTGAGGATGTGCATTTTCAGAAAGTTTCTAGGAGATGCTGCTGCTGCTGATCTGAGGACCACACTTTGATTAGCATCGTTTTGAATGAACACTTGATGAGCTGCAGGTCACCCTTATTTTAACTTAAAACTCACCTGTTTATGATGCAATTTAAATGAAAAACAGAAACATAGTTTACCAAAGTTTCTCTCTCCGTGGAATTTTCCTTTTTTTTCCCTTTCTAGAAAAAATGTACTCCCAGTAAGGCATTAAATAACACTATGGTTGCCCCTCGAGCCTGCTTCATCTTCTGGATGTCTCCTTTGGATGTTCTCCCTCAATTTTCATGGACCAATGACAAAACTTGTTATCATCCCTGCAACACGGCCCTCCTCTTGGAGGCATCACCTCAAGCTGAACGCCTGGGAGGTGTCCTCAGCTCTTCCCGCTTTCACTTCAAAGAGCCCATCATCAACTGTTACTGATGTCGCCTCCCCAACCTCTCCTGAGTCCATCCTCTTTTCTCTGTCACCCCTGTTGTCACTTGACTTCGAGTCCTCATCTTTTCTCACCTGAGTTACAACAACAGCTTCCAGACTGGTTCCCTCTGCTCTCTTCCAGACCCCTCTCCACCCAAAGCCAGACACAGTGAGCTGTCTAAACTGCCACTTGACCACAGGACCCTCCTCAAAATGCTTCAGCAGCCCTTCGGTAGCTACAGGATAAGGTTCAAGCTCCTAAAGCACAGAAGACACCCCCATCCTGGCCTGATCTCCCAGAGCTCCTCACTCACAGTGGTGCACTCCTGTAACACCGGGCTACCTGCAATCCCAGCATCTCGGGTTCTTCACTCCTTGACAACTTAGCTCATGCTGTGCCCTCTGCCCGGGAGGCCCTCCCTACCCATGATTCCCTCCACCCCCTTGGAGAATTACTCGTCCTTATAAACCTTACTTAGATGTGTTTCCCTCCTAAAGCTTTTCTGCTCTTCCCAGAATTACCCCTTCCTCCTCTGCATTAGTCCTGTGTGTATGTTATGGTGAATGCTTTCTTCTTGGTTGACTTAATGACACAGCAATGTTCCCTTCACATGTCTGTCTCTGTGATTAAGCTGTTAGATGCCCAGGGTCAGATTCATGAGTCAAGCACAGAGCACAGAGGAAGTGAGCTCTAAATGCCATCAAGCTTTTGGTCCCAGAGGCTTTCATACCTTCTGTGGTAGACAGAATACTGGCCCCCAAAGATGTCCATGTCCTAATCCCTGGAACCAGGGAATATGGTACCTTAGTGGCTAAGAGGACTTTGAAGATGTGATTGAGTAAAGAATATTGAGAGGAGAAGATTATCCTGGATTATCCGGGTGGATCCAAAGTAATTACAAGGGTCCTTATAAGAGGGAGGTGGGAGATGCAAGAATGGAAGGAGAGAGAGAGAGAGAGAGAGAGAGAGAGAGAGAGAGAGAGAGAGAGAGGCTTGAAGATGAAGAAGATGGTACACTGCTGGCCTTAAAGATGGAGAGATGGGGGAAGAGACGATGAGCTAAGGAATGCAGGTGGTCTCTAGAAGGTGGGAAAGGCAAGGGGACAAATGTTTCCCTAGAGCTTCCAGAAGGAATCAGCCCCACTGACACCTTGACTTTTACCCCAGTGAAACTCATTTTGGACTTCTGACTTCCAGAACTGTTTAAGCCACAGATTTTGTGGTCTTGCTATGGCAGCCGTGGGGAACGGATACAGCTTCTCTGGAGAGCGCTCATCAAGCATCCTGCAGAGCCAAGATGCTCGCCAGCCTCCCTGCCCCATGTGGTGGTCATTGTTACCAGCTGCCACCTTCATTTCACTCCCAGCTGCCCCCTTCCCAGGACTGCCCACCTTCCCAGAATAGCATCCGCTATCTTTCCTCTGGAAAATATTTCCATTTCAATCCTTTGAAGCGTAACGTCAACGAGACCTTTCCTACAACTCTGTCCACTAGGAAGAGGAGATGAATTTTTTCCCATCTACAAAGTGGTAAATACCAGATCAGTTTATTGGAGAGTTTTCTCTTCAAAATATATGGTTTTCAATATGTCAGTCACTTTCCAAGTATTCATTATAGCCGTCGATGGAAGCAAGGACCCTGTCTCTAACTTACTCCTGCCATATCCCCGACACCTGGCCCCCTGAGACATGGAGGCCCCAAAATACTGCCTTTATGTGGCCACTGGGTTACACTCTTTGAAAATAAATTGAATTCTAAACCCCCCGGGGAAAAATCACACAGCCATCCAAGTGTCTGGTACTCTCTGTTAATATCTGACGAATGAATAAATGAAAAGATGGTGATGTGGATCAGTACGCAGAAAACTTGGCCTCAGGGATGCTCTTCTGGGTTGCAGCAGTTGCGGGTCTGCAGGGCCTGGGCAAGGCTGGACAGGCTGAGCTGGTCTCCAGAAGGCTGGGCTGTGCAGGGTAGGGCACGGTGATAAGGCTCTAGCTTTCCAGGAGCGAGCAGGGAAAGTCCTTCCCCGTTAGAGAGGCATCCATGCCAAGGGGGGCTTGGCCTTCTCTGATGCTGGTGGGGTGAGCTCTCCCCCACCTCATGGCAGATGCCCCAGGGCAGGTCCCAGGCCCAGGCTCAGCTCTTGGCCTGTCACAAATCCCGATTGTGTAAGATGGAAAGGGGACCGGTAAAGGTGGGACAACCCAATGCTCAGCAGTGAGGTCTGGATGGGAACGACCTTTCAAAAAAGAAGAGAGGGCCAGGGAATGTTTCTCAGACAGGCCTCAGCAAACCCATCTGGGGGCTGCCTCAGGTGACCCTGGGGAGCCAGAGGTGCCACAGTATAAAATCGGGAAACTGGTATCCCTGTCATCTGCCAAGCAGCCTCCGAAAGCAAATAGCTTTTCTTGGGTTTCGATTTATTACCTTCTGAAATGTCATTCTCTGTATGGGTAATAAAAGATAATACGTTTTACGGCGGCTCCTTATGTTAAGGTTTTACAAAATCTGTTATTAAATTATCTGCATAGAATCTAAATGAATCTTACTAGGTGACAGGGAATAGCAAGGGTTTTTTTTCCCTTCCCTCTCCCCCAGATCAAGTGCAGTGAGAAGGGCGGCACTCTCTGCATGTTTTCTAATCACACAGCAGAAGGTAATGTTTTTAAGGTCAGACTAAAAATTGCGTTCTGCTGTGTAATCGGCTTCACAAAGATACATATTGGTCAAAACGTCCAGAAAATTCAATTACTGACTCCCCATGACAGAAGCACGTGAGCCCGCCGAGGGCTGGAGGATGTTTCTAAAATCAGGTTCTAAATGCCTACGACTTGGAGCAATTGCGGCTTTACCACCTTTGCCTGCTCTTGGATCTCTGCATGTTAATGGCCTTGTGCCCGTTAATTTCAGGCGCTTAATCAGCGTTACCTCCTCCCCTTAGACAAGCACAGTCTAAGCGGCCTTTGTCAAGATCCATCCCCGTTTCCTAGAGCTGCTCCCGTGCAGATGTGACCTCTTACGGGAATCTGCCATCCAGGGTTACTTTTCATGAGTATTGTATGTTTTCTCTGAAGCCAAATGCGTTTTTATGCAAAGCTTACTTTGCTTTAGAGTTCTATTGCTGTAATAATCCCAGGTAGCTTTAGAAACAAAGGACCCCACTGAGAGTAATGAATCGGCCACTGACACCCACCCACCCCACCCGAGGACAGGAAAGCAATTCAGGATAGCCCTTGTACGCTGTCACTCTTTGAAGACAGACTGAACTAATTCTAAATCATCCGAGGAAAAATCATACAAGACGGATTCCACTTATGCCACTGCTGTTGCTCCAAAAGCGAATTCATATTACTAGGGAGAAAGGGCAACAAGGATAACCCGGCCGTGGATTATTCTGGAAGGCTCTCTGGTCATTTTCATGCCTGGAACAGTGAGTCCTCTTGCTCACCTTCCTCCCACATTATCTGGACAAGACCACCCAGTGTATCGGGATCTCCTACCCCATTCGCACAAGGCGGCCCTTTTGTGATCTTGGCTGCATCATTCATTTTGGTCTTGAAGTTGTCTTGGCTCGGCTGACAAGAGCTGAGCCTATTAACACCCTTGCATGTTAGCTGAGCAAGGAACAAGGAGTCAAATATTATGACTTAACATTTGGTCTTGCCCTTTGCCGGCCCAGTCTCGCAGACAGACGGAATGTTGATAAAGACAAGTGTGTTTTTCCTCACAAATAATAAAACCCGCGAACATGCCCTTGGAGGTCTCCTTTCCATTTTATTTTTTAAAAATAACAATAAATAGAGTGTTCTGCGTTCCCTCCAGCTCCTCTCCAGTGCCCTTTTCAAAGTAGAGGGGAATTGAGCTCTGTTGCCTATAGAGATGTCTCAGAGGGAATCCCAGAGCCTCAGCTCAGGTCCCGATGGGGGTCAGACCTCAGCCCTGGGATGAGACCATACCTCTGTGCCTCGTGCTCCCTCCTGGCTCTAACCCCAACCTATGGACGGCTCTCTTTGCTCCAGGCCACAAGTACTCATTCCTTACCAGTCCAGCTGGGTCCCATTCAGACCGTCAGTCATTATTAATAATCATGGCTACGTCCCTCATCGAGCACTTGCTATGAGCTGGAAACGGTGCTTAACCCTTCGTGTGCCTTGCCTCTGCCGATCCTCATGACCCACCCCGCCCTTAGGAGGGTAGGACTGTAGCTCCCACTGCATCGGTGAGGATTCTGTTGCCCAAGGACACACAGCTCTTACATGCATGATGGAGCTGGGACTGGAACGCAAGTTCTTGGGTCCACAGCCTACACTCCTAACTGCTACACTCTGGGGTCCCCTCATCACCTCATAGCCTCTCTTAGTGGTAGCCCATGGATTCCATACGGGAACCCATTTCCCATCTGTTCACACCAGCCCTGAATGGGCTGGGCTTGGAAGGATCGGAGCTTTCTTCGGGTCAGTCGCCAGGTATGGGCGGCTCTTTGAACACTCTCCACCAAGTCTCTAAATGTCTGCCTTCGTGAAGACCCCGGTATTCCCACAGCTTCATTTCTCCCCACCTTACTGATGCCAACAGCTTCAATTACCACCTGTCTCTTTTATGTCCAAATCTCTCCTAATTCCCAGATACACACTTCTAACTGCTTGCTTGACATTTCCACCTGAACGTTTCACAAGCACTGCAAATACAGCAGGTCCCAAAGCAAACTCAGGATCTTCCAAGCCAAGCACACTCCTTCCCTGTTCTGGTTTGTGGTGTCCTTCTCCCCTCAGGCCACCAGACTAGAAGGCCCTGGTACCCTCTCTCATCCCCTCTGACTCTCTCTTAAAAAGGAATCTCACATAATCCCATCTTCACTATTCCCACTGCCCTTGTCTGAGTGTGGGTCACTGTGTCTCCCTTTGACTGCTATTTCCTGAGATAGCAGAATACAAACTTTGGAGCAATTTGGGAAGGAGTTATAGGGTGCAGGAAGGTGGAAAGAGGTCCTGGTTTAGCAGCATCACGACACTGAGGGAGGGAAGGCCACCTGGACTGGCCCAGCATATGGTGCACCAGCAGCTGTAACCATTGGCCGGGGGGAGATTATATATATATGTTTAGAAGTCCATCTCTATATCTATCTATCTATCCATCCATCCACACACACACACACACACACACACACACACACACAATGTTTACAATGGTTAGGTCAGTATGATGGAATTACAGATACATATTCTTTTTTCCTCCCTGTATTGGGTTATCTATATTTACTATTTTTTCCTACTAGAAAAATATATGGTTTGGGTTACGAGGAAATACCTTACATTTTAAAAGTTACAGTGTTAAAAAAGAAAAACCACAAAATAAACACAAAACCTTTCCAAAGTGATGCTTATGACATTAGATCTATACCCTCAGAATATTTTTTTTCCCTTTTAAATTGTATTTTGGGCCCAATGGAGAAAAACATATTAAGCCAGGAGCTGTGTAAAAACCAGGAAACATCGGTATAAAGACAGAGACATTGGCTGGGTGCTGTCCTGCTCAAGCAGCCTGACCTGCTCATGACGCTGCCCGTGGTCCCCCCCACCTCCAGCCAAGAATCCTGAGACTCTGACCCTCTCCTTTCACTCACATCTCAGCAAGCCCTCCCCCTGCCCCCAGGCTGCAGGTGAGAACCTGAGACACAGAGAGGGTTCATTCATTTATTCCTCAAATGTTCTCTGAGGGCCAACTGAGAGCCATGTGTTTGTTTAGTTGGTGGGGATAGAGCTGCAGACAAAAGTCACAAAGGCACCCCCACCCCCCCATGGAGCTTATCTTCTAGGTGAGGAGACAGACTGTAACAAAACCAACAGAGATAGATGCTATAGGAAAAAATTAAGAAGGGGGATAGAGAGTTCTGGAGTGAGGGTGGAGGCTCAAAGAAGGTCACATCTGATCAGAGCCATGAAGAGACCAAGGAGGAGCCACAAAGATACCCTGGGAGAGAGCAATCCAGGCAGATGAGTTAGCAAGTGCAAAGGTCCTGAGGTAGAGGCACGTGGGATGCATAGTTAAGTATGAAATATTTTAAAAACACTGAAAGTAATTCTTGAGGACTGACTTCTGACATTCTTGCTATTCTGCTCTATTGATATTCAAGGCAGTGAGCACCTATTTAAAATAGGAGCAAATGCTGAAGATGTAGTTTTGGATAGATGACTCGACTATAAGCTTTATGAGGGCAGAGACCATACCTGCCTTCCAAATGTCCCATATTCATTTGTTGCGTACACGAATGAATATAGTTGTGATTTTTATAAAAGAGAAAAAGGTTTTCATTAACTTACAAAAAATAAAAAGCATATTTCATTAAATGCCAGCTGAAATCCAATCTGCCCAAATTTCATTATAGACCTAAACATCAAAGGCTGGGATTTCAACAACATAAAATTATTTAAAAAATAAACAGAGTAAATGACCCCTTCTACGTGGAATGCGCTTTTCTTTCTTTTATAAACACTGACTCCCACAAACAGAGATCTGTCACCTAACAGGGATGCTAAGTGTTGCTATTTGGCAGTTCTCAGACTTCTTATTACAGTCAACTCCGACCCCACAGAACTTTTAATAAGAGAGCGTGAAAGAAACAGGAAAGCAATGAAATGGACAGATATGAAAACTGGGTGGTGCACTGATCTCAGACTCAGGAACCTCCCCAGACCCAATTTAATCAATTACCAGGTTGATCAATTCCACCCCCTTAAATTGTTTATATCCATCCTCTTCTTTCCATTCCCATTACTTCTCCTTTAGTTCAAGGAACAAAAAATAAGCCTCTGTGGTCTTCCTGAGTGCCATCTCACCACCTCAAGTGCATTTTCATGACAATTATCTTTCTAACACTCAACCTCATCCCTGCTGCTGTGCTCTAAATCTTTCCACGGCTCCTTATTGCTACCAGGACCCTGTCTCAGCTCTGTGGATTGGCACTTGAAGGCCCTTGGAGATCTGTCCCCCTCTAATCGCATTTCCTACCACGCCTCCCCTCATTCGTTAGCCCAGCAATACTTAATCGCTGGCCATGGTTTCTTAACCCTGCCAGGTTCTCTTCACCTCTATGCCTCCGCAAACACTGTTCCCTTTGCCTAGGACGGCTTCCATCCACGTGTCCCCCAGGCAGGCACCTACTCATCGGTTAAGTCTCAGCTCCCACGTTACTCCTCTGTGAAGCCTGTCCGGATTCTGCCACGTCTACTTTGGAGTCTACTTTTCTGTACTCACACTGTGCCTTATTCGTGCTTACGTTTAATAAATACCCACCTTATCACTATTGCACATTTAGCTCCCTGCTAGCCTGTAAGCTTCTCAACGGCTGTGACTCTGTGCCCATCAGTATAGTTCTTGGACATCAAAGATGCCTAATAAATACTTAAAATTGGAAAGAATGATCGAGCGTGACTTCAGCCTTAGGAAACTCTGAATCTTGGTGAGTAACAGTCCCCTGGACCAGCCAGGATCCACCTCTTGCTGAGGTCATAATAACGAGGTGTGGAGATGGTGTGGCCCTCAGAATCAGACAGCATTAGATGCAGCCCTGTCCCACCCCTTGCTACCTGTGTGGACCTGGACAAATCACTTAACTTTCTTGGTGCTTCCAATACTGCCTCTGAAATGGGTATATCATCATCTACCTTGAAAGGTTGTCGTGAGGATTAAGGAAGAGGATGCCTGCAAAATGATTAGCGCATAATGAAGGGAACACCACCAACTAGCTGCACGTGTTGACCGTGGACGAGTTACTCTCACGAAGTCTCACTTTTATCATTTGTAAAAGAGGGGACATAGTAGAATCTACCCCACAGTGTTGCTGGGAGGACTAAATGAAATGATAAATGCACAACACCCAGTAGTGAACATCTGTTGAGCATTTATTATTACTATGACTGCACCAGGATGCTCTCTAACTGGACCGCTTATCACTCTGAATTCTGCCATATGTTTACAAAGCTGTAAGCTGTCAGGAGCCAGGGATCACTGATGTCTCTTCATTGTCATATCCGTGACACCTGCCTATTGTCAGGTGTACAGTAGATGTTCATTAAACACTAGCAGACCAGTGCCTACCCAAACGTCTACTGCCCTCTGTCTCTCCAAACTGTACCTGCCCTTGAGGGCTTGGCTCAAGGGTCCCTCACATCCTGAAGGCGGCCCCTACTTCCTGCTGTAGGTTATCTGCTTTTGAAACCTACAACATTTGCATGTCTCTCACATCTTCCCTGTAATATATTTCAGCCTGGAACCTACAATGGTTATTTACATTTCAGCTGCCCTGAAAGATGGGGTGTGCCCCTGTAACCATGTCCCCTTGACAAGTTCTCAATCAGCCAGACACTCACTGCTGGTCTGCACCCTGGAACCCTCAGTCCCAGCATATCTTACCATCCAGAAAAAGGCCCGGTGGCTATGAGGAATGGGTATTTTACAGGGTCTGAGCAAATCAAGAATGGCTGGACATTCTTCCCTATCCAGGAACGGGTGGCCAGGGATATTTTCACAGATACACCATTTAAACATCATCATAATACTGTGAGAAAAAAACCTACTCAAATCCACCCAGCATAGCTCTCTGCAGTATTGAAAACTGCTGCTGTTCAAGCCAGAGGCACCCACATTAAAAATAAATGCTTAGTCGGAGAATATTTAATGGCATGGAAAATGTTTCTATTACATTGTTGAGAGGAAAAAGCAGGTAATAAAACTGTATGAACATGGAGATCCCATTTTTGTAAGAAATGGACCTATCTATACGCAATTTTTAAATAGGGCAGGAGAATTATGTATAGCAAGATATTAACAGCAATCATCTCTGACTGGTGTGGTCATGCAATTTTTATTTTATTCTTTGTATTCTTTTCTAACTTTCTAATTTTTTTGCAATAAACATTATTTAGTGGTTGGAAAAAAGAGTACTTTTTTTTGTTTGTTTGTTTTTTGCAGTACGCGGGCCTGTCACCGCTGCGGCCTCTCCCGTTGTGGAGCACAGGCTCCGGACGCGCAGGCTCAGCGGCCATGGCTCACGGGTCCAGCTGCTCCGCAGCATGTGGGATCTTCCCGGACCGGGGCATGAACCCGCGTCCCCTGCATCGGCAGGCAGACTCTCAACCACTGCGCCACCAAGGAAGCCCAAGAGTAAGCTTTACTACCTGAACTGAAATGTAAGGTCAAGGTGATTTGGACATTTCTATGTGATTTGTGGGGGTGGGGGAATGGATCACAAGGCGTGTGGTTCTGGATGTGGCCTCTTGCTCTTCTCTCCTCCTCATGTCCTAGGCTCCAGTGCAAAGCCATGAGTCCCAAGACCCGGGATTTGCTTGAAAGCAGACAACCATTTCCTTGGACCGAGAAGTGACAGCCATTAGCAATTCTAACAGGGGCATCTGTGCGGCCCTCCCATTACAATAGAAAAAGCACATTAAGTAAAGGACACAGGCCTCGAGGTGGCTCTCTAAATGTCAGTGTGCAGCCCTGCACGTTTATATCTCAGCAAACATGCAGACTTCTCCAGAGAGCCAGCCCGACAGCTGGTTGGGGTGCGAACCAAGAATTCGACTAAATGTTAATTGGCCTTGAGGTGTGACATGGGGGTCCTTTAAAGGCTGTGCTGGGAAACTTCGTCTTTTCCCAGCTTTGCTTCCTTTAATGCGGTCATCCATAAGTTATGAGGAGGATCTGGCCAGTAAGCACAGGAAGATCAGAGCTGTTTAACTCTTTCCTACCCCAAAGCATCCATTATCCACGTGGTATTCTGTGCCTGTGAAAGCACCACGAGGTCTAATGTTTGGATGGAACATATCCATACATATTAGCAGTCCCTTATATTAGTTTCCCGGGGCTGCTGTAACACAGCACCACAAACTGGGTGGCTTAAAGCAACAGACATTTATTGTCTCACAGTATTTCAGTCCTTTTTATGGCCACATAATGCTCCATTGTATGGATCTACCCCATTTTACTTATCCATTCATCAACAGATGGACATTGGGTCGCTTCTACTTTTTTGGCTATTATGGGTAATGTTGCTATGAGAACTCATGTACACATTTTCATGTGGACGTATGTTTTCATTTCTCTTGTGTATATACTTAGGAGTGGAATTTCTAGGTCATATTATTTGCCTTCGTCTTTTTTGATGTAGGCATACAAATTTATCTCTTTAAAAATTACTCTTGGGGTTTCCCTGGTGGCGCAGTGGTTGAGAGTCCGCCTGCCGATGCAGGGGACGCGGGTTCGTGCCCCGGTCCGGGAAGATCCCACGTGCCGCGGAGTGGCTGGGCCTGTGAGCCATGGCCGCTGAGCCTGCACGTCCGGAGCCTATGCTCCGCAACAGGAGAGGCCACAACAGTGAGAGGCCCGCGTACCGCCAAAACAAAAAAAAAATTACTCTTCATGGATTGGGGTTTTGTTTTTTTTTTTGGATTGGGGTTTTAAAACTGGAGTTCATGGACACCCCAGGGATGAATTTGGGACATCTCCTAACCTCAGAAATTGTATGTGAAATTATGGTTTCTTGTACATCGTTTCCTGGGGAGATGTTACATCACATTCTGATCTGCCTGGTATGACTTGCTCATGGTTTGGGAAGAGAGGGAACTTATATGTCAAGACTCACTAGGAATCACTAAGTGCAATTTCCAACCTTCAGATGAGAACACTGAGGGTGTAAGAGCTGAAGTAACTCCCAGTTCTGAGCTTGGTAAGTAGTGAGTGAGGTCAAGATTTGAGCCTTGGTCTGACCTCAGAGCAGCCTAAACAGTCAACCTCATCTAGACTGTGGGATTTGGTACCTGGTCTGGAGTCCCAGCTGCTATTTCTCACCAGGGTGTTTGAGGCACAGGCTTCCAAGAGAACACTGCAGTGAGGGCCTGGTGGGTCCTCTCTGCTTGGAGCTGGGCAGTCAAATGTGTCAATAATCAGACTGTAGACTTTGGATGCAAACTCAAGTGTATTAACGTGGCTTCTAAGCTCAGAGAGCTGGGTATCCACGTCTGACATGTCAAGGGTGTGCACCCAGAGGAAGGATAATGACAACAATAGCAATATCACCATAGTGACAACATCTGCTGCCATTTCTGGAGCTAGGCACCCCTCATCAGAATCTTCATGAGAACACTGCACGGTCTGTATCAGTAGCATTCCAATTTCAAAACTGGAAAATCGAGGGGTATGGGGCCCAAGGGCGCTTCCTGGGAAAGGTATACTTGGAGAAACTCTTGTACCTGGAGACTGGGCAGAAGGTCTCTGGGGATCCCAGTTTCTTCCCTAAATCCAGGACACCCAATTCCCTCAAATCTGGGGCAAGATGATTTGGGCTTCCCCATCCCAAGGTTCAGCGCTGAGAACTGCCCAGACAAGTGGGCAGCTACTCACTTAGCATGTATATAACTGGCTTCTAGTAGGTCCTCAATAAATGTTTATCAACTAAATGAGCTGATTAAACAAATCTCATCTTTTTACCTTTAAACAATCTGCTATGGTGAGAAGAAAAGAGTCACTGCATTAAAAACATGCAGCCTCATTTACAAATCTTTGATTTCTTTCTGCCTTTGTTTTATACTTAATTTTTTTTATAGTTTTAGGAATGTTAGGTAGATTTCTATTTACATGGAAAATCAGATTTTTTTTTATGACAACTCTGCGCCAGAAGCAGGACACTGAGGTTGCATCTGGACTCAAAAGGCAAGAGTGCCATGATTGATTAGTGATGCTTCCCCCAGGGACAGGAGGGGGGAAGCAAGAGTATGACCATCACAGTAGCCAATCTCCTTCCCCTGGTGGTTGTATGACCTTCTACAAGTTCACTGGTTACCTCCAAGCTCGTAGATGTCTGGCCTGGTTCTCTTGCTGTGCTAGCGCAAGCCCCAGCCCACTACATTCCCACCGTGCTGAGCTGAGCCACACCCACTGGCACTAGATCCTAGGGTCCAGGCCGTCTAAGAAATACATATGTTGGCTCCAGTTCATCTGATAGAATCTGTGTAACCAGCTCCTAGACACACTTCAACCTTCCCCCCTACATCTCCAAACTCAATGACTCAAGGTTCTTTCAGTGTCTTAAATCTTTTTTATTCTTCAAATTTCTCAGCAGCTCAGCAACGTGTCACTGCATTGCGCAGTCATAAAAATAATATTAATGTTACGTGGTGTGAGACAATGCTCATACCGCATTCTGTGGATGAAAAATATTGAGTGTGTCAACATGTTCAAGGCCTAAAAAGAGAGCTTCATCATTCAGCCTGCAGTGTCTGTAAGCACGTAACATTTCAATTCTTTATGTGTGAAACTTAATGAGTTTGGATTCTTTGCCTCATTGGTCATAGTGCTGGGAAATAAAACAAAGGGAGAAGGCATAACTTTCCCACATTTAAACTTTAAATGCATCAGATCTTTAAAACAAACTAAACAGAAATGACCACTAAAATTTATAGGAGAAGTGATGTATGATTTGAATTTCCAAAGTATATTTTGGGTCTGTTATAAATTCTTCCAAATCAGGAATACCATGTTTGGCTATTATACACATCCGACAGCTTTTCTTCTGCCCATGTCCCGGAAAAACCCAGGAATAACACACCGTAACTGGTGAGCTAAGGCTAGAATATTCAATCCAATGGAACAGGGACTTACTGAGGTCCTACGAGGTGCCAGGTCCCGTGCTCAGCACTGGGGACTTAAGAGATGAATCAGACACCAATATTGTATCCATCCAGGTGAGATGAGATGGTTCAGAAGGAAGAGTAGGAGGGAAATGAAAGAAAATTTTAGAAAATGGAATAAAAAAGACCTAGTTATCAATTAGGGTAATGATAGTTATGAAAAGAGATACCATTTACTGATCACTGAAGATAGGTGAAGCTGTGTGAACCATCTAAACATTATCCTGTTTGACCCTCACTGCACCCTGGGACAAGGATATCACCACCAGCACCACACACACCCATTTTACAGATGAGAAAACTCAGGCTCAGAAACTTTATATGACTTCTCCAGGTTATTCCAGAAGCAAGTAACAGAGCCAGGATCTGCACACAGGCAGAATGACTTCTCAGCTCCATAGCCAGTGTGTGTATTTGATGCGACGAGCGAGGGGACACTTTCTACCTTGGGCACCTAAGTCGCTGGAGTTAAGACCAACCATGGAATCAGGACGAAAAGAAAAAGCAGGGCTGGAGGACAAGAGTGTGGCTATTTTAAGACTGAGTTAAAATTGAGAAGAAAGAGAAAGAGAGAATAAACCTTACCCCTGCTTCTCCTTCATAGTAAACTCCCTGTGCTGGATTCTCAGGGCAGATGCCAGCCTCACATTAGGGAGAGTCAGGCAAATATTTCTTGATTATCTGGTAGGTAGAGGCATATGATCACCGTTACCTCGAAGAACTAACTCAGGGCCTGCTGTCTCCCTGTCAAGACCATTCCTTCAAATTTGCTTACATTTAGGTTATTAGTCTAATTCAATGTACAGATCATTTATGTGGTCGATATCTATTGCATTAAGGGCCAAAATTTTTTAAAAAGGGAATAAAACCTTGGACTGATGCCAAGCTAAGGAAAATGAAATAAAGACTGTTCAAGCCTCCTCCAGCAGCAATTGTCAATTTTGTTTTTGTCCCTCCAAGTCTGAATCAGTATGAATTGCTGTGGAGTGATAATTTTCTGTCTTTTAATTCCCTTGCAGGTAGGACATGTAGATTTCTTGGCAGCAATACGATATTAAAGAATCCAGGGACTTCCCTGGCTGTCCAGTGGTTAAGACTTCACCTTCCAATGTAGGGGGTGTGGGTTCAATTCCTGCTCAGGGAGCTAAGATCCCACATGCCTCAGTGGCCAAAAATCCAAAAAATAAAAAAGAAGCAATACTGTAACAGATTCAATAAAGACTTTAAAAGAGGTCCACATCCAAAAAAGTCTTAAAAAAAAAAAAAAGAATCCATACGGAGCAAATTGGGTGATGATTTCCATTGGGAATTACTTCCAAACATTTTGGTAATTACACAAAGTGAAAAGGACTGTTACGTTTGTAGAAATATGTATGTGTTCACAGGGTATATTTTGGCTTCCTTTGGTAGGTGTTGTTCATTCATGCTGGTGAAAGATGTAGCTTCTCTGCTTTCAAACATTCAGTGTGGGTTGCCAGCCTCTGAGTTGAGACCAGATGGTTGTAAGGAAAGGACGAAAGGGAACTTTCTAGAATTCTAGGATGGGTTTTTCTCCTGTGCTGAGTCCTCCAGCCATCATTTCCAGTTGTCTCGGAATGTTGCCCTCATTTCTTCTCACAGCAGCTTCTTAGGGAGGGCAAGGCTCTCCCCTCACTAGAGCATGAGTGCCGTGAGGGCAGGAATCCAGCTTTCATCAGCTTTGTCCCCACCGCCTGGCGTGGGGCTGGCATGCTGTCCGAGCTCAGGAAGTGTTTGCCTAAGCAGCAAATCGGGACATCATCTCAAGCGGAGACACAGTGCCAAGGCCCTGAGATAAACGTCACCCCAGATGAGCCCTGAGAGTAACACGAGGAGGTGGGCTTTAGAGGATGGGTGGG
The DNA here is from genome assembly GCF_937001465.1 of Orcinus orca. Classification (NCBI taxonomy): domain Eukaryota; kingdom Metazoa; phylum Chordata; class Mammalia; order Artiodactyla; family Delphinidae; genus Orcinus; species Orcinus orca. The sequence continues at coordinate 5,188,831 of NC_064578.1, forward strand.
CAGACAGAAAGGACTCCATGTGGCCCTTCTGCCAGCTCTCCAGGTAGCTGTGTGGCCACTGAGGGCGTGGAGACTCCGTTTGGCATGGTATGAGTCAGGCCCTCATATGTCCCGGTCTCCTTTGCTTTGCTTTCTGGCCACAAGATGGAACTTCTCCCCACGCACTGGTACATTTTATAAGAAAACACAGGCCACACAGAACCACAGGCCTGAGTCTGAGAAAGGGAATGGCTGATAAGTTTAAAACCACTGGCTTCCGCAGAGAGGCAGACAGGCCGGAGGCCAGATGTCCAGACATCTTTGAGCACACCCTGAGTCTATATGAACAGAGGACGGAGCCCTGTTATCTTGGGAAGGAGATGATTAGGAATTGGGAGGATTTTTCTCCTTTGAATCTGATGAAAATTGGGAATGAGACTTTTGGAAAAAGTAGAACAAAAGTACATTTGCTGCATGTGTTATTATTTCATTCATCCAAGTATCTCTTGAATATCATTTCTAGAGAAAAAAGAGCGTCCAGTTCATAGCCCACAGTTCCCTGCAACTTGCCTAAAGTGAGTCCCTGGGGAGGGAGGACACCAATTTCTCAGAGATGGCCCTGAGCAGACTGGCTTACAGGGACAATTGGTCAGTAACTGACAGACCACGTGCAATGCGGCTGGGACGGGGCATGTAAGCTGGGCCTGAAAAGATGCATAGGAGTTCCTCAGGTGGACAAGGGAGGGAAGGGCACATAGACTGAAGGAACAGTGTGTGCACAAGACAGAGAGCATGAAAAAGCCTTGTATGTTTGTGGAATAATGTTACACATATTTCGTGGGAGTCTGAAGTGACCAGAAAGAGGGAAAGGAGAGGAGGCTGGCAGAGTGGTCTGAGAGCAGATGTTGAAGACTTGGAGTTGATGCACTAGACAAGATACAGCTATCAGTATTTTTAAGCAGGTGAGGATGCTTTAGAAAAGGAGAATGTTCTGGAGGCAGCAGGAGGATAGTGGAGTCGGGAGCACGGAGAGGCACTTATGAGACTCTGCAATGGTCCAGGCAAGAGAGGCACGGGGCAGAAAGAGGACAGAGGCTCTGACAGTGCAGAGCAGTGAACGTCTTTGAGAGCAGGTCATGAGGAGCTTCTGGGGGACGGACTGGGTATGAGGGAGGGGAGGGAGTCTGAGGACCCTTTATAACTGCTCGAAAAGGCACCTTACTGAAACAGACACCGTCTCCTTAAGTTTGACCGTCAGAAGTTAGCAGGATGCATTTCTTTCTCCTGTGTCTTCTTGGTCCTTCCTGTCTATTAGCAACAAGGCATTCATTCATTCATTCATTCATTGCTGGTGCCCTTACTTGAGCCTAAACCCTGCCCCAGTCAGAAGTTGGCCAGATTTGCTTCCATTGTGTTCATCCCCCAACCCCAAACAACAGAGCCAAAGCACATTGAATCATATCAACTAAGCTCAGAACAGGACAGGAGATTCATTGATAACTCCAGGACACATGTGGACATTCATTATGCTTGGAAACTTCACAAATGAAGTGCAAACAAGTACTCACTGGGTTTGGAAAGACCCAGGAAGAAGGATCAGAATTTGGTCCTGTTCGCTCCTCCTAGGAGATAAGGGAATTTTCTCTCTACCACTCTCCAGTTCATCTCCACAAGAAATTAATATTTTTAAAGGCCAAACCCATGGCTTCATTTTTCATCTTGACAGCTTCTGAAACGCAGATAGATTTTGCATCGGATCGGCTTTTTTCCCCTTTGTTTTGGGGCAAGTTTCATTTCGTTCCACAAGCACCTGTGTGCAGACCAATGAAATGTCTT